>NC_058098.1:138337500-138652500 GCF_020171115.1 Neogale vison | reverse complement strand
AGCCACCCAGGTGCTCCCCACAAACGACGCTTAATCTCAGGAGACAAACTGAGGGCTGCTGGAGTGGAGGAGGTGGGAGGGATGGCTGGCGGGGTGATGGACACTGGGGAGGGTCTGTGCTATGGCGAGTGCTGTGAATTGTGTAGGACTGATGATTCATAGACCTGTACCCCTGAGGCAAATAATACATTATATGCTAACAAAAAAAATTTTTTAATAAAAAACATAAAAATTTAAAAAATAGTTTTCTATGTATTATTATGGTCATTCATTGTTATTTCAAACACATACATGAAACATTATGAAAAATACAGACCAACTTATAATTTCAGGGATTCTCTGGTGTTCCCAAGAATCCCAGTTTCTCATTCTCAGATCCCAAATATTAACGTTTGGTGGGAATTTGGGAACACTAAGCCCAATGGTTAAGGAAAAAAGGGCATACGATTTGCAATGCAAACTTTGGCAAACAGAAAGTTAGAATTTTTGCCAAATAACACTATTCACCATTGTAATAAAAGTTAATATGAAAAAACATCCCAAAGAAATTGAATTCAAGATGAATAGTTTAACAAATAAGAGATATGTCACTTTGATGATATAATAACACAAAGATGAAAAGTCTCTTCCAATCTGTAGGTAGCACCTGCTTAGAGCTACATTCTCTTTCACTTAGAAATATCTGGAAGAGCTGGTCTCATAAGTAAAATTATTAATATTTAGTTAATATTTAATAGTAATTACTTATAATTATTATATTAGCAAAACAAAAATCATTTGAAATTTAGGTTCTGAACTTAACAAAATGCATTATTTTGCTCTAAATCATTTTCCATACCTTATCACTTGATACAGGTGTAGAGAAAAAAGAAATTAGAAAAGGAAATACAGAAGAAATAATTCTAATATAATCTCCCAGAAAAAATCTATTTCCTTAAAAACTATTTTTGGAGCAAAGCCTTGGATCCAATAAAATAAACATCCTCTGAGCTGTTCCTAATTTACTGTTACCTGACGGTGGTTGCAAATTGGATTCTCCAGGAAGCAGATGCTGGGATGGAGGTGAGAGCAGAAAAGGTTTATTGAGGAATAACATCTATTAAAAAAGGGGGGGTGGGAAGCAGGATTGGGCAGAGGAGCTGGCAGGCTGGAAGACAGATGACATAGCAAGTCCTCCTCTCGGGAGCCCCAGGGCAAAGGCTGCATTTAGGAGAGTCCCACACTGAGCAGATGTGGGCAGGACCTCCTCCTACCACCCAGCCCAGAAATCAGCATGCCTGTGGCTGGAAATCTGAGGCAGATCTTCAGCAAACCAATGGCTGGAGGCTGTCAGCCAACCATACTAATCTCAGTAGGAAGCAAGCCCACTTTCAAAGGGCATCTGAGCAGCGCCTCTTGTAGCAAATATAACAAAAAGGCAAGAACAAAGACTCAATAGCTATAGTAAAAATCTCCCAAAGTCCCATCAAATTTAACATAGAACTCTTGTTAAAAGAATGTCCCTAATAGACAGCAGTAGGGTTTTACAACTTGGACTTGAGGGGATACGCAAAACACACTCTAGTATTAAGTTAGTCACTCAAAGGGCCAAACCTTCTCAGGTGGGTCTTACGTTCCTCGCAAAAAGAAAAAGAACTACGACAATCACGCTGAAAAGATTCTCTGACAAGTACATATGAACATGGATACTTTTTAAAATTAAAACCCCTTTGGATATATGTATCACAATAACACAGCAAAACTAGATGTCGAAGAGGTAAGTTATATTATGGGTTACCGACTGATTCCAATATATTTAAATTTCTTGCTTAAATGAAAAATGTAGGGATGTTGACTAGATTACTGACATTAATTGGTGTGCAACAAAAAGAACTGCATTTTCTCTGTCTATTTCTGGTGTCATCCTATATTTGCAAAGGCCTACAATGAGATAATAGGGCAGGTCTGTAAGGGGTACTCTCCATTTTAGCTCAGGCAATTAACCAGAAGCAGCAAAGCTTCCCCTCAGTAGCCTAACTGCAGGTGCAATTACCCAGGACCCTTCATTCAGTGGCTATCAGCGGCCAATCAATCAATTATTCAATAGCAGACACAATGATTTTCTCATGCAATTTTGTATTCAAAGCTATTCACAGGTCCCAAAATTGATAAATAATGGGAAAGCCTCATGAAAATTTTCTCTCCCAAACTAATTGTCTGTCATCATAAAAGAGACCCGATTCTAGGCCCCACTTGTGAGAGCTTGGGTCAACAAAAGAGAGCAGTCCAATTCTTGGCTTAACCCAAATTCCTTTAGAATATTCCTTTAGGGATATTCAGGATCCTGGACCTTGTATGGACACTCCTGGCCTTACCATCCAATCCTATGCCACCGGGGTTAATCGAAAACTTGCCATGCATGCATCACTTATTTAACAAAAATTAGGACCTGTTTATGTGCCAGGGCCTGAGTGGTAAGAGGTAACAGGAATGATTCCTGCTGAGAAGCTCTCATTCTCCAGAGACACAGAGACTTGTAAATTAAACAAATGCAGTAAGATGCAAGGACTGGAGAGATGGGCGGGTGAGGACAGAGGACGAGGTACCTGCTGCGTCTGGAGGAGGCTTCACAGGGTGATGGGGACCACCTGGCAGGCTTCAAAGCAAAGGGATGGATGTACATTCAAGAATAAAACCACACACCAATCATCAAGGATAAAATGTTACCTAATAACGGTGCATTTTATCCCTTAAACTGTTAAAAGAAAGTACTTTTTCTCTTTTTTAAATCATTTTCCTATTACTTAGGTTAAACTCAATGCTTTAATAAACAAACCCAAAGATAGATCTTGGCTCAAATGCCACTGAAAGTTATTTAAGAAGATAACAGATTTAAAGCCAAATAATCAAAAATTTATTAAATACAGACTATAAGTACAAAGACTCTCAGACTAAATTTATTAAAAAATCAACTATTTATAAGTATATATTTGTATGTTTGTAAGTATATATGCCATGTACAAGAAACATTCCTTTAATATAATAGCTATAAAGTTTCAAAGTAAACAGATGGAAAATATATACCCTGTGTGAGCACTGACAGGGAAAAGAGGGCAGTTCTGATTGTGCTAGTAACAGTGGAGAAAAGGGATAGATTTCATTAAGGATAACAGGTTCAATCCAACAAGAAGATATGAAAATCCTAAATTTGAATATACCTAATAATATAACCTCAAAATATATGAATTTTAAAAATCCACAGAATTAAAAGCAAATAAAAAAGATAAACCCACAATCACAGTTGAAGAGTGTAACACATTCTTCAGTAACTAAAAAAGCGAGTAGTCATGCGTATCAGTAGACACTGAAATTCTGAAAAATGCAAACAACAAGTAATCCAATTACCATATAAATAACACTACACCCAACAACTGAAAGTACACCTTCGAGTGCACTTACTCTAGGAATACATATACCACAAGGCACAGTTCATTTAGTATCTCTGCTGAATGTCCCGGGTATTCAACCAGGACTGTCTACTTTGGCTGGATGGAACTTGAATATCTTCTAGTCCCATGTAAGCTCTAGGAATAATAATAATTATTATTATTTGTAAGCTCTACTCCCAACACGAGGCTTGAACTCAGGACCCCATAGTCAAGAGCCATACGATCCACCGACTGAGCCAGCCAGGTGCCCCAGCTCCAGGAATTACTCATCTTACACCTTCTCAGTCCTTCTTGCCAGGAAACATGGAATTTCAGATTCTGTACAGTCAGTTTCACGACTGGCGAGAGAACCCGGAGGAAAACAACAGGGCAGATCTCCGGCACGCTTCTTCTGCATCGCTTCCACCTGTCTGGCATCCGGCACCACCCGTTCCACAAATGCACCTCCTCAGCCCCGACCTCTGTCAGCACGACTGGTCTCTGTCTGGAAAGCACCATTCTCCCCACACCTGGTCTAGAAAGTGCCTTGAGGTGGAAATCCAAGGCTACTGGTTCACCTTACTTATTTCCGTTACATGCAGTCTGTTCTCTAGTGTCTGCAAAAAACTGTTTCATGCATTTGATCCAATTTACTACTTGTTTATGGTCCCCGTTACTCTATCATGACTCCCTGGGTTGTTTGTTTGTTTGTTCAATTTTTTAAAAAAATATTTTACTGGTCACTGATGTTTTGAGCTCACTGAACTACTTTGGTGGAAATGCTTTCTTCACCCTTTGGGTACTGGTCATCTTTCCCATCACCTTTGGGATGTCTTATATGGAGCAGTTCACGCAGAGGGCAGGAGGCCATAAGGCACAGGGATCTTGGACTCCTGCCGTGGTTGATTTTAGACCAAAAGGAAACTTAAGAGGTCACAGTGCAACACCGCATTTTTAAAAGTGGACTAGGAACTAACTAGCTGTTCACCAAATCTGTTCTTCTTCCAGCACAAAACTGCAATTTGCTGATGACCCTCATGGGCAATTAAGTATGGCCTGTGACTGAGTTCTGACCAATGAAATATGAGAAGATGTAATATATGCTTATTAAAAAGTACTTCCCCACTGTACTTATACCTGGAATAGATGTTACACTGTATGTTAAATGCCTGGAATTTAAATAAGACCTTGAAGAAAAAAAAAAAAAAAAAGATCAGACCAACAATCCAAGAAAAAAAAAAAAAAAAGAAAGAAAGAAAAGAAAAAACTCAAAAACAACAACAAAAAACAACAACAAAGTCCCTTCCCACATAATTTTTAGCTCTTCCTCAGCAACCAACTCAAAGACAAGACAGATAGGGCAGGGCTAGAACATGGAAAAACCATCCATCACAGAATAAGCATAAGAAAGTCTGACAAGAACAAGAACACCCATTGGGTCTCCATGCAAATGGGACATTTTTATTATATTAAGCCACTGGAGGTTGACCTGTAGCAGCAGCTAAAGTTACCTTCACCAATGCGTAAGCAGAAACTGAGGCCCAGGAAGGGGAAAATGACTAAGTTCATCAGTCCGATATACTTTTTTCACACCACAGTTGTTCCCATGTTGGTTCTCTGGTAAGGGCCAAGACCATGCTTATGTGCTATTCAATCCTTTCCAGTTACCTGTGATGATGACTTTTTTTTTTTTTCATAAACATATAATATATTTTTATCCCCAGGGGTACAGGTCTGTGAATCGCCAGATTTACACACTTCACAGCACTCACCAAAGCACATACCCTCCCCAATGTCCATAACCCCACTCCCCTCTCCTTACCCCTCTCCCCCCAGCAACCCTCAGTTTGTTTTGTGCGATTAAGAGTCACTTATGGTTTGTCTCCTTCCCAATCCCATCTTGTTTCATTTATTCTTCTCCTACCCCCTTAAGCCCCCATGTTGCTTTTTAAAGCACATTTTTAGGTTTGTCTAATATTTGCCACTAGAATATGATGGAGGTGAAAAGGCCCACTTAGTTTTCCAAGGAGGGCGACATAGCGCTGACGACCTGCAAAGATCTGTCCACACATCTATCCCGAGCAGATCTGGCCCAGCACATGAGGGGAAACTGGCAGGAAGTAGACCGGTGACGTCCTTACTCTTAGCCACTTGCCAAATGTTTTTAGAACGAAAGGTAAATCACAAAACTGAGAGAATAACCAAGCACGCCCTCATTTAAAGATTTAAATAACGGTAGAAGGTACCTGAGCGCAGGCCACTGAAAACTGGCTCCCTCAAACGAAAATCACCAAGATAAGATGTGTCCCTCCAACTTCTACTGCACGTCTCCGCTGGTCCCGACCCCAGGCCAAAGATCAATGTGTCATCTAGTGAGCACTTGTCTTCTTTCCAGCACCACCTGTGCTTCCGGTGCCGTATTCGGACTGAAGACCTTGGCCATGTAATTTAGGCTCTGTGCCAAGGATTAACGGATCGCTCTTCTGCTCCACACCTACCTTTCCTTGACCTGCTTGGCACGAATCTTGCGCCCATGCGCGTCCCGGGAGATGACACTGATCCTCGCTTCCTCCAGGCCCCAGGATCACGTAAGATTCAATGCGGCCATATACCAGAATTCCTCATACAGCGTTAACAAGCCCCCCGTGTCTGCACTCGTCCTATGGACCCTGATGGTGTGCAACTACTTAATGCCAATACTTCTATCACAAAAGGGGGCTTTTGTTCTGAAAACATGTCAGTCCCCAAGTGACATAGTCCTATGGAAGTAGGAGACCAGCGAGTGTTTCTATCTCTCTGGCAAAAACAGCTGTTTCTGATGCCCTTCTGCTCTGGCGCCCGCCCCAGCACAGTAAGTCACACAGAAAGCCCACCCTGCCGCTCAGCTCCACAATGGGAAGAGGAAGAGGAAGGAAGGAAACTCTTCTTTAAATCCACCTGACAGGTGGGGAATGCAGCCAGTGTGGGACGGTTTTCCCTCTCTCTTCTATTGAAATAAACTCTCCAGTCCTACCAACAAAGGGGCAAAGCTTCAGCCTTCAGCACCAGTTCTGGTGTCCCCCGTCCCCCCACGGCACTGAGGGTTCGGGTGTGGCCATGGGTATGAAATTAATCAATTGAACTCTGACAAGGTTGGCTAAACACTTCCCCCAAATTAGTTATTTTCACCGTAAAAAAGTGCAGGTGCATGGCTTCCTATGCTGAAATGACTGGCCTGGTGATGACTCAGAGACGCATGTCATGGCTCTGACAGGTTCAGTGTGTGCGGAGTCCTAGAGAGGTCTCTAACCAGAAGCAGATAGGCAGGGCAGTGTGTCCCTGGGCTTCCCAGCCAACCAGAATTAGGTGCCCCTCACAGAGTGGTGAGTCACACTCTTCACAGGAACAACAGGTGTGGGGGAGGGGGTGGGGAAAAGATCTCTATTGTTTTTATAACAATCCCTTCTCATTTTCTATACTGTAGCCTTCAGTCCATTAAATGCAATTTCCTGGCATCACCCAAGCTTGAAAGGCCAGATCAAAAGTACAGAGTGTCCCAGCTGTGTGGGCCTCGTTCAAAATGAATATTAACCACAGCCCTTGGAAATGATTTATTCCATGTGAGACCTGGAGACACCCCGTGTGTTTCCTCCCTGCCGGACTGGCTTTATTGTTCTCCCCGCACTGCAGTCCTGAAAATATTTCCTTCAGGCACTCATCCCCCTACAACAGGACAAGCTGGCCCCTCCCGGGTTTCACACGTCTCTGGCATGGAACTGGGGGAGCCCAGGGTTCCCAGACAGGCTGACGGTATGCAGCCAGTCCCTCTGACTCCTCATGGAAGGAGCTCCCACGGAAAGGGTCTGAATTCTTGTGTTGGGAAATACACAGGCGCAGAGAGCTGAATTCTGTGCTGGTGATCCGTCTCAAGATCGTGCCTGAGGAACAAGGAAAGACAGAGAGGACCCGGAGCACACCGGGCGACCCGCCGAAGGCAGCAGCGGCTGCAGCCGAGGCAGAAGCACCAATGCTGAGGGGGATGATGAGCATGGGGCTGAACCGAGGACCCTCGCCCTAACTGCAGCCCTGAGGGAAGGACGCTGATCGCCTATGGCTTGTACTGTCCTTAATGGCCTCCATGACATTTTTATAAAGGTGTGGCCAAGGAAAAGAGCACTGTACTAAGAGCCAGAAGCCTCGAGCCCTATTCTGTCTCTTTCCTTAACCAGCCCAAGGCATCTGGCCTCTCTGGGCCTTGGTGTCCTCATTTGTTAAAAATGGAAATGGGCGCCTGGGTGGCTCAGTGGGTTAAGCCGCTGCCTTCGGCTCAGGTCATGATCTCAGGGTCCTGGGATCAAGTCCCACATTGGGCTCTCTGCTCAGCAGGGAGCCTGCTTCCTCCTCTCTCTCTCTGCCTGCCTCTCTGCCTACTTGTGATCTTTCTCTGTCAAATAAATAAAATCTTTAAAAAAAAAAAAATGGAAATGGGAATCCTGAACTCCCACCTCTGAGGGCTGTGGCAAGAACCAAATAAGACTGGGGAGAAAAGCTTCTAGAAAGGTAAAACAACAGGTAAATGGAAGGGTTGTTTTTATCAATTAAACAAAGTGACTGAAATATAAAATAGATTCCCTTGGTAAAATAAAAATAAGCTAAACAATCAGAGCTCACCACAAGGTCCTTGGTGATTGTCATCTCCTGTTTCCCAAGAAGCCAGACCTAGAAGCCACAGGGGCCTCCATGCTCCCCCCACAGTTTCCCTAACAACATCTTATACCTGCAGCTTCAGGCAAACCACAAGCCCTTCCTCCCACCGGACTCTCGAGTCACGGCCAAGGTTTCCAAGAAATACCTGCATTTCGGTGGGGGTTCTGAGACGCCCCTACTGTCTACAGAGCCCAGACAGACGGAGTGGCAATGGTAACAGACATCCAGTCAGGCTGATACTGTGCGCGGATAAACTGTCCTATGGCCATTCCTCCTCGGAACCCTACTCCTCCGAAGAGACTGTTCTGAATATACCCTTGTTCCAACAGAAACATTCCGCTTTGTTGCTGAAACAAAAACCGCGGTCTACAGATATTCTTCTGGAAGCAAGCAGTCCGAAAGAAATGGTAGGACTGTGACACCCAAAGAAAAGGAAAAGACATCAGTTTGTGTCCTGACACCCAGATAACCAAATCTTTTAAATATACGCATCAAAATGTCGTGTGTGACAAGGGAAGATGGCAGGATTCGGCTCCTGAACTTGCTCTGTTTATGGTGTCCTTAATTGTCTCCGTACTTCTTCACAGTGTCCCTGAACCAAAAGCAGTATCCAATATGTCCGCTTATAGAAAAATTAGGTTATAAGCATTTATATCCTAGAAGTTAGTGGTCATTTTAAAAATAAGGCACAAAATGGAAAAAAAAATGGGTTTGGGTTTTTGTTTTTGTTTTGTTTTGTTTCCATTCTCACGCGATCACTTCCTAGTGGGTGTGTGTACCTGCTGGGCTCTTCCCAACCTCTTAGTCCTTGGATCCAGAGTGGACATCACCACCCTGATTTCCTATTTCATACAATTTTCCTGCAACAGTTGCTTCTTAGCAACCTTCAGAAACCAGCGTTGCAAAGATACATTATTAAAAGGAATGTAGCGTGACCCAGAGTCCAGACTGAACTATCTCAGGCTAATAGTTCACACACTCTCTGACAGCTATAGAGCACCACTGTGTTTCCCTAGAAAACCCAAAAATTTAAACATCCTGCAGGGTCCATGCAGGTTTGCGGCAGCACTCTGGGGTGCTTCAGAGTCCAGAGTGGGAATAACAGGCCTCATCCCTGGGCTGGGCAGCCAGAAGCCTGAGCTCAAGTCCTGACTCCGCCAACAGTAAGCTATGCAAGCTGTAGATCAAGCAGCAAACCATTCTGGGCTCAATTCTCTATAGAATTCTCTATAGAAGGGAAATGAGGACCCCTGAAATCACAACTTACTTAGAATTACCTCCCGTAAAAAGATGGGCCCAAAGGACTTCACACACATTTTCAAAAGGATATAGAGAAAGGGTACCATCAAACTATGATATGCATCTCAAAACTCAATCCACGGAGCTCATGAAAAACAGAGACATTTTCTGTGGCTTTGAGAATTCTGATTCAGATCTGAGATGGGGGCCTGAACATGTATCTTTTTTTTTTTATTAAAGTTCCTCCAAATGATTTTGTTGCCTGGATTAATTTCGGAATCATTTCCTACTGACAACACAGCAAATCTGACAGCCTCGTGCTCCAAAGCACTAAGTCAGCACAAAACGTTTGTGCATATTAAATCCTATCTCATTAATTGCTTTTAATGATACTTCATCACATTCTCTTATCCCTTTTAATTTGGTCACATCATTCAAGAGGGCTTAGCTCCCAGTTTCTCATCGGGATGGCCATGAGGCCTCGCCCTGTCATCACAGAGCTTATGAAGTCACCCAGTGGGGCTGGTACCTCGATCCCAGCTGTCTCTTGGCAAAAAGTAAACACACATTTTCATTTTCATAATACTTTTTTTTTTAAGTCTCTTCTAAATGTCTGCATCTTCTTAGACACTTTGACTTCAGTGACAACGCAAGTTCAGGGTCAAGACCCCAAACAACAATAAGGAAAGGGCCACCGGCTGCTCTGTGCTGGCCTCACTTTCCCCACTCCAATAAGACTCATGAAATCCTGATGCAGAGAAACTGTTCTTTTTCTACTCTCTTCTCACTAAACTCAGTTAGATGGCCATAAGGGACATCTGGAAAGGTGGTCATCAATGAGAGTGTTGTTATTTTTTTTAAGTGAAAAAAACAGAGAGAGAGAATTTTGAAACAATATCCACAGAGTCAAAGCTTAGCTCCATCATAAAACATTCTCTCTTCGGTGAGGTTTAGGTGCTGGTTACAGAGTTCAATGTTTGGGTTTGGCTTTGAGAGTTTTTTTATCTTGCTAGTTATACAAGAGCCATAATCCATGGAATATAGTAGATATCTCTTGGGCCTAGTTCTCCATGCTTGCAAACATTTAAAATTGCACTCCTGGTGCATAAAAGATTTATAATGATCTCACCCACAAATATAAATTTTATCCCACACAGGATAGAAAGACCTAGAAGCAGCAGCAGTGAACAGCTGAATGTGAGCACAGAGTCATAAATTCATAACACTTACAGCTTTTTAACAACCCCATCATAAAAGCGACTGACTTCAATTTAATTTATGGGATTTTGCAGCCGGGACCAGGAATGTCCTCTGAAAACTTAAAATTTAGGAACAACAACATACAGTTTGGATTTCCATGAAAATGTCTATGATGTCAGTTAACTGACAGTACAACATATGGGCAGTCCACTATTGATGGGGAAATCTCTAAATTCATTGCAGCAAACTACAGAGGTCAAAAGGCTCAAAACACCAATGTCAATAATGGTACACTAACAGTGCATTTCTAAGGAAACCATCCAGTAGAGCAGGGATGGCCTTATTTTTTGTGAGATGAACAAATCTGGGCTTAACATCCTCCCTAAGTGATTAGCTAGCTAAGTCATTCCTCCCTAGCTAACGAATCAGGATTTAAGTCCTCCAAACCTCGGGTTCTCTGTTTGAATTAAGATGTTCACCGAGCCTTTATCATGCACTAAGCACTATGGTAAATGTTCACATGTATTATCTCATTTTAGCATCACTACAACTTCATGGTGCTTGTTAAAAATCCCATCTCACACATGAGAAAACCAAGACACACAGACATTAGCCCTTTTCCTAGATCTTACAGCTACTCAGTGTGGTGAGATTTGCCCATAGGCTGCCTCCAAAAATCTCATCTTGACCATTACCCTAAAGTCATTCGCTATAAAATGCAAGTAACTCAGTCCTCTTCAGAAAAGAACGTACTAACGTATAAAGTACCCAAGACAATGTTTCTCAGTGCCCTTTTCTGAAATAAATGTTATCTCATCTACCATTGGTTCAATAATTCATTTCATTTGCCCAAATTTAGGTGGCAGGCCCTGTCAAACTACAACCATCAATCTACCAAAGATTTCTTCTTCCATCCAGGCCCAGCCCTATCCCAACATGGGAGCCAGACTGCTCCTCTGCTCAGCCCCTCAGTCCTAGACTTTCAGGGTCATATTTTGTTGGGTTATCAGTGAGGGTGCATATCATCTGGGAACCCCCAAACATGTTCAGTAATTCCTTACACGAGGGGCACATAAACGATGGTTGAGTATGTAGTACACGTCGCATACCATGCTGCGTGCCAGAGACACCAGGGCCATATGACCCAGACACTGTCCTCAGAGCGTAGACTCAGGAGGAAACAGACAAGGAGCAGGAGACAACACGACAGTGTGGAAAGCACTCCTGAGGGAGATACCCAACCCACTGCAAGGAGCCTGGGGTGAGGGAAAGCTTCCTGGAAGACATGACCTCTGAGCTGGCATAAAGCCCGGGAAGACAACCCAAAGAAAGTTCAAGAGAAGCCACACGGGAGGCACAGTGATGGTGCACAGCTGACGGTCAGCATGGGCAAGACGCAGGCTCGGCACTTGCAAGCTGGGTTGGGGGGAGGGAGAGCTAGGAGGACTGGGGTGCAGTCAGGGTCATTGCCATAGCTCCCAGCACCGGCAGTGGAGGAGCAACATTAGGATGGAGAGGAGATGGGAGACAGGCGGTATCCAGTGTCTTACTGAGATGAGGCGTCACCAGCACAGTCAGTGAACAAACTCCACAGGCTGCCATCAAGTGTATGCTGACACATTCTGTGACTTTACTATCGGCACTGAACATAGAAAAGACTCAGCACAAAATGACTGCACATCTCTTTGTTCTGGATGCAACCCAATGAGAATTGAACAAAAAGACTTGAGAATGAATCAGAGAAATGAGGTACTTATTAAAATGAGGGCATCAATTTTATTTGCAGCAAAAGTTGGGAAATTCTAACAGGCTTAGCTTCCTTTTTCCTAAAGTCTGGCCCACAAGGAATAACATTCTGTATCCCAAAAACTATTTTGCAAATAATACTTTGATTAACAAACTTGTAGATTTCTGTACGCACAAAGCAAAACTCCATTGGGTAAAAAGCACTTGATATTTTTGGGGAAAAGAGCAAAGAATAATAACTTTTCTTTCCTCTGAGTCTAACAGCTAATTTCCATGCTGGATGATTTTTTAATAACATTGGCTACGCTGTGGGATTTTAGGAAGTCCTCATTTAGTTTTGAACCCTCTTAAGTTATAATTTTCCTCTGAGCTCAGATGGATCTTTTATCTGGTGTATCCTTAATACCCCTGCTAATCTCAGTATAGAAAAGCTTCATAATTTGAAAAGGAGAAGTTTAACAAGACATGAAGCTGATTGTTTGCACAATCAGAACATCTAATTGAGCTACAGTATTCTAAACCATGCTTGCGTGCAGGGAGATAATTTTTCCTTCATTTCCTACTTTATCAGAAAATTAACCTTCATTTAAAACATTGTGGTCTGAAACACTTTTATAGCCACATTCTCTCTGCTGTTCACAAGAATCTGAATTTTAAATTTGCCATCCCGGTCTCTAAAAATGAAACAAACTGCGGATGCTTTCAGGACCAGGTGTTTATGCTCAGGCAGACATCAGAGTGGGACCCATGTCCAAAGCACAACAATCGCCAGCCCAGGGGCCTATGTACCCATGGCTCCTCTTACTTTCCCAACCTAGGCTCTGACTTCACAAAGCAATGTCTTTGTCCAAGAACCTAAGAGCCCCGCAGATATTCCACTTAATTGTCTGAACACTGGAAGCATTTATTAAGCATCCGTCTTCATGGAGAACTTAACTCGGCCCTACCCAAGCCAGAACTCGGATCTCCTGGCGTTGACGCAGAGCTGGCGGCAGCACAGGGGACGTTAGTAACTCATCTGACACACAGTGCACTAAGCTGCCACCACTCATGACACAGGTGTAACCAGAGCGGGCCCGAGTTCATCTGGGGTCACCTTATCTCATAATATCCTGAAAAAGTGCCCAAACCTCCAGCTTACTGGTTGCTGATAAGTTTTCCAAAAATCCTGTCCCCCTCCAAAATTTCTGAAGACTCTGTGGGAGGTGAGGGATGTCCGGAAGGGCGAGCACTCTCACACCTGAACATCTACTATGGGCTGAACTGTGTCCCCCAAAAAAGAGATGTTCATCTCCTAACCCCTGGCATCTGTGACTGTGACTTTATTGGGAAATAGGATATGTGCAGATGATTCAAGTTAAAATGAGGGCATTAGGACAGGCCCTAATCCAATACGACAGGTGTCCTTAGAAGAGGAGGGAAATTTGGACACAGACACACAGAGAACGGCTCATGATGACGCAGAGGAAGACTGGAGACAGCTGCAAGCCACGGAGCAGCAGGGACTGACAGGCAACACCAGAAGGAGACAAGAGCCAAGGCAGGACCCCCTACGGGCTTCGAAGGCAGCACCGCTCTGACAGCACCTTGATTTCAGACTACTAGCCTCCTGAACCACGAGAGAACACATTTCCGTTGCTGTAAGCCAGGCAGCTGCGGGTGCTTGTCACGGCCCCAGGCAACGCCACGCCACCTCAGCCATGACCTTCCTCTCCCACGCTCTACTCTAAAGGCGAATGGGGATCTGGGTCTTTAATCCTCCAGAACACTCCTAACCTAGGGTTCTGTGAGCAACAGGCTCTCGCTGAAGGTCTGGGCACAAAAGAGGGAAATTACTGCACAGAACCAGCAATAACATTCCACAAGACTGCTGTCGAAGCTCGTCACCAGAGCGGGGGTCTCAGACCGCCCCCCTCGCTGCAGGGCCATCTCCTTCCCCAGTGCTTGTCCCCCTACCTGCCACCATTCCCAGCTACAACTCCCATTCCTAGGATTTGCCCTTAAGCCCCAACTCATTTCATAGCAGAATCACCCCCAGACCCCAAGGAGGCACCTGTGTTCCTCTACAGAAAATAGTTACTGGCCCCGGGCTTCAACTTCCTAACAGGACTCTCCCCACCACCATGATCCCATCAAATAACCAAAAGGTTCCTTCACAGATTTTCCTAAATCGACAGCCAAGGTGTCCTTCCCACAGGGACCCAGCGAAATGGTTTACAAATTGAATTAGAAGAACCCGCTGTGTCAGATCCACCTATGGTGCTTGCTAACAATGCAGATTCCTGGTCTTCATTCCGGCCAGTGAACGGCAATTGCTGTGGGGTAGTTTAGGAACGTGCACCTTAAAAGGATCCTGGTGACTGGGGGCCAGAGTTTAAAGCCACCAGCACAAGCTGCAGCCGAGCTTCACACCAGTACTTTCCTCCCTTTTCTTTCCTTCTACATAGAATGGCATGAATACACAAACAGTGTGGGGAAACCTGGGGTGTCCCCACGCACAAGATCAAACTCCACTCCCTTTCCAAGTACCACGACACTCACGCACCCCGGCCTCCAGCCTTCCTTCCCTGATGAGACAGCCTTGCACGCTACCACCCAGCTCCTCCGCCACAGGCTTCATTCCTCCGGCGACTCCCCTCTGCTGTTGATAATGACCCTGAGGGCATCTCTCGGTGGCGTCTCTTGGGTGCTCCTGGTCCACTCCCTCCTCAGCTCATGTCTACCCCCAGCAGGTCCTGACAGATCACCTTTGACAATGGCCAGCCCATACATGTAGATCCTGGAAGCCCCCCCAGTCCAGAGGTACACCCACTCTGGCCTGCCTCTACCCCAGACGGCAAGATCACTAGATTAACTTAATGAGATGATTCCAACAAGTGATTTGATCTTAGCAGGACTTGCCTCTCAAAGTCACTCCCCATCCTCTGCCGATGCACCCTGCCCCAGCATGTGTGCTGAAGTGTGCAGACGGTGGCCTGCTACTGTCACTCGCCTGTCTCTCTCCTCTTTCCTTCCCTCCCACTCACCCACCCCGGGTGAGGAGTCCTCCATCCATTCAGCAATATGCAGTGCATTCCTACTTCACTCTGGGTGACGGACATAAACAATTCATGGCTCTGTCACTGACAAAGCCATAGACCTCCAGAGAAGAGAGCAGTGGACAAATAATGGGGTAACTCTGAATCACATCCTCTTGGGAACCTATAGGGAACCTTCCAACTCTGCATGACCCAGCCAAGAAGGACATCACAAAGCTGACTGACACCATGCTGGACGAGAAAAGAGAAAGGCCGAGTCCTTTAAGGGCTTCTTCTCACAAGCTACAGAAACTGACAAGCCGCCTGGAACGAGTCAGGAGCGTGGTGGCACCGCGACATGACGATGCTGGCCGGATCTGTCGTGGGACGCGGGCAAGATTTCGGAGCCTGTTTCCTCACGGGTGATAAGGACTCGGTATCAGAAACAAATATTGTATGGAAGACCTTAGCAACATGCATAATAAGCCCTGAGAAACTATATACAGTTACTAAGGAAACGAGGGGACTTGACAAAGATCAGGCCCAGAGCCGAAGGAAAACTGAACACGGAAGACTGAAGGTGAAGCCATGGCCAGGCTGGAGCCAGGGCAGGGGTCCGCAGGGTGGCCTCAGACGGCTCTGCTCCAGGCACCTTCAAGGTCGACTCGGGCGCCGCCTGCAACGGGACAGAGATTGTGACTGGCTAACCTGGGGCGGGGGCCATAAACATGACGGGAGGCTGACGTTCAGCTGCCCTTCTTTGCAAGGACGTGCCAGACAGGGGTCCCGGCAGACCAGTTCTGGAGGCAACCCAGGAGGCTCAGTATTGCTGGAGCCTGAGGCCTGTGTAGAAGGCAAGAACGGAGAGGGCTGTGGATTTCATCCGACAGGCAGTGAGAAGCTCCTGAAGGCCGGTGAGCTGCGGCAACACGGGGTCTGCTCCTGAGACGCGGATCTGGGCTGGCAGCTCACGAGGCACCCTCGGGCATGGAAGCCCCCAACAAGCCCACCTTACCCTCCCTCGGGCCCTGCCTCTGCAGGAGGACCCAGGCCACCAGACACTCTGGTCTCCTCCAGATACCTGCAGAGTGGCCTTCTGTGGCCCAGGGCGGGATCACCGCCGTGTGTGCCACAGGCCATGTCTAAATGGCACTCTTTCCCGGCATGCACACAGCTAAACCGCATGGAGAGTCTGCAATACAAGATGCAATTTTCAATCTACTTGGCCCCCAAATTCAGCAGAATTTGGATCTTTTTAAGTGTTTTAAAAACAATCTGTGCTAATGGCACAATGTTCTTGCTAATGCCCTTTAAGGGCCAAATTTTCAAAAATGGCAAATAAATTTGTTTGTCATTTCCATGTGTAGTTTTATGGGTGGGTATAAATACTGAAGCTAAAATAACAAGCTGATTTTTCCTCACAAACATTTATACTTGGGATCAGATGAGGTGCACGTTGGAAAGGTTATCACCCACATCTAAGGAGAAAGGGCAGGACCATTCTCAGCCAGGGGCACAGGAGCCAGACAGAGTCAGAAAGGGGATGTGAACACAGAACAGAATGTTCTCCTTATGTCAGTCCTTAAGAGAAACGGGGCTGCGCTGTCTACACAGCGGGCCACGGGAACACCAGATGTGGCTTGTTGCCTCACTCCAGTTTCCACTGCTCTCCTCTCCCGCCCCACCTCTGCTAACTTCCCAGACCAGCCCCTGCCGCCACCACAAGACCCAGCATCTCCCAGGCTCTCTGATGCCACAGGTACCAACGCCAGCCACCTAAACTTGCTCCAGGAAGGCCTCGTTTGGGATCAGACTTCCCACCTTAGAGGACTCCCCCCACGTCGCAGCCGCCTTCAGCCCTGGACTGAACCTTAACCTTGAGGAGCTCAGCAGTCAAGAGGCGGCCTTCCCCGCCAGCCCGAGCCTATGGGACTCCCACCATGCCAACCCGCCAAGCAATTCAGGTGCACCAGCAACTTCTGGGCCACCGTATCCCGACGATTCCCGACTAGAAGTGTTCACATGAAAGACTCTAAAGCAAATGGCAAAATTCAAGACTGGGGTGTGGCTTTGTGCGCCTCGGCTCCCGGACACCTGCAGGAGAGGAGACGGTAACCAGGGCCCACGCCGTGGGACGCACCAGGACGGCGGGCCCAGAGCTCAGAGCTGGCTGGCTCCTTTTCCACCTGACAGGCCATGCCCACGCCATGCCAGCTCCAGGTGTGGGGTCTCAGCCGCCCCGCCTACCGCCACTTAAAAATGCTGCGGGCGGCGCTCCAAGGGGCTGGGGGTGATAGGGGCTCCCGGCACACAAAGGAAGAACAATTACCCCCAGACTGGCCTGTGCTTCCTCCTCCCTGGGGAGCAAAGGAGCAGCCAGGGGCTGAGGGGAAAGCGAGCTCCCCCTGCCGCTGTCACAGCCCGAGAGCCAGCAGAGGTCAGGAGGGAGGAGGCACTAAGGGCCTTTACCCGGAGAGGAGATGGCCACCAGCCCCCACGCCACGCCGCCCACAGGAATGCCCCCTGAGGACACCACGGGGCTGCTGGAAGACAGAGGGCTCAGGTCTTTCCTGCCCCAGGAGCCCCCCTCCCTCCAGCCTCGCCCCGTCCTCAAACACTCCGCAGTTGGCGACGGGCACGCTGAATGCTCGGCCTCGACAGCCCACCCTGTGATGGACCTGCCCCCGCGCTCCTCCACCTGCGTCCGCACTCACCGCGTTCCTGCACCTGCCCTCCTGCTCTCCTCCACGGAACGCGGCGCGCACAGTAAATGCTACAGAAACACGTGCTTTATTTGTGAATCCCTTCTACGATCCCGGCATAAAATGTAAGCATGAAGGGAGAGGCTGATACTTCATTCTCGCATCCCAACATGGATTCAGCGTCTGTTGGGCTACTGAAGGTTTCCTAGAACTGCCAAAAGAATTTTAAAAAAAAAAACCTCTTTCACAAAGCTAATACCTGATTCGCGGATAAACTACATTTTATTGACACCCGTACAAGCCCTAGCTTATTTGCATGCCAAAGATTAGATTTTATTGGATGCCTACATTCAAATCAATCCACAAAGAATTACTCAACAGAGGAATAAATTAGTAGATATGTTTGGTTTGGAAGTCACTGGCTTCACGAGCTAGTTTCGGTTACCAGGAATTTTCCAGGACGTTTTCGCTAGCTTTAAAAACCACATCTCATCCCACCATTATTTTTTTTTTTTCCTCCAGAGTTTCTACATTTAGCTTCAGGATTTATCAATGACATTTTCCCTAAGCAAAGAAAAAAAAGAGTCATCGGCCAACATTTTAGAAAAGTTGAAGCTTCTTCCTTTTCCAAAGCCGCTGCTGATTCCCACAGAGCTCACAGACTCCCTACCAGCTCCCCTTGCGCGGTTTTGAAGGAAAGGACGAACTTGGAATTGCCCAGTCCTGGTATGGGCATCTCCGTGCTCAGTTTGGACTGCTGCCAAAGGCCATTAATCACCTACAATCTAATTGTGTAATGAGCGTGCCCTTGAGGGTGTCCGTGTGCAGACTCTGGACTGGATTTTGGCAATGAGCTGCCCTCATGAAGTCAGGTCCTCGCCTCCTGTGGGCCGTGTCACAGAGGAGCGAGCAGGGCCGCTCTTCCAGAGGGCCAGAGCAGTGTGCTGGAGGGCACGTCACTGCCAGCCACCAAGCCTGGCCAGAAGTAGTGCTGGGGCCCTGGCCCAAAAGGGCGGAGAGGTGATGTCAAATGTTCCCATCGTAAGCTGCCTTCGGATTAGTTGGACCTCTGGGGTCACAGGAGAGCAGCTTCCCCATGGAGAAGTGGCTCTGAACCCTGCTGCCCACTTGTCTCCTTCAGGAAATATTTCACTGGGTTTTGTCAGAAACATAAAGAAGGATCTTACCCCACTAACCAGTGCTTCCATAAAAGCAGCACACACTGAGTCTACCCTGAAGCTGGTCCCCAGCCTTCCCCACTGTGAAGTTATTATGACCAGAGGAAATAGTTATTTTAGAAACAAACACCCTGAAAACTACTCTGTAATAGGGGTCTGCATATTGGAATTGTCAAGAAAATAATTATTACACCTTTGTTTCTAGGACACTGAATTTTGCAACTGAACTTCCTTTGCTACTCAAATAGGTAACCCAGCATCCAAAGATAATTTTATCCAAAGATAAAGTTTTTCATCCCCACAAGAAATAAATTTCAACACCCAGAAAATCTATGCACTTATGTGACCAAGATAATACACTTAAGATTATAATCCCCCATGAGCCTGTTCCCTTGGCCCACTCTTTGGTCCCAATCCCCACACAGCCAAGACCCGCAAAGGCTGACACCCACCCTGGTGGTCCTCACCCGAGGAAACGGAGAGTCCCCTGGGGAAGACAGATAAACCAGGGAAGTCAGCAAGTACAGAAGCGCAGAAGTATCACACACTTTTACACACACAGATATCAATGTCGAGCCATTGTCACGACATTCTCCCCATGCCACCCCGGGCTGTCCCTAAAGACTCTAACCCTGAAGACCCCGATCCTCTAGTTCCCATCTCAGGATCCTTTAACAGCAAAACAAAACACACATACAAAAACCACTGAGGAGGGTTCTTCCTTAAAACGCCATGAATCACACACACTCTGAATGATGAATAGTTAAACAGCTCAGCAAACGCTGTGGGTTGTTTTCACTCATAGCATCTTCAATCAAAAAAAAAAAAAAAAATCCTACAAGCTAAATAAAGCCACGAGGGCCGTCTTCTGTCCGCAGATGTGGGACACTCCCCACCCAAAGGCAAGGGGCCTAGTAATTACACGCAGAGTCCTCCTGGGCAAACCCACGTGCTCAATTCTTCTTAATGAAGTGTAGCAAAATGTGAACCTACGACCCGGGCTGGAGAGACCCGCCTCTGGACCAGGGTCTCCACGCCTTTCTCACCTCCGGGGAGACCAAGCCGGCTTTCCTCAGTGACTCTGTCCCTCTTACCAGTGACTGAGGGGTGCGGTGGCTTTGCCTCCAGCATCAGAGCTGGAAAGAAAACAGATCATTTTTACAAAACACTAGGATAGCCTGCCTCATAGGGCAGAAGTTGCTGCAGAAAACAGCAGAGACAGCAGTCAGCACATGAGCTTTAGAGTAACTCTGGTTTCCAGGCCAGCTCGGGCAATCCACACCTCCATGTGGCTTTCACCCGGGGATGTCACCTCTTCCAAACCTTATGAAAACGACTGCAACACATGGGAAGTACACATGATGCCATGTGCTCTAGAACAAGGTGAGCACGCACCGAAAGCAGACACATGGCCGCCGGTGAAATCCTTGAGGCTTGGCTACGTTCTGTCCGTTCTATCTTTGCCATGATCACTTAAAAAGCCTTGGTTGTTGAAACCACCTGGCACAGTACCGCGTGGGCACTTTTGCTGTGGGAAGAACATGGGCTTCTAGCATCTCACAGAACAATGTCACCTTCACGCCCCTCTGGCCAGGCCCGGGGCCATGTCTCAGGAGCGCTGCAGCCCTAGCTACCAGACGCTTCGGCTTCCTCGGTGTCCTTCCTTATGCCTCCCTGACAGCCTTGGGCCTCTCCGGGCACTGGCCCTCAGGAAGAGCCTGTGAGTTCGCGGCCCTACTGGCCGCGGTTGGTGCGGGTGGGGGTAGGGAGCGGGGGGGGGGGGGGGGGGGGGGGGGGGGGGGGGAGAGCCAGCCTGCCGTCTGTGTGTTCAGCTTTCCTGAGGCCGAACCGACAAAACGTGAGCTATTCCAAAGGCACACGGTGTGACGGGATGCGGGCGCACACGGGGACAGGAACCCCACAGTCTAGCTGACCCTTCTGTGACCTCACACACGGATCCTGTTACTCGCTCAGCAAATTTCAATGACATCAGGGTCATCCACTAGAGTCAGACCCTCGGACCGTCCGGGTCTCCTACTTGGAAGTCTGTTCCCTTCTACCCACATCCCCCTATCCCCCTGGCAACCGCTTTCCTACGGTTTCTGGCCGCTTCGTTTCCATTTTCTCCGATTTCACAGTAGTACCAGACGACATCGCCCTTTCAGGGCCTGACTTACTCGCTTCTGCAGAATGTCCTCGGCTCCACGCACGTTGTCGCCATCGCCAGGGTCCCCTCCGTCCCCGCGCAGAGCACAGCCGCACCAGCGGGCCAGGGTCCCTTCATCCGTGGATGGGCGCGGCGGCGGCTTCCAGAAGACGAAGGCAGCCACCCCGCGCCCTGCCCCGACGCCGCCGCCCCGTCCTCGGAGGCGCCCTCGGGCTGCGGCTGCTGGGCCACAGGCGCGTCTACTGGGAATCTGCGGAGGAGCCTCCACGCCGTACTCCGTGGTGGGGGCACCATTCCGACCGACAGGGCACGAGGCGGCCCCCGCTGGTCCCCCCGAGCCGCCGGCCTCCGGGTCTGTGCAAAGCCGGGTCCCCCGCGGAGGTGTCCCGGTCGTCGCTGTCTCGGGGTGAAAAAGAGACGCTGGGGGCTGCACTGCCGACCGCGGCCCTGCACCTCGGCCCCCGCAGCCCGGGCCCAGGCGGCACCCCTGCCCCACAGCTGTGCACCGTCCCTCCAGCAAAGTCACGCTCGCCTGAGTCCCCGGGTCGCGCAGTTCCCCACTGTGAGCGCGGAACCCCTGGCGGGGCTTGAAAGGAGAACCGCGGGGCCCGGCCCCCCGCCGACTTTCACCGGCCCTGGCCGTGGTCTCGGCGGAGGCTGGTCGGCCTCAGGCGCGGGGCGGACCCTCCGGCGTCTGGTGGGCGGGGGCCGAACCCGGTGCCCCGGCGGAAGCTTGCGTCTCGCGCGTCTTGGCGGAGGCCGGTCTCCGCGGGGTTGCTGGAGAGCTGCGCCAGGGCTTTTAAGAGCTTGCTGTGAGATCTACCGTGAAATTTGCTTTTATAACCGTGTATCTGGGGCCGCTCGGGCCTCGTGAAGGGTTTGGTGGGAATACGACCTCAGCCCCAGCCCGGACTTGGTGAATCCCGAGTACCTTTAATCAGGTGCGGGCCGGTAGAGACGCGTTCATGTGTGCGAAATCCCAGCACCTGGCCCCACTTCGGTTTCCTCAGGTTTTGCAGGAAAGCACCACAGGCTGAGTAGCTTACACGATGGGAACGTGTTATCCCACAGTCTGGAGGCCAGAGGTCCTAGGCCAAACTGGCTCCTTCTGAGGGCGGGGAGGGGGCTTCTGCCAGGTTCTGCCAGGCCCTGCCAGGCCCCTCTCCCTGTGTCTCTGCACACGGTCTTCCCCCTGTGTATCTCTGTGTCCCAACTTCCTGCTGGCCACCAATCTGATTGGATCACCTCATTTAAGTTCATTACTTAATGTAAGGACCCCATCTCCAAATACAAGTATATTTTGAGGGACTGGGGTTAGGACTTGAATAGGCGAATTTGGGGGATACACAATTCACCCATCAGCATCCATCAATCTCTATTATCAGAAGGCCTGATCACAGGCCGACCTTGGTCCCTGCCCACTTCCTCCTGCTCCCTTTCTCCGCCTGGGCCTTCTGGTTTCTCGCTGCCACCTCTTTGCCTGCACTGTTTCTTCTGCCTGCCTGCTCTTCCCCAGTCGGTCCTCCTGATGAACTCACCTACTCATAAGAAAGGTCACTGGTGTCTGATTCCTGTGCGACAGCTGTCTGGCCTCTGGTAGAATTAACCCATGCCATGCTCTCTTATCTCATGGCCTCTGTAATCTTTCTGCACTTACTGACTTGGCACGGCTCTGTTTCCAACGAGGCCATCAGCAGGTTAAGGGCAGGCCTGGGTCCTATCAAACTTTTCTTTCTTTCTGCCTGGCTCACAGTAAATTCTCATTCACAGACAATATTGGTTGTAAAATGAATGAAATGCCTTAGGAATCAACCAAAACCCCGAATCGCCATTTTGAAAGTCCCTAACTGTTAGACCAGTTGCTGATGAGCAAACAAAGAGAGAGCTGTCAATGGTGGAGATTTTTTTTTTTTTTTAAAGGTTATCCAAAGGCACTCTCTGCTCTTCAGCAACTCCACTTTGGGGAATCACCTGCCCAGAAGAATCTGGGACATGCCTGGTTGGAAGACACAGCTGCTCCCAGCCTTCCCTCCAACCTCTCGTCCGCTCACATGCCTCACCCCTCACAGTCTGCCTGCCGGCTTCCCTTCCCCAAATCTGACAACGATGCTGAAGTTGCCACTCCCGTCTCCATTTATTTTTTAACAAGTGGCTACCAAAGCACACTCATGAAATCTTGATATCACAGGGACCGGGAAAACAAGAACTGTGTCCTGAGAAAGACAAGCTATCCACACGGTCCCTCGAGGAGCGCACATTTCCCAGGCCGAGGTCACCGTCTTCCAAAGGTAGGCACGTGTTAGAGGGCGTTTTCCCTTTGAGGTACTGAACACAAGGACAGTGTCTTCTTTGGGCTTGATTGCCAGTCATCCTGAATTTTTTTTTTCAATAACAGAAGTCTAAATTGTTTCAATTCAATCCCAAATAAGTCCTTTTTACATTTGGTTTCCCACTTCCCTTTCACACAGAAGAACACATGGCACATTTAACCAAAAAATAAGGTGTTTATTTATTTCTAATAACAGATGAATTTTTTTTTTTTAAAGTTAGAGTAACAGGAGAAAATGTTAAAAAGAAAAAACATGATGTTAGTGTTGAATGAGTTAATATCAGGTATGTCGCTGGGCGTCAGGACATATAAACATGGAGCTGGGGCCAGGGAAATTATAGTCTGGCCATAACACTATAAGCCGAGGGTAACTACTCTCCTGTAGGTTTGTTCTGGGACGTGCAGTCCTCTTATTTGCTCTCTTTCTTTCGGAAAGATAGAACATGCCCCCTTGCAAATACAAGCATTTACTTTCCCCCAAGAGTTGGTTATTCATTTCTCACAGTGTTTCCCCCCAAAAAGACCGAGTATGCTAAGAATACTAGGTGAGTTCACACATACTCCAGTCTTAAAAACACAAGGACATGGAGAGGCACCTGCATGGCTCAGTGGGGTAAGCTTCTGCCTTCAGCTTGGGTCATGATCTCAGGGTCCTGGGATTGAGCCCTGCATCGGGCTCTCGGTTCAGCAGGGAGCCTGCTTCCTTCTCTCTCTCTCTCTGCCTGCCTCTCTGCCTACTTGTGATCTCTGTCTGTCAAATAAATAAATAAAATCTTTTAAAAAAAAACACACAGACAAGGATGTGGGAATTACTTTCTCTTGACCTTTTTTTTTTTTTTTTTTAGGACGCTTTCTCTCTGTAAATCCATCTTTCTATGCCTTCCCTTCCCTTCCCTTCCTCCTCCTTTTCCCAGCTGATATTACATGATGTACTCTGCTTCCTAGATCTGAAAACATGTGAAAAGCTTGATCTCAGAGGAGCTGCTGGCAGTTATAAATGCTCGCAAAAGTCCGTTTGCTAATACCTTCAAATAGAGGATGCATTTGGAAGAGGAAAGCCAAACAAGCAGTAGAACATGAAGTCATTCAAAGTTTAAAAAAAATTATATTTACTCTATTAAAAACTTAGAGAATTTTTCCCCAATTCCTCTCTGTTGTAAAGAGATATTTTAAGGGTCATTGTAAGGAAGAATATTGCTTTTTTTTTCCTGCATTCAAGAATGCCACAAAAATATCTTCTGCTCGGAGAGGGAAAAAAGCAATAATACTGCCTCTTTTCTTTGGGGAAAAGGCAGCTTCTTATTTTTATGTTAAAGACTTGTCAAGACACTTATATTTTTCATAGCATTAAAAGTTATTTTTTTATTCCACTTAATTGTTCATTGAGATTTCAAAACCAAATCTGCCTCCTTGTCAAATATCTTTGTAATATGTACATTTCACACTGGCTTATTATAATAGGTTTTCTCGTGGGATCTAGCATCCTGGCATCTGCTTTGTTATGATATTATAACAATAATTAACATTTAGCACTTACTGTACAGCCAGCCTTTGATCCATATTTTTAACAAAATGCAATAACAATGCTCTTTCACACAGCATCTTTCATCCCTGGGCCTCAAAGTAGTTGGCAGCATCATATTATAACCCAAGATAGTTGTATTCACTCCTGAAATCCTCCCAACGCCCCCGTGGGGTCTGTGCACAGCAGGCGTCGTCCTTAGGGGGTGGAAAGGGAAGAAAGGTCAAGTGAACCACCAGGCGGCAAGAGAAGGGCGGCTGAGCCAGAATAGAATCTAGTCCATTTGCTTTCTTGGTCAGAGATTCCAGTGCTTCAATGTACCTATTTTTAAATAAAGGAGATGGGGAGAGAGAAGTGAGAAGTACCAAGCTTATTGTAACAGGGATTCAGATAGATCCTGAACGTTGGGCTAGGTCTTAGGAAATGAATCCTCAGAAACAAAACTCATGAGATTGCAAGATGTCTGTGCAAGAAATATTAACAAGAGGCTACATTGTGCCCCATGTCGGGTCTCTCCTAAGTTTCTTGCCTTTCAAGAAAGCTTAGGAGGCATATGAATGACTCCAAGAGCTGCCATGTGCAGTCTGTCTAATCAGGACAACAAAAGGCACCAAGGAACATTGCTCATATACCACACTGTTGCCTAAATGGCCAATGTGTATCAACTTCACCCAAAACTCTACCCTTGGACCAGTTACCTTACTTCTTCCATTTTCTCCTGTGCATTTCAACTCTTAACTCCTAGGCATCTTTTTATTAGAAGCAGCATATCACTGTGTTGAATTTAGGGGGAGAGTTAGCCACGACGATGAACTAAGAGAAGCCGTGGTCGCTCTCAAATTCAGAAGGATCAACGTGGTTGTCATAGGAAAAGTAATCATCTGTATAGTTAATTAACGCTTAAGAAATATGGGCAAGTTCTCTTCATCCCACCTTAGCTTCAGTCCAATTTACAAAATCTCAGATAAACGTAAAGGTACAGAGGATGGTTAAAATTGGCATGAAATGAGGGAAGGCCAGGCGCTTGCCACAAAGACCCCCTGCGTTACCCCTGGAGCGAATTGCAGTAAGAGCCACAGAAAGAGTGGGAAAGCCAAGTGGCTCCAGTGTGGATGACGTAACATTGACATAGCACATGATACGCTAACTCATTGAGTGCTCCAACGACCCTACGTGGCAGAGGCTTTCATTGTCCTCACTTATGAATGAAGAAGACAAGGCTGACAGAGTCTGAGGATGTGACCCCAAACTACAGAGCCAGTAAGGAAGGAGGGAAGCAGCCTGACTCAAGACGCACTTGGAGTCATGAATTCCTGCAGCTTGCTTTTGGAAATACCTAGAGCCTCCAAGAAGTAGTTGAGGTCTGATTGTTAATAGACTGAGGAGTAGTGGTAGCAGAATGGCAGACTGTGTGTATTTAGTGCTATGTGCACATCTACCAGCTTTACAGCAACCCTGTGAGGCCTGATTATTATATTACCCCCCATGGAACGGTCAAAGAAACGAAGTCCCAGGCTAATGAAGCCAGCGAGTGATTTCTGTCATTGACTTTGTCCTCTTCCTTTTTCTCAATAAGAGAGGGAAAGAAAAAACATTATCGGTTTGTCTGATCTGATTCTGGAACAGTGGCAGCACCTAGAAATAAAAAATAAAAAAGGCCTGTGTCCACTCTTGCAACTCATGTTTACCCCTTCCCAGGGCAAGAAACACCACAACACACACGGTTTGCTGACCCTGCCTGGGGCCCCTGTTTCCACCCCCACTAAAATGAGAACCAACACTTTTAGAAATAAGTGATTCAATGCAGCACATTCCAGGCCAGTCCATAAAGCACACATCCAATTCAATTTTAAAATGAATTTAGTCCAGACCTACTTTTTTACCAATACCATATGCATCTTGCTGGACCTTCATTTTAGTAGATTATCATTCCACAAGTAAATAAAAATAATGGTGCCCATCAGAGCAGATCTCTGAACAGGATACCTCTTTATAGCAGACATATAGCAGAAAAATGTGTCTGGCTGTGCTCCAACACCCCGGAGTTGCTGTGGGAACTAGAGGCAGGCATTAGTATAAACTCCTCAGCGAGCTCTCATCCCCACACCGTCCAGCAAGCTCTCTGAACTGAACATCAGAGACCACAGCAATGAGAAACCCAAGGAAGATTTCACATCTTGTAACTCGGGGCAGTAAACTATGAGAAGTTATAAATATTTTCACTTACAGAGAACTATCAAGTGGAGCCTTGCACATTGGCACCAACTCGCATTGCTGACTTGAATCTTGTTTCATCTTAAAAAGAAGTCTTGCCATTTGAATAAATTTGAAAACGATTCAGATGAGACTGATGTAAGTCATTATAACTTATTCCCAGGGGAAGGCATTCTCATGGTCCATGGCAGCATGTAATGTCCTGGAATAACTTCTATGGAAAGGGCCTTCATACCATTATCTGTCTAGAAAAAGGACTCATACAATGCACAGTGTTTGATATAAAAGTTTTGCTATAAAAGCAATGAAGGAAATCGCGGATTGTCTGAACGAGAAACAAATGCTCTTTGCAAGGATTCTGAAGCCAAGGCAATGTTGAGAGGTCTCTGGGACCACAATGATGATTCAATTTAATCAGAAGATAATAACGCATGCCGTCAAGTCACATGTGGAAATGTAGGTGGTGTCCTAGAACAAGGAGTCCTGATTAAATGAAGCGTCTGAACGTCATGTGTTCACAGCTAAGAAAACCACATGGCGGCTTCAGAAAGGTGTTAAGAGTCTGTCCCCAAAACACAAATCAGTTGCGGTCTCTACGTATGGAGCCAGCAGCCAACTTCTCTGGAACCTTCCAGAACTGCCCCTTACTGGGTAGTAGGAGGGAAATGATCATATTGTTTCTCAGGCTGCTGAAAATTCTCGGGAAAAGTGTTCCATCTGTAGCATGTGTTGTTTATGATTCGACTCTGTATCCTTCCACGTTCATGCTTCTCCAAACTTCCTCGGGGCATCAGGTAAAAACAGAGGTGGCAAATGCTAGCAAGAAGCGGGGGAAAAATGGCTGTTGCTCAGCAATTCAGATAGAGTATAATCCACTTGGAGATCAAGAAGTCCCTCTCCTTCCCTGTTCATAATTCTAGAGGAAAAAAATTCAGATTTTGACCTTAAGTTTCCAACCATCATTTGTTCAGGTAATAGGTTCGTTAATCAAAATCATTAAAGCTAAATATTAGAAGAGAAAAACCAGTTCCATGGGACAGGAAGCTGGGCTTAGATGAAAAACTGGAATTCAGTGTCTTGTGGAGCTTCCTGATCTCCGTCCACAGATCGCTCACGTGCACCGTGTAGAGGTCCAGGGGCATTGCTGAGACCTCTGTCCACTGCAGGGATTCCTTCCTCCAGCCACATTGGGGTTTGAAGATCGTATCCATTCTTGAGAAGCAATAATCTCAAAATTAAGACATAGCTTAGTATGTTGACTAAAAACAAAGCTGAGTCATTTACCTGACCCTGAACTGAGATTTGAAGAAGAGTGAAAAATCCGGTGCCGGGCAGTTGGAGAAGAGGGTGGGCTGGGTAGAATGAGAAACACGGAGCCTCTGCATGGGATCTATTAATATGAAAATTAATGCAGTGGGATTGGCTATTTCTCTTCACACAGTGGAGTAAGAACCAGGAGAGATTATTTTGCAGAATGATAACCTTCCCTATCTAGTAACCCTAGGGAGATCTGGAAAAGTATGAATTTTTATTTGAACAATAATGAACTGGTAAGTGATACAGCTTTTGGCTGGATAATGACTATATTAATTTGCCGGTTCTGGTGTTAAACCCAAACAGAGGCCCCGAAGAGATAGGACTGTTATCTGAGCAACAATTAACATGCTGAATATGCTATTTAGAAATCGCCCCCGAGTTCTGCCCTGCCATCGTGAACATAACTTTTATTCCTTGGGCATCTTTATAAATTTTCATAAAAATGTAATAAACGAGGCATAATCTAAAGGAGAATAGGGTTGTCAGTTACAAACAAATGCCAGTTTCAATTTTGGTGTTAGACCTCAAAGTCAAAAAGCACATTGAGAGGGAGAAACTGTGCCTCTATTCCAGTGTACATTAATTTCCCCGATTCAGGGAAAATGGCTTTGCTGTGATAGAGAGATTGAATTTTTACCTCTGCTTGGCATTGTGTCAGCAGGGTAGACCCTTATCTGCTAATTTGCCAGTGAGATGATTTTTTTCAATGGCACTTTTTCCTACGCACAGTGAGGAAAAAACCCTTTCAAGTTTGATTTGATTGTTGAAAGGCAGTAAAGGACAAAACTGGACTTCATGCATACCAAGGATTTATCACTCCACTTGCCAGGCTTAAAGCAGTCCGTGTAGCTAGTGCTCTTGGGATTATTTGAATTTTATATAACTTGTGGGAAAAAAAGACTACCTGGCCAGTACAAGGGGCTGCCTTATCAGCAGCTGAATTGCAGCCTTCACAGCATAATTGTTCTCTACCGGATTGGAGGAAATTCCAGGACATTCTGGAGTGCAATTGTACTATGTTTAGGGCTCTCCCTTCAAAAGGGATTTTAGGGCAGAACCCACACGGGGTTTGACCCCGGGACCCTGGATCATGGCCCAAGCCGAAGGCAGGTGGTTAACCAACTAAGCCACCCAGGTGCCACTGAGAAAGTTATTTTGAAATAAGATACCCTTATTGGAGTTCTAGATCCCCGCAGCAAAAGAGAACAAATCTGAAAGACTCACCCCCTCCTCCTGCTCCCCTCCCCCCTCCCCCCCTCCCCTCCTCGCTCTTCTGCCTCTCCTGTTCCTGCTGTCCTCCGCCTCTGCCTCTCCCTCCCTCCTCCGGACTCTGCTGTCTCTGCAACACAACCTTCTCATAAGATCCCTTGACTACCTTCAAACCTTCCGTGACAAACCAGGATCTGAAAGGATCCCACTCTAAGGTTCTTCCCAAGGGCACAGATTCATCTCAAAGAACCAAAAAGGAAATCATCTTCAAAGGAAAGAATCCATTTGTTGCCTACAAAGCTGTTCTTCCTGATCAGGTTGACAGACTTTCACATCAATGATCACATTGACCCCACACCAATCCTAGGAGGCAGGATCAGCTTGGGTTTGTGGATGGTGAAACTGAACACAAAGCAGCTAAATGACCTGCCAGGACTCAAAAAAGGCCTTTGGTAAACCGGGAGCAAGCTAATCAGGCCATCCCTTTTGGCACCAAGCCCTCCAGAGAAGGAGCGAACAGACCCTGGGAGATGCCGGCTAGTTACTCTCTCCCCAAAGGTGAAAAATATCAAATCAGATCTGTTTGAAGAGCGAAAGCGTAAAGAGAAGGTGCAGCCCCTGGTGTTTCTGAGTCCAGTGGGTCAGAGAGTTCGCTGGAGAAAGTGGAGCATCATGACAGGGCGATTCTGGACTACATCCCCTGGACATGCGGGGGACGCCCCAGCCCGGGCAGGACGTACCACAGAGGACTCTACTGCAGGTTCTCCTGCGCTCTCTGGACTCTAGGTGCCACTCACCGAGCAGCCTTCTGCAAGCAAATACTCCTTCCCCATCTTCGTGGAGTGGCTGCCTGCTGCCTGGGGAGTCCTCCAAAGCCTTACGCGCAGCCCCTCCATTCGTCCGCCTCCCACGTGGAGCTCCCAGTCCGTGGAGCTCGACCCGCCCCTGTGACTTCCCTCACCCACTGCCAGGTTCCCTCCAGCTCTCTGCACAGTGCAGGTTCCATTTTCTCCAAAAAGATTTCCTGATTGTTCCTGCCCAAACACCCTTCCCCCAACTCTACACACACTTGTTCCATGGCTCCATATTTACGGAGGGCTTCCATGCCAGGCATGGTGGCAGAGGAGCAAGTAGAGACCCCCCACTCTTATTATAGCCTTCTTAAACATTCTGTATGGTACTCGATATTGATTCCAGCTTTGTATCTGTGTACCAAAGGGCTAGCACCTCTTTTCTCTGGAAGCCCAGAGTGCAAGGTGGAGAAGTTGGGGTAGAAGGAACCGAGGTGAACATGGGGTCACAGCTTAGCCCTGCCGAGGGGCAGACCTCTCTACAGGGACTGCAAGGGGCTCCCCGCTCTGAGTACCTGCATCTCACCAAGTCTAGCTTCCCCTGCTGGCCGGCTGCTGCCCGGCCTCCTGATCAGCCCCTGCCCGGCTCCGGACAGACTCTCAAGAACATGTGAAAATCACCAACATCTGATCATTTTGTCAGCTAGACACTGTAACAGAATTTAACCACTCGCTGACTTATCAGAGGGCCCACAGGCAGCCTCTTTGCTTGCTGGAGAAATGTGAGCCCCGGACAAGGACACCCTCCAGGAAGCACCTTCATTACTAGCATCTGTGCTCCAGATTTGAACTTGAATTTCTGCAGTCCCTTTTAGGGACATCAGCACACATTTTCTCAGTTAATTTGTACAACAATGCTGTGCAGAAGGTCATGCTGTCCTTAATGTTACAGCCCTGGGAAGCCAGACCCTGAGGGGCTCTCTGGTCTGGGATCACACAGCTGGGGGCTGGAGGCCTTGGGCTCCTGTGCAATCTCTCCTTGCAGAGCTTGGAAGAAACTGAGGATGGTTACTTCTGCCCCTTTCCTTCAGATACCCTTTACGGAGGGCTCTGGGATGCAGCAGTGGATGCCTCAATCCGCATTCACACCCTGGAAGAAGGTGGGATCCAGGAGAGCCTCCACGGGCTGTGAGGAAGCAAGAGAACAGATATTTCAAATCCCATCTACTCGGTGTGTGATTTAGAGAAAGGTACTAGAAGACCCCTGAGCACGTGAAATCTTCAGGTATTTACTGAGCATCCCCCTTGTGCCTGGCTGGATACCCGGTCTTTCCAAACAGTCTTTGGATACATTCCAATGTAGAATTGGGGGCCGGTAGGGAGTGGTTGGGTGGCGGTAGGAAAATGATGAACTGCCTTGCCCCTTCCTTACTACCTTCTAACCTTATTATTTGGCCTAAGTAAGCTGTCGACGTGCCGTCTTCCCAAGGAGCACGCCCACCCCACGCTGCCTCGAACATGTTCCCTGTGCTCCACGCTCTGTGTCTTTGCAAGGGCCATCTTCTGTTCAGGAGGCTCTTCTGTTCGGGAGGCTGCTCACACGGCCTTTCCCGGCTGATTCCCGCCGACCCTGCAGAGCACCTCCAAATGCCTGAGACTGTTTGCCCCCACAACTTGTTTTTTTTCTTTCTTCCTTTCTTTCTTTTTAAATTGAAAAATAATTAACACCTAGTGTTATGTCAGCTCAGGTGCACGAAAGAATGACCCACTAGTTCTAACCGTTAACATCCAGGATTATTTCTGATTGTCTACAGCTGGTTGTGGTCCCTCCTGCCTTCAGTAAAACCCCCAGCACTACTCCCATCTCCTCTTGGCCCTTATGTCCCGTCTTGTCTTTGTGGAAAGATTCCTCCACCTTCCTTGGCCAGTTGGCACATGCACGCGCGCGCGCACACACACACAGATCGAGGATGTCAGGGGCTACAGTTCCTACTTAATTAAAAAAAGAAAGAAAGAAAGAAAAAAGGCCTTCAGCAGTTGCCATAATTATCCACACAGTAAATGTCCAGTTAGTGCTGACCAAATTCCACTTGGTAAGACCCCTGGAAGGCAGCTGAGTAATGACGTGGGGCATGGAGTCTACACGTGTGTGTGGTGGCGGCTAGGAGTGTGCCTTGCCCACATTCACCCCTCCTTCCCAGCGTAGCCTGCGTCCAGCCTCCCATCACCACCACCCCTGCCTCCGGTGGGAGCTCCAGACTTCTCAGAAGGACCAGCCCGAGTCCAACATGCTCCTCGGCTTCAGTTGGAGCCTTCATGGGACTCACATTTAATTCAACTTCTCCCTCTGCCCAACCTTGCTCTTGCCCCCTCCTTTACTAGATTTAATCCCAGGAGGCTTCTTCCCCCATAAGTGTCCTGCAAGAGCAACATGGGACCAAGAGCAAGCTCTCTGAACGCTCTGAACGAGAAGGCAGGTCGGTGGTTGCTTTATCGGGTGTGGGCAGCCATGCTTCAACCCCTCCTGCCCACGTCCACCACGGTGTCTCCCAGGTCCCCTGCCCGTCCGCTCCCAGCCGTGTCTCTCTCCCAGAGGCGAGCTCTGTGTCTAGTCATGGTGCGGGCGATAATTATCCGGATGGTATGAGGTAAAGTGGGCCAAAAGGCTCTCTGCCCACAAATGCCTCCTGAGGACCCAAGGCTGGGACTGAGAGTCCCCCCATTACCGTCAGTTCTTGGGGAGGTGGGTGTAAGCTGTCCAGAGCAGGGAGGGGTGGGTAGGCTACACCCACACAGCAAAATGAGAGACACATTGGAAAGGGGACTTGGAGGAGGTGACATGTGGAAAGGACATTTCAGGGGGCACCCAGCTGGAGAAAAGCCCAGAATTGAAACTTGTATTCCTGCTACTATTCAGAGTTTGGGTCACACTTTTAATTACAGGAGTGCAACGTGCAATGAACACCCATGGGTGATCATTACTGGTTCCATTTTTAACGTACCGAGAGGTGGGCATGAGTTGGTTCACTCGGTGCTGCTAAGTAGGAGCCAAGCTTGGGCAGTCTTCAGATGTCAAACCCTCTGCCAGTTGCTTTGGCTAGTTTCGTGGCTTCCAGCCACAACGGAGGCCCTCCAGTAGGCTCATGGGTCCCAAGGCTCTCAGTTTGGCTGTGATCTGAGTCGCACCCCTCCTCAGCACATGTGCCCGTTCCTAGGCTGGTGTGTGTTCATGAAACACAAGCAAATGGGTGCTGAACAGGGACTTCTGCTCCCCCCCAAAAAAGGGGGTTACTGTAATTGGATATTTCAATTGTTCCTCCAGATCTAAAATTTTATAGCCAGACAGACTTCCATCTGACCTTGCCCTTCTTCTCTAGAAGGTTCATCACAAACACTGGGGAGATGGATGGATATTTAAGAAGCTCAGCCTGGGCTGGGGTCCAGGTGGCTAGCCGAGGTCTGTCACCGTGTCACAAATGGTCCTGCCACTTGTCCTAAAACATGAAACTCAAGCTTTTATCAAAATCCTAGATCACACTTTATTTTCTGAATAACTATTCAAATATATAATTAGTTCAAAGTCAGAGTTTGAAAACGTTCAGGAAGTCAGAAGGACGCTTTATTTCACCCAAGGCATCTAGTCGGGGACAGCGATCATTCCCTCTTACAAATTTTGGGTTTTGCCTTTACTTAATTGACTTTGGCAGTTGGTGTGCAACCTTTAAAATTTTTACTGAAATGTCAGCCTTGAAAGAAAGAAAGAAAAGATTATTTGATTAATTCAATCTAAGTGCCAGCTAAGGCACACATGTTCCCTACAGAGGTGTTACAACACTGGGGGTTCACAACTGACTGCTTGAGAATGAGGGGGAAAAGTGAACACACCTAAATATTTACTAGTTAAGCAAGTATCGTTTAATATATACAGAATGTTTGTCCAGAGTCACACCTGTGTCCTCCGAACCACCAAAGCCTGGAACTGGTTCAAATTAATAAGTAAATAAATGCAAAACCCACCAAATTTGTAAGATAAGAACGGTGATAAGGCGAGGACATGGATTTCATCCTTCAGAAACTCAGAACTAAATAAGAATCTAAGACCACTCTGCCTTTGCTCAGTGCACAGTTGTGTCTCAGGAAAGAAAAACATAACCAGAATACGAGGCTGTCAGCAGTTGACTTCAGGTGCCATCTGCATATATTCCTGGCAATATTAATTTGCAATTAACAAGGGCCTTATGTTTTATCCCCTGCAACTCGCTGTCTTGAAGTCTGAGGGAGGGGATTTAGCGGAAGGGAACATGCAGGTGGGTGGTGAGCATTCTCAAAAACAAATAATTCTGCCTTTCGATACTGAATCACTGGTATGTAAGCTGCTCTTTCAAACTAATAAAAGGTCATTTGTTGAAGGGAAATGGAATATTTCCATTATGTCATCGTGTGAAGCAAGCGTTCCAACATGTAGTGGGGGCATCACAGAGATGAGCATTGTGCCACGGGACAGGCTGGCAAATTTTTATTTACATTAGATATAGTCCTTTTTGGAAGTCCAGTGTGGTGGGCAAACTCCTACACTTTTGAAATGGTCAGAGGAGAGCAAAATCTGCCGAAAGTCCGTGAGCACTAAAACAGAGCAAATAGCAAGAGTTCTAGATTTGTTCCTCCCTTGCTTTTGATTCCTGGGTACCCTGCTTCCCTTATTTATGAAATAGTTATTAAAAAAAAACTCTATGTAGGGATTAATAAAATGATTATAAAGTGTCAGGCATAAAATAAGTGTCCCATAAGTGTGGGTTACTATACGTCAGGCACTTGGCTACATTCTTATCTTGTCTCAGAGTCTTTTTACAGGTAAAAAAACATTGTAGCAGGTTATCAACAAGTCACTTTCCGGTAAGGAGAAAAATGCCATTCATGCCCATTTTACTGAAAAAGAAGTGAAAAATCCAAGTGGCTCTCTCAAACTGCTCTCCACTACCCATGGAAAAGCTATGTTGGTCCAAAATAGAGAGTAACTTTCCTTGGTCCACCCTCAAGGACAAATTATTTCAGAGTCAAAAGGTCAGAGGTAATCCCCACCATCCAAGGACAATGATCAGAAAGGCTCCTTATTTTGTTCTCAAAGAGAACAATATGACTTTGGGTGATAAAATTATGTGGTGAGTCCCACTGATGGGTGACATGAAATGGACTGAAAACCACTGACCCTTCTTCACTTAACATTGGTAATACACGTAGTAACAGACATCAGCTAGCTTTGATTGAATGCCAATGTAAAATAAAATAGCCCATCAATAGTAAGCTAGAAAAGCAGTGTCTTCCAGGGCAGGAACTAGAGTTATTTAATGACACCAAGGTAAGTAATAACACCAAAAATAAGGCACAGGCACTAATCATATATTCCCTCCCTGTCTTGCAGCCATGCCAGCAGATAAGCAGGAATTCTGAATATTTCGATTAAAAGTCTCCACGACACTCAGGAAAACATAAATTCCTCCAAAGCTGGAGAAAATTGCAGGTGTTTCTGCATTATCCAAAAATTCTGCCACTTACAGAAAGAGCATTTCATGGTCTTTGGAGGCCGGGACACAATTCCCTTGAACACCCACTCCCGGGCTAAGACTTAGGGACATGACTCATCCAGAGTGAACAAGGCAATTTTCTGTGAGGAAAACGTGTCTCCACCCCAGATGTTAGCCAAGTTCTGCTTAATTAAGTAAAGTTCCGTGAGCCTGAACACGTACTAGCAAATGCTTTCCATTTTCCTTGAAAAACTGTGGGAAAAATGATGAGGGGCCAAGGGAAGGGGTTGTACACACTTGCATACTTACTTGACCCTAAGACAATTGATGAATTTCAGAGATTTGCACAAAGATAATTAACTGGGAAGTTGTAACTTTAGAAAAGAATTCTACACTTCACAAAAAGGTCAATTTAATTCAATGTGGATTTATTGATCACCTACCATGTATGAGATTATAAAAAGAGATATTTGCCACTAGCAAGTGGAAAGATAGGAGGTTGTTATGAAAGCAAGTGAATAAAAATGTCAATGAATATATTTCTTCCCTGTTAAGATTTCAATTTTGTGGAAGAATCAGCCATTGGCAGACATTCTACAAGATGGAATAAATATGAAACCAAGAAAGGCTAAAGAAAGTTTTTGGAGATGGGTAGAGGAAGAACTAATCCATTTTCAACCAACTGGAAAATATTTGGGGAGGAGGGACTTCACTGAGACCAGTTTTGAAGTCATGCCTCTCACAATTTTTTTTAAAGATTGATTTGATTGATTGATTGATTGATTGATTTAAGAGAGAAAGCAGGGGCAGAGGGGAGAAGCAGAGGGAGAGGGAATCTGCAGCAGACTCTCTGCTGAGAGTAGAGCCTGGTACTGGGCTCGATCGAACTCAAGACCCTGAGATGATGACCTGAGCCAAAACCAAGAGTCACAGGCTGGACGGACAGAGCGACCCTGGTGCCCTCCCACCAACACTTTTATGAATATAATTCTTTCAGCACAATTTAACTGCTTAAAACAAGTATAAGTTTGCAAAGTATTATAGATAGAATTATGTCCCCCTCAGAAGTTATGGGGGAGTCCTAACCCCCGGTACCTCAGAATGTGACCCTATTTGGAAGTAGGATCTTCATAAGTCACCAAGTTAAAATGAGGTTATTAGGGTGGGCCCTAATCCAATACAACAGAGTCCTTATAAAAAGGGGACAGGGACAAAGCTGCACAAAGGAAGAGTGTCATGTGAGGATGAAGGAAAGATCAGAGTGACGCTCCCAGAAGCCAGGGACCACCAAGGACCAGCCGTGAGCCACCTGCAGGTGGGGGAGGGGCTGGAGTGGATTCCCTCTCAGATCCCTCAGAACTGGAAACTGACTCTGCTGACACCTTGACCTCAGACTCGAGCCTCCAGAACTCTGAGAAAATATATTTCTGCTACTTAGGTCTGTGGCACTCTGTTATAGTAGCCCTAGGACACCCCTACAGCAGTTTTGCCATTTTGAAAGACATTATTCTAGGGTCTTCAAAAAAAAAAAAACCCTGTTCTCCTAAGGTGTGTATGGAGATTCACTAAGGTTCAGGAAGAAATTTCTAGGGCTTCTAGGTATCTCATTAATTTAAGACTTCTTTTTTTGGCATACATTTTAAAGGTACCATATACTAACAGGATGGTACAGAAAATAGATCATAAAATAGTTAAAGGTGTGAAGCATCCTTTGTTCGAAACTTATTTTCTGATAGTTATGAATAATCAAAAATTGTACATACTACTATTAAAGTGATAAAAACCAGGCGCCTGGGTGGCTCAGCCTGTTAAGCATGTGCCTTCAGCTCAGGTCATGATCCCAGAGTTCCAGGATTGAGCCCCACATGGGACTCCCTGCTCAGCAGAGAGCCTGCTTCTCCCTCTCCCCTTTACCCTACTCAAGCTCTCTCTCTCTCTCACGTAAGTAAATAAAAATCTAAAATAAATAAATAAAAGTGATAATCTAGATGATCACAGAGAGATAATGAGATATCGGATTCCCCTAAACTCTCACGGGTCAGATAGAATGGCCTAGTAATGTGACTTTGACTCCCACTCCACGGGGGTAACGACACTGCAGTGACGGCCATCAAAGGAAGGCGTCCGTGTTCATCGTAGTCGCCCGTTACTGAGAGTTTTCCAGGGCTGAAGGAGGACTCAGCGTGCCTCTTGCCTGAAGATCTTCTTGCCTCACCTATAGGTAAGGAGCTCAGAGCTTACAGACACACACTGAACTATGACAAAATGTTATTTTCTCATTTCTCCTCACCTGACCCCTGAATAGGCAGTATATAGAAGATGCCGAGTCAAGCCGGGGCCTATTTGAATAAAAGTTCTTTTTTGCCCACCTCTTCTTTTCTTCATTTGGTCTTACTGCCCATTGGCAAGGATCACTTTCCACTCTCTGCATGTCCAGAACTGGACCCTGATTATACCAACAAGAGGGGAGTGGGTCCTCTTGACCCCACTCTCCTGCAGCAACTTGGACCTCTCGGAACCTATTGGCTGGGATGAAGAAGTTAGCATCTAATTTACGATGACCGGCTGAACCATTACTGAGGGTGTCATATAAATATAGCTTCCCTCAAAAGATCACAACTATGTTCCTTGAGGCCACAGACAATGCTTTTTAGTTCCTGGATCCCAGCTGTCCGGCCCTAAGGTTAAGCTAAGGTTAACCTACCTGCTCAAAGTGAGGGCCTGTCGGGATGCTAGAGCTTTCTCTCTGGGAGTGGAATGAGGTCAGACTGGTGTCAGCTTGAGCCAGACACAAATTCTGAGTCTGAAGCTAGTCTCATGATCTTGAGCAAAGTACTCAAACTTTCTGGGCCTCCGTTTCCTTACCTTTAAATGGGGAGAACAGCAGCTCACCCCTGGGGTCTAAGAGCGGATTCAACAAGGTAATGCACACAAGTCTGAGCACAGTAACTGCTCCACGTGCAGTCAATGCATACATTTGAATCTATCTCTAATTCTGTTAATTATGCTCATTCCATCTCTCTTTTCTGCTGGCCAGTGTTCATTTTCTGAACATGTCAATATTTAGAATGATGCTTGGTGGTGTTATGGAAAAATACTTCTAAAAGAAAAGGAGTCATGGTCTGAGTGCGGCTGTGTTCCTTCTCATGGCTCCTGTCTTCATACAGTTAGTCATTCAATGTGATGACGGTGCTGCCAACAGAAACCAAAGATCCGTGTGTCACCAACGTGATTATAGTCTCTCTCTCCATTATGTCTTGAAATTATCAAGCGAGAGTTGGCTCAACTCATATTTGATAACTAGAAATAACAGTTCATTTCTATCTTCTCAGAGTAAATAGTAAGTCAGTAATGCCCAGAGGACCAATTAAGCCCCATTTATTCAAGCCGATGTCAGGTTGGGGGGGGTATCTTGGTGGGCAGAGCAAAAGGCAGAGGGAAAGAAATGGGAGCTGTGGTCCCCAGCCATCAAGAAGCCAAGATAAAATTAATACCTGAGTTATCACTTTCCTTCCAGAGCTGTGGGCTTCCTCCATTGTAAATAACAGGGCTCATTCTCTCTAAGAAAACCAGTGGAGGTTCTATATTCTTATGTCTCTTTCCTGATTGGCTCCTGATTCTCTGGACACGGACCTTCCATAGGTCCAGTTACATGCAAGCTGAGCTGTGCTTCTGGAAGCCGTGGTGTACAACATTGCCCACGTTGCCTAGTTGCCCTCTATTGCTAACATCTGGGAAGTGTGACTGAGTGTGAGGGCTGGAAGGTACCATCTCTCGTTTTCAGATGGTTATGTCAATACAACCATCTTCTGCACAGTATCTCGCAGCCAGAGTCTACTAAATGTCCCCTTAAAGAGCCTGTATTTGGGGGACCTGGGTGGCTCAGTGGGTTAAGCCTCTGACTTCAGCTCAGGTCATGATCTCAGGGTCCTGCTCAGCAGGGAGCCTGCTTCCGCCTCTCTTTCTGCCTGCCTCTCTGCCTACTTGTGACCTCGCTCCCTCTGTCAAATAAATAAATAAAATCTTAACAAAAACAAAAACCTATATTCACCAATGTCCCATGAGTCTGACATGCACCGAACCAATCGGTATCATTTTTCAACAAGATTGTGGCCAAATCATTATTTCCAAATATAGTCAAACTTTGAATTAGTTCTGAAAGACATAAGTGGAAAAAAAAGAAAGTCTTTATTCAGACAACCGAACAAATAGCGAGCAGCTACTATGAGCTAGAGACTAGGGAATCAAAAATACGAATTAGACGTAGTTATGAGATGGTTGTGAAGAGTCAGGGAGAGAATAGCTGCACAGGCGCCAGCCCCGTGACCCCCGCAGCAGGCAGTCCTCGTCCGCTCTCCTTGTCCTCCTGCTTCCCAGGAAGCAGGGACAGGACTCCCCATTCTGTCCTCTGCAGCTGTTCTTCAGTGGTGTGAACGGGGCATGGTCGGGAAACAGAGGAAATAGTGATGCTACCGGAGATAAGACCTTAACCAGCCAGTGGAAGGCTCCAAATCAGAAAAATTTAGAGCTGGGCACACAAACTAAGCCAGCTGGAACTCCACCTTGCTCTCCCTGTCACTTCTCCCTTGGGGCGGAGATGCATCTCCGAGCCCCACCAGCTCATACTGACTTCCAAAGTCTGCGTGGGGCTGGGGGCTGCTGGGAAGAAAGGATCTCCACTGCACCTCATGGCTCTGTCCGGACTCGCAACGTTCTAAGCATACAGAGCCATCCACTATCCCACCCAGAAGTGTTCTGGAACAATTTGAAATAATGCCTGATTAGGGAAAGCCAGCCCATAGCACACATTCTATGAGGCAGAGGAAAGTGCCCCCAGGAAAGTGCCCGTGCTGGCCATGGAGTCACTTTACTTGTCACAGCACCCTCCCTCCTCCCCCTCTGCACCCCCATCCTCACCCCTGTACCCCACAAATGTCAATGGAAGAGAAAACAATTGCTCTGGAAAGATTGAAAACACCCCTCTTGCTTCTTGCCAGAGCATTTGCATTTTTGGAAGAGGTTCTTATTTCTTTTTAAGGCTCAAAGTGAGCTTTTAGAAAAGCTAAAAATATCTGTTAAAGAAGAAGGGGGAAAAAAACTATCCAGCTTTCCCTTCTTTATGTGCAAAAGGCTCAGAGGCACACAGAGGTGCAGAGTCAGCTTTTTGCCTCCCATCTCTGAAGGCACAGGGAAGGAACGGTGTCATGGGGCCTGGGTCTTTAGAAACAAAGGTACATGGAGGTAGAGATAAAAGAAACCCAAAAGCACACTACGGAACCAGAGCAGTTGAAAGCCAAGAACGTTCTAGACAGCCGACTGAATATAAACTCCTCATTTTACAACGAAGGGAACCAAAATGCCAACAGAGGGAGTGAGCTGCCTGGGGCCGCAGCGCTGAGGAGCAGGAGCCCAGCTGAGACTTGGCTGCTTGTCCTTCCAGTCCGGGAGCCCCTGGGCTGTCCAACGTATGCCTTGGACCACTCTCCATCGTTAACTCCGCTTATACCCACAACTCTGAAAATAAGTCCTGGGGCTCTGGCCCAGCTACTCCCTTGACGTGGGGACGCCTGACTCATGGGTAGGCCGAGCTTCCCCCAACAGCCCTGGTGAGCTGCAGCACTCTGCGTTCCAGGGGCCTGACTTCTGGAAATCATGGAAAAAACCAACACTCTCAAAGGGAGTTTTCACCAAGGACCAAAATATCAATAGATAGGTCACTAATTCCTCAGGACCAAAAGAATTTAATTCTCAATTACATTAAAGCTTGAATTAAATTATAACTGAAGATCATGCCCCTCATTCAAGAGACAAGAGACAGAGGCCAAGAAGAGGCCAGGATTTGCCCAGTGGCACCCGAGATCCGCGTCGGACTGGAGACCTCGGTCTTCACATCACCACCACTCCTGCCGTGCCAGGCTGACTCTGTTTTTTTTTTTCCATTTACTCCTTCAATCAACACCATTGTTGAGTCCCTACTATGCACCAGACATTGTTCCTGGCACTGAAAATACGGCACTGAGCAAGACAGATAAGATTCCCATTAGGGGGACAGAACCTCCATGGGTAGGTAGCACCTAGTTCATACCTTCCTCTGAGATGCGCGCCTGGGCTTCCATGGAAACTCCTCCCTTCAGGAGCGTGAGTGTTGACAACTGACTCTCCAACGCCCACGGGCTGGAGCACAGACTCCTTGCTGGGGCACACGGCCCCATCACATGGCTTCAGCCCACCTTCTGAGGATATCTTGCAATAACTGGGTGGGGCTTTCTGCAGTAACCCCTCCCCCCAGCCCCGGGCTCCACCACACCAAGATCCTGATGTAAATGGTCTCAGGCGCCGGGGCATCAGGAGCTGTAAATGGTCCCCAGGTGATTCTAATCAGCAAGCAAACCCGAGAACCAAGTAAGGCATTATTCTCTGTGTTTTATAGATGAAGAATGAGAAGCTCAAAAAAATAACCTAACATGCCACTAATTCAGTGATTTCTATTTATGTTGTGTTTTTTAATTTTTAAGGCTAAAAAGGAGTTTATATGAGAATGGGATTTCATTCTTATATGTCTCTGAGAAACCAGTATCTCTAGGACAGGGTGGCCTGATTTAGCAAATGAAAATTCAGGGTACCGAGTGGCATTTGAACTGCAGATAAACAACAAATAATTTTTCAGCATGAGTCACTATAAGTATGTCCCATGCAATATTTGAGACATACTCATATTAAAAAACTATTCGTTGTTTATCTGAAATTCAAATTAAATTGGATGTCTCAGATCTAATCCGGCAAGACGACAATAACAAATTATTGTATCTGAAACTGAAGACTATAATAGTCTTCAATTATTAGGAGGTAAATTCCTTGAAAGTACCTTCAAAATGATTACCTTCGACTTCACTCATACTCACTTCATCTACAGTAGTCACTTATTCACTCAGGCTCACAAATACAAGGTCCACAGTGCAAAATATAAAAATAGAGAGAGATGAACTTTCTAGACCTCCATGAATCCGCTCTTCTAATGTGCCGAACAATGACTCTGTCCATCCACGCTGGTAAAGCATTTGAGATTTTTCAGTACGATTTAGCAAATATTATTTCTTGGCTCTCAGCATCACTGTGAGAAGCAGGCATGGTGTGACTGAATTTCAAGGCTGACCCGACCAGCCCTGACATTGGCAATCACTGAAGGTCATGTTGGTGGTCAGGATTAGCGGCCACAGGGTTCAGCTTCCACATGGACGTTTAGGTCCCTCGATGCTGCTGTGGATGGAGATTTCCTCTTGGGTTTCAACCGGTCCCAGTCAGATAGATGAGGAGGGAACCTGTCCAGGGAGCCCCCAGCCAGGGTTCCATGGATGTGTTATGGACTGGAGGTTTGTGTCTCCTCCAAATTCATGCAAAAGCCCAATGGTCAAGGAGCTGGAATTAGGGGGTGGGACCTTTGAAAGTGATTAGGGAGTGAGTGATGAATGGGATTAGTGACCTTATGAAAGAGACCCCAGAGCGCTCCTTTGTCCCTTCCACCAGGTGAGGACACGGGAAGATGACTGTGCCAGAACCAGGAAGCAAACAAATCCCACAGTGCCTTGAGCTCGACTCCCTAGCCTCCAGAACAATGAGAAATAAATGTTTAAGCCACACAGTCTCCAGTATTTCTTGAGAAATGTCCCTCATTCATCTTCTGCCAGAGGTCTCGATCTTTGCTTGTGGTCCTTGGAGCCTGTTTCTACTTGCTCTGTTCTCAGAACATGACCAGCTGCCCACCTTCTTCCAAGCATAACGCCCATGCACGTTGACATCAAACAATTATTTCAAGTCCCTCCACCTCATGATCTTTGAAACATCCATGTAAGGTATCTGAAAACTGCCACATGGCCAACACCAGACAGAAGAAACAAGAAGAGAGACGGAACTGAATTAATTCCCTTCCAGCTTTCCAAACTTCCGGAGTACCAATAGCTTCACTGTAAGAAAAGTTCTTCTCTTTTGTTTGAAGGATGTCCTCAGACTGAGCGGTGATCGTCCCCTCCCTCATCTCATCCCTCGAGGAAATGTCAGGACAGACTGGACCCCTGGCAGCTGTTCCTGCCTTAAGGGGACAGCAGGCAGAGACAGCCTCTCTGCTGGTCGCCAGAGGTTGGTGGTCACTCCCATTACACCCTCTGACCCCAGCTAGTTAATAGATGCCAAGCTCCAAAAACCTTCTCTCCTGCCCACTGAAATGCATCCCTCTGGTAAAACAAACACATTTTGAACTAGAACCTCAAGCTTAGGAAGCAAGAAAAAGGAAAGGCAAGGAAGAAGCAGTTGTTTGCGTCAATAACCCACGCACCTGCCAGTTCAGTGTCAGGGTTTATCATAAACAGGCTTGTCACAGCAGACCTGGTGCACCATGTGCACATGCACACACATGCACACACATGCACACACATGCACACGCATGCACACACAGGCACACACGCACTCGGGCAGGTTAATCCCTGCATTGTTGGCTGCCACTAGTTGTTTCCTAAGGAGCTTACCGGGGCATGTTCCGACTTCAGCAATGACCCGCTAATGGTTTTACATTTCTCCCAAGTATTCTAAGCTGTCCTTGCCACTCTTATCTTCTAATGAAATCAATAAATTCAGGAGACAGCAAGAGATAGAGCAAAGGCAATGCCAGAACCAAGGGCACAGTGGGATTATCTGCTAAGCCATAAATAATCATCTTGAAACGATGATCGGACCTTGACTTATGCTTAGAGAATGAAGTTGAGTCTCCTGGCAAAAGAAAATTTCTTTCCATTTTACTTAAAAGAAGAATCATGCACCTTGCAGAGCTGTGATGTTGCTAACATTGAGTACTCTATCATGGAAAACTTGATTCCTGTGCCTTTTGGGGGTGTGTCCTAGCAGTCAGGAGCATTTCAGCTTTCTGCCCCATTCTAAAGTGTGTTCATAGCAACAAACACCCCAGGTGAGCGGTAGTTTGGGTTACCACACCGTTCTGACTTGATCTTTAAAAGATTTGTTATTTGGCTTCTACCTTCGTCTTTTCCCCAACCTGCAAAATTCACCTACTTTCTACTTATTTCTTCCTAATTCTTCCTTGCTCTGGGACAAACCTGACCAGTCATCCCAAGCCTTTTGCTTTAAAGAAGTCCTTGATATGGCCCCACCTACTGCTCCCATGCCATCGTGTTCCCAACCATTCCCATTCACCTTCCCAGCTGCCGTGATGCTGGAACATTCTCCGTTCCAACAACACGCTGTATTATTGCCTTCTAATGCATGACTTTGCATCTGCTCTCATGCTGCCTGGGGCACCTCTCCCCACGCCCGCACACCCAGCACACTCCCAATGTCCCCTTGACTTGGGTCAGTGACCACTCTCCAGGGATCCTTCCTGGAGCCCCCTCTCTAGGTTCATTCTTTTTTAATACTTCCATAGCTATGTACCCTTTCTTTCCAAGGCTCATCTCCCCTGAGAGAGGGGTCTGATTGCCCCAGAGACATTAAGCTTGAATCAGCCTCGGTCAGAGAAGATAAGAGATCATCTAAGTATGAACATATATATCCCTGATATTCCATGAAGCTTCTCTCAAAACAAGAAGTGATGAGCTGAGCAGATACCCCAAAAGTTATTCAACAGCTTCCTATCATTCAGCTATGTAGGAAACACAACACGCACACACACACACACACACACACACACCACACAGAACACAACCTTCTCCCGTGCATTTAGAGTTATCTTTACCTAACATGATACACTGAAGAAAACAGGGTGCCCTGCCCAATGGAGAGAGGTCAAGGCAGTCTGAAGCAATGCTATACCTCCACTAGTCTGACATCAGAATCCAGAATCCCTGGTCATGTTCATTTCCCCCTGATTTTCCTCATGATGATGACCCATGAGCTAAACTATACATGTGACCACACAATCACACTTTGAATGCAAGTGTGTGGAAAAGAATGAAGAAAGAGAACAAATATTCCCCGCTGCAGGCTGGGCTTCCAGACCAGAGTGAGGCAGGAAGTCTGAAGGCAAGCTGCTCAGGACATGGGAAAGGTGAGCTGTCCTGCCTACCTCCAGCCAGCAAGTCTATGCTTGGCTGGACTTCGGGAACGCACATTCCATCCTCACCTCTGAATGATGTCTGATTACCATCGGTAATACCTGGAAATTATTTAACAATCCCAACTCAGTTTCTCTATTGTGACCTTCGCTCCAGCCTTCTACTCACACCTCTATGCATTTTACCCCCCGCCCCGTATGTTTCAGGTCACTCCTTCTCCAACTTTCATGTGCAGATCAATTATCTGGAGAAATTCTGGGGACTGGTTTGCGTGAAAATTCCTCTTCAGTAGATCTGAAAGTCTGCACTTACAAGAAGCTCTGGCCCAGGAACCACATGGTAAGTAGCAAGGTTCTCAGATGTGATAGCTTGGCATCTAAAGAACTCTAGATCTGTGGGCTGACAGGCTGGTAGTAAGTCGGTAATTAGCTGCTAACTAGTTACTTTGTCTGACTGCCTACCAAATTCCTCCTGCCCTTGAAGACTGACATAAAGGGACTTGGATTCACTGTTCGAAGCCCAGAGACCATCGGACCCTCCACAAGGAGTCTTTTAATCCCTGTGGCTTACTTTCTCGCAGGAAGTTTAGATGGATCCTTTTGTGTGTCAACTTAACTGGCCACGAAGCCCAGATTAGACATGGTTCTGGGTGTGTCTGTGAGCTTGTTCTCTGTGGAGATTAACACTCGAATTGGTGGGCTCAGGAGAGCTGATTGCCCTCCCCCAGGTGGGTGGGCCTCATGCAGTCCACTGAAGGGCCTGAGGGAGCAAAGATGGAGTCAGGAGGAAGCAGCCCCTTTCTTCCTGCCTCATGGTTTCAGCCAAGACATCTCATTTCATCTTCTCCTGCCTCTGATGGGGCTTTATACCATTGGCGTCCCTGGTTCTCAGGCCTCTGGACTCAGACGGAGTTACAGTGTCAGCCTCCATAATCACATGACCCGGTTCTTCATAGTAAGTCCGCACGCATATATCTATCTCCTACTGTTCTGTTTCCCTAGAGAACCCTGACCAATCTGTAACACTGTTCACCACTTGGCTCATCTGCCTCCCGGCGCATTCTTTTTCTTCCCCTTCCAAACAGCCCACTAAACACCACTAACACTGGGTATTTGCACCTGGCCCAGCTGGCTGAAGATTTAGAGGGAAGGACATTTTGTTCCATCAGAGAACTTCCCTGCCAGGAACATAAACACTGACTTTTTAGATGCCCTTGTTCTCAAAAGTTCTATCAACCCTGGGATAGGAGGTGTCCTCACCTGCCCAGACCTCTCTGCCCACCCCCACCCTCATTTGTCCATTTGTGGTGAAAAACTATGTTTTGCTGTTTTCTTCCAAGCCATGCTGTTATCCCAAACAGAAATTTTGGTTGACAAGAAAATACCATATATTCAGAAGAGAATTTAGACTATTTTCTTAAGTAGAGAAGACATTGCAATTCAGGTCTAGATTAAAAAATTGCTTTCCTCTCTGTTCAACACATGGGTTGGATTGAGAAACATAGAACCACTTATTACACAAATTTCTAGTAAATGACCTTGGACAAGTCTTTCAACACTGCCTTTTTTCCTTAATTATAAACTATGGTTAGTGATATCTATCCTTATAGGTGACATTGTGACATTTCAAAAACTAACAAGGTAAAGTGCTGAATGCACACTTGGCAGGCCATGACCTTTCTTCCCCTTGCCAATGTCCTGCTTTCTCCCAAATTGGCTTTCATGATCATTTCAACATGAGCCCCTTATAGAAAAATTAGAGCAGCAAATCCTGATGAATTTAGGGGGGAAAGTATAATGTATTCTAGGCTTTTTGTTGATTTGGATTATCAATGCTACCTCCTCTTTCAGCACCAAAGATAATTGAAAGCTGACTGTACCATTAAAATAACATCAACTTTGAGCTTTTGCACGCATTAAACCTGCATTACATTATTCTTTAGTGCCAAGGAGTAAATTCCTTAATGACTAATGTGTCAACACATCCAAGTCCAGGAGTTGCCTTTTGGACCGGTAGAACCAGCCCATGAAAGAGTCACATCAGCAGCCCTTTGCAAAAAGAAGCCATCCTATTTTTAGTCTGAAACTCCCAGACTGAAAATCAGAAAGCATCCGAAGAGAAAGGCACCATTTGGTTTGCCTCCAAACACACTTGTAAAGACATGCGCCCTTCTGTTTCCATATTTTTCCCCTTCAGATGACATACACAAACAACAAGAAGACAAACGTCCCCATTAAAACACATTGATACCATAATGACATTAATCATAACAAAAACAATTAGAAGAAGGCTCACAAGATAGCAGGTATTCCTCAGGACCCCCCATCACAGCAGACTTCTGGGGGCGTTATTCCAACCACTGGAAAATAAAGAGCAAGGGGGTAGGATGGAGAGAAGCCTGGTCTGTGCACATCTAAACAGAGATAGGGATGTTGGCTGTGCCAAGTGGTTCTGGATTATAAGCCTCATCGTGATTTTCAACTGGAAAGTGAATTTCTTTTAATTTCTTTTTCCCTTTGAACAAACAAAACTAGAACATGGGAATTAATACAATTGAGCCCCTTTTTAAGAATCCCAGCTGCCAAACCAGAGTGGGACATTGTCAGAAAGATAGGAATTGGGCCCAGGAAGGGTTGGGGCCCCAGGGGAAGGCAGCTCAAAGGCAGAACACTGCCACATGTGTGCCCACAATTGCGCTTTAGAAGGAGAAAAGAAAAGGAATAGGGAAAAAGGAGAAGGATAATTATAGGTTATGGAAACTGATCAACTCAACTCACAGGGCCCGATTCCAACCAGAAGAGCTAGCACCGGGATTTCAATCTTAGGACCAGGATTTCCATCTTGGGACCTTTTTTTTTGCAAAATGAATGGAATCATGTGTTCTCAACCCCCTCGCCTGCTCAGGACCAGAGACTGAAGCAGGCAGAGAGCTGAGGAGAGAATTCAGTGGGACTGTGGACAAGGAGCACCTGTAGGACCTGAGCCCGGGGCCATCAAGCTGATGCTTTTCCTCCCACTGACCAAGTCCAAAGTGAAGACAGCATCTCACATGTGGAGAGTGGCTTTCCAAGGGCTTCTAGGTACAAGCCCCATCTCATTTAATTCCAACGGCAGCCACATGTTGGGCTGGATGCTGGTTGCCTTTGTGCCACTTCACAGCCAACAATGCGAAGGGGTCAAGGATACGATGGTCATACATCGTTGGCCACTACCTCAGAGGGAAGCCTTTAATCTTCCAAACCCCAAACTGCTGGACTCCAGACCCTATGCTACAGGGGCCTCTCCAACAAGTGACACAACAACAGGTCCCTTCAGAATGTATTATACAGTCAGGACCTACAAACCCAGAATGCTTGTACAGCTTCCACAAATAAGAGCAAGTGATCAGATCGCCCTTAGAGTTCCCACATTATGTGGTCAACACAGAGGGGAGCTAATCAAACAAGTCTTTAAACATTGAGGTAAGCTTTTGGCCCCTGTACTCAGTTTTCTGGTGATAAAATAAAAAATCAACATAGATTAACATAAACACTGAGTTAATGTTAAATTGTAAAGACTCAACTACTTCCTTTCTCACCTTTCTATGCAATGAATGATGATAATATAGTGCTTTTCATTCACAAAAGTACTTGGGTGGCAGTTTCTCACGTACTCTGTTAAAGCAAAACAAAATTTAAAAAATTTGAACTATGTTTTTTAAAAAATCAACGCCAAATGACAATGTTCATGATAAATTTATCTCTACTGTGACCCTTTGGGGTTTATCCTGGGTATACAAGGATGGTTCAGATCAAAAAAATCTATCAGTGTAATTCACCACATTGATAGATTTAAGGGTAAAAAATTCTTCAGATTAGTTCAAGAGAAGTAGAAACCTTATTAAATAAAATTCAAAATTACTTTAGAAAAGGATTTCTTAGCAATATACAAGAATTTCCCTTACTATATACATGGCATTTACCATATTTTCGGTATCATACTAAATAGTGCAAACTGAGCCTCATCCCCATTAATATCAGGAAGAAGGCTAGAGTCCAAACAGCCACCTCTACTGCTCATATCACAGGGATGGAAAACATCAACCCTAGGGCCAAACTGTCAGGGATTCACACTCTGCTTCTCACTCATTGTGCTATCCTGGGCATACTCAAATTCCCGCTATCCCAGTTGCCTCTTGACAAAGACTCTGTCCCTGACCTTGAGTCAGGCTATCTTGGGCCCACCTATTCCAGCTGGAGCAAGAATCCTGCCTGGCCAGCTTAGGGAGAAGTCTCCCCTTCCAAACCTGATGAAGCTCCCTGTCCCTCACCTTTGATGCCTAAGTCCTTCATCCGCCTTCAGCGAGAATTCCGTGAAGTCAGTACAGCAAGAAGCCACCAACCTCTGATGTCTCCTTAGTAATTTTCCATCCGCTGATTCTGCATCCCCTGCTTCTTGGCTATAAATGCCCGTTGTCTTTCCTATGTTCAGAGTTGAGTCCCATCTGTCTCCTCTACTGTGATAGTCTTGACACCCATTATAGTGGTCCTGCGTGAAGTCTTCTTTATGGTTTTGTAAGCAGCAGAACATTTATTTCTTAACACTACCAATAAAATAAGAATAATGAAATTATTGATCTCATAGAGAGGTCATGAGGTGGAAAGAGCTAGTACATGCAAGGTGTTGAGAAGAGTAGCTAAGTCTCTAAAAATGCTCTATAAATTTCAGTGATTACCATCATAGAGATATACACTTTTTAAAAGGAAAGGAACAGAATGAGCAGGAGACAAGATGTTAGAAAAAATCCTAGAAGACCACAGTAAATTATTATCATGAGATTGCTGGAATACAAAACCAATTTTAAAAATCAATACTAGCAGTAACACACAATTTTTTGAAAGTTAAAAAAACACTGTCTTCTTCAGTAATGATAAAATATAAGGTGCCTAAAAATAATCTAACAAAAGATGTATAAAAGCTTTATAGGAAGCATTGTACATCGCTATTCAAAGACATGAAGACCAAAATAGGGAATAGAGAAATAGGTCATGTTCACATGTAGAATGCCTCATTAATAGATGTCAGTTCTCTCAAACTAATTTGTAAATTTAATTCATTTTTAATCAAAATCTCCATATTGCTTTTCTCAGAACCTGACAAACTGACAAATAGCAGTATTTGGCCTCACAGATATCAAGATTACCATAAAGCTAGGATAATCAAATTACGTGCCCTGAAAGAGATTCGCACATAAAATAAAAATAATAATCATTTAAATATGAAAGTTAATATTAATGAGTATATTTAATAAGTTAGACTCTGCACAGAGGAACCAAAGTACAGTGTTGCTCGTTTAATTCCCCAAAAGGTATTTATCTGTTTTTTTTTAAATTAAAGATTCATTTATTTATTTCAGAGCCAAAGAGAGAGAGGAGAGAGAGCACACAAGCATGAGCAGGGGAAGGGCAGAGGGAGAAGCAGACTCCCCACTGAGCGGGAAGCCCACATGGGGCTCGATCCCAGGACCCTGAGATCACAACCTGAGCCAAAGGCAGACGTTTAACCGACTGAGCCACCCAGGCCCCCAGTATTTATTAATATTTTCTCCTTTTTGCAGATAAGCGGGACTAAGGTAGAAATGCAGGAAGATTATACAACTCCACGAAATGGACATCCCTGTTAAGTAATGGCACTGGGCTTTGCACCCAGGTTGTTTCTCTACCATCTCTGCTGTAGTATCCCTTTTAGAAACATGATATTCTACAAAGTGGCATTAAAATTCAGTAGGTAAAGGCTAGAATATTCATTAAGTGGGAATGGAACAATTGGCTAACCATACGAAACACACACACACCCACACATACACACACATGCACATTCCAGAATGATGAAAGACCTCAATTTAAAAACAGAATTTTGGGGAAAAAAATATAAAGATTCTCTTCACAACATTGGGAAGAGATTTCTTAAGTTACAAAAGCACTAACATCTGACAAAAGAGCAATAAATTTACCTACTCTCACATTTACAACTTTCATACCACAGTTTTTCATACACGTGCAAAAAGATCTATGCACACAGATGTTCACTGTTGTGGAATCTCACTAGCAAAATTTTGCTAGTACATCCCTAACAATAGGATAATGATTTACCCTACTGTGTGGACGATGTAGGCAGACTGCATGCAGATTCGAACTTGGATCTCAGAGGTGAGTTCAAGACTAGAAATACAAGTTGGAAGTCATCAACTTATGGCGTTTAAAACCTCAGCAGATCTTCTTCTCAGATATTCTTCTTCTTGCTCGGAGAAGAGCAGCAGACCAAGGGCCAAGTTTGGGGTGCTCCAAAATTAAGAGGTAAACCTGAGGACGGGGACTGAGCTGAATAAGTTACCCCCACAAAAGATGACCCCATCCTACTCCCCAGAACTGGTGAATATAGTATCTCACAGGGGAAAAAGGACTTTGCAGGTCAGGATGTTGAGATGGAGAGAGGATCTGGCCTGTCTGGGAGAGCCTAGCATAACCACAGCAGTCGTTATCAGACCGAGGCCGAGGCGCTAGGGTCAGAGAGAAATGCAAGAACAGAAGCAGAGGTTGAGCAGGAGACAAGAAGGCACGCCGCTGGCTTTGAAGGTGGAGAAAGGGGTCCCATGTCTAGCAGTGTGGGTGACCCACAGACGCGGGACAAGGAGCTCTGTCCAGAGCTTGATTTTAGGCCAGAAAGACCCACGTTGGGCTTGGACTCTACAGAACCATGAGATCATAAACTCCTGCTGCTCATGAAGCTGGATTTGTGCAACTTCTCACAGCAGCAGCAGGAAATTCAAAGATTGGCTAACGATGTCTGGAAACCAGCAGCCGGGCGCCCAGGGAGGGCAGCAGGCAGAAGGCTACTTGTGCTGCACAAGTCCAGGGCTGAGAGCATCCCCAAAAGGAAGGAGGGGACCCGTGTGTGAACCAGGATTGTGAGATAGGCTCCAGGGGGAGAAAGCACTGACGGCTGGGTTTGCTCAGATGAAGATGGTCAGTGACAAAGTAGCTTTCCAGAGAGTGGGCTTCACCCCGGCTTTTTTTTTTTTTTTTTTTTTTTATTTGTTGGGGAGAGAGAGAGAGCGCACAGGCAGGCAGAGGCAGAGGGAGAAGCAGGCTCCCTGCTGTGGGACTCGATCCCAGGATGCTGGGATCATGACCCGAGCTGAAGGCAGCCGCCCAACCAACTGAGCCACCCAGGCGTCCCTTCACCCCGGCTTTGACAGGAGCTGGTTAAACAGGGGAGGAGAGGTGAGGTGGTGGAGAATAGAGATTCAGTCACCGGGGTTCCTGTAAGGAGCTAGAGGGCTGGACGGGGCGGCTTGTGTTTTTCCTTCAGCGGAGCCCAAATGCTAATGGAAAGAGTCCAACAGAGACTGAAGAATGGACCTTGTCGGGGAAGCCCGAATGGGCTGGCAGGAAAATACCCAGGACGGCCCAGGACACACTCCCTCCAGGACAGTGGCCTTGCAGAGGGCCCGCGGGAGGGAGGGGGGCAGCGCACAGGTGGGAGGACATGAGTGCGGAGATGGAGTCTTCTCCTGAGCCTCCACCAACTCAGGGAAACTGGGGTCATCGACTTCGAGGGCAGAGATGGGGAAAGACGGGGTGAAGGCTGGGGGAGAACAAAAAGGTGTGAAATTGCCCCTTGGTGGAACAGAAATGGGATCCAACACCTGCCAGCTTGAAAAGTAAGGCTCCATGAGTGTCCATCTCCTCAGCGTCCCTGAGGCCCCAGTCTCCCGGGGAATGTTCCCGTGGTGCGGATTTCACTTCAAAATGGGAGCATCAGCAGGTCCAAGGCAGAAGGAGAATAAAAGATGGGTTTTCTTTTATGTTCCCTAGTAAAAAAAAGAAAAAAGAAAAAAACTTACAAATTGTCCTAAATGTCACACCTGTATTTTGGTGAAAAAGAAAAGAATCCTAAAGGCAAAGCCTGTTTTTAGAACTTTGACAGCAGGAAGGACAGTCCTAACACATTAATGAGCGCCAGCAAACTCAAGGTTCTTCAGGGACAATTTGGAGACATTAAAACTTAGTTTTGAGTTTCATAGTTAAAAAAAAAAAAAATCAGCATGAAGCCTTACCATCGGTGCTGTAAAATGCGTTATCATTTCTTAGCCTTTAGAGGGTTGACTTAATTTGAGTGTTGAACTATGACACAATTTTCATAAGCCTACACTGCCTACCATATGTTTCTAGAGAGGAAGACTGTTTGCACTGCCTCCCCCATTTGATGAACCAGTTTATAACCATGAAAATGTGATTCGTTTATTTAATCAAAACATGCTGAAAAACTTGATAGCTTCCTCCTCGAGCTTTGCATCACTGGTGAGAGATGAGAAAAAAGTGTTCAGCAGCTTTACCTGATTTACCATCATAAATATTCACATGTTACCTACTTGCTCCGTGGAACAGTGGTATAAGTGGCTTTCATTTATTTGCTAATTTATTGTCTTGACTGTATAAAGCAAATCAATTGTTGAAACTGTTTAGTAACATGCACCCATCCAATAAGTAGTGAAGGATTTCTCTCTCCCTTTCTCGGTCTCATGAAGTGAATTAAACTGAACAGGCTGAGCTTTAGAATTCCATCATTCATCACGCCGATGGTGAAGTGGGTATTTCCATCACATACGCAAGACCAGCTTTGCATATGCACAGTCAGTGGATGGTAAAATTCCACCATAACCCATAATTTCTTTCTTAAAAAAAAAAAATGTACTTCTAGGAGTTCTGTTTCCAGGAACATGGCAGGCCCACCGTTCAGACGAAATCCTGAAAACAGCCAAAGACTCTGGATATATCTATTTTTTCATTCTTAAAAACATCTTTATGAATTACCAGGTCAAAATCTGAGGGGGAAATTGGAAGTGAGAAGCGTGGTAATGAAATCACTTTTGCCCTGAGAGCGTATCTGGTGAATTTTCATCTTCATGATCTTTCATGAAAAGCCCGGGTCCCATTGCAAAGTGGAGAGTCTAGTGAGAGACTTTCTTTCCAGAGAGCTAGGAGCCCAAAGGACTCCATCCCTCTGTGAGGGAGAGGGGGCCAGACCCCACACTCAGGACCACAGACGACCACCATGGTGCTGAGAACACGGGGAACACGGGGCTGGGAGCAAGGGATCCCTTCGGAATTTGTCACGAAAAATAAGCTTTCTACCCAGATTATTTTATTTTTTTGTTCTGTTTTCGTTTTGTTTGGAATAAGCTATTGTTACTCTTGCTGATCTTTTTCCCCCAAACCTTATATATTCCATGAGGCCTTTCCAATATCCTAAAGCCCTTAGCTTTGGAACTAAAAAGCCCATCTATGTTCCAGAAACAGAGCTGTGTTCACGGAAACAGAGTCTGAGATGCAAAACTGAGGGAGGAGGGTTTACCGGGGCGAGTTCTCAGAAGACACATCTTTGAGGAAGGGGAGGAAGGTGGGATTGGGCAACGGGAGAGGACAACTCTGAGCAAGATCACATCTGGACATCAGCCATCTGCAGAGATCTCGGGAGCTGGAGATGTCCTCCCTTGTTCTCTCCCCAGCTGAGGCAAGCAGGTCAGATCCTTGAACCCCCAGGTCGGCCAGTGAGTGGACATGGGCTGCAGTCTGGGAAGAGGGAAACTTGAGTGGGTTTCCTGTGGCTGAGGACTGTTCCGGGGGAGGCAGCCGGGTAATGGACATCCAGGCTCCGAAGGGAGCTCTGCATAGAGCCCGAAGGTGTCTGCTGCAGGCCGCAACCACTATGGGTTCACTCACTTTTTCTCTTGAGTGTGCCCCATCAGGGAAATTCCTCTGGGATTTTGGTTGGACTAATTACCTGGGAAACTTAGAAAAGAAGGTTTTTCAAATAAACAAGAGCCCCCACTGCCACACTGGACCTCAGGCTGTCACTGACACTTACCATGCCCTCTTCCACCATGAATTCAAGACTCCCCACTCCTTCAGCCTGGGCCTCTGCTGGGCTGGGCTGGTTGCCTAGTACGGTGACCCGGACAGGCTCTCTGAAGGGTCTGAGCCCCTGGTTCTCCCTCTCTTCTCAGGATATGACTCCTGTACTTGTCCACCTATAGTAGGAGCACCAAGAGACTCCCCAGAGCAACCCTGGAAATCATATCCCCTCCTCCCTCGGCCTCATTGTACATCTACAATCCCACCTCCCCCTGATAATTAGGGTCAGTGATCCTGCAGGATAAAAGCTCTTCCTCTTGTCTGCCGTTCAACTGTCAACTGACCAGGGGTGGTTGTAAAATAAAATTCAGGAACCATCTTATTGAGTCTTCTGTTGGAGGTGTTCTCCCCCTGGAAGCCACAGAACCTAACACAGCAGGGACAGAAAGCACAGTTCCCTCCGTTGGTCCCTGGGAGCAGTGGTGGGTAAGACCCCTCCTACTACCTTCTTCTGGTTCTCAGAGCCACGCACTCTACCTGCCAGGGGCACGGTCTCATTGACGTGGCCTGCTTTCTGTGTCCTGGGGGATCACACTCATGAGGCACTCTCTCTAATCTGGAATCTTAGCTATATTCATAAGACATTTTTTCTACCTCTCTGGCAGGATGGCAGCTTCTGGGTGATGTCATATGTGAAGAAAACAGTGGCTCTCATGGTCGCGGGGGCTGAACCCCCATTGTGATGAAGTGGGTCCCTTGACCTGAACTGACATTATGTGAAATCCTATGTTGTGGGCTCTGGTGTTGCCCTCGGCCCTGTAGGCAGGAAAGGCAAACCTATGCCAAGACTATCTGATGAGCCCAGTCAAGACTCATCTATATCCCATCCATGGTAGAGAGATCCCAGTAGTCAGTTTTTACCAAATGTCTGTTACTAGCACTGGGGGCTCCACCTTCAGCAGCAAAAGTCCTTAGGTAGCCTTGGTCAGTGGAAGCTCATACATATAGGCTCATGTGTGGCCTTCACCTCTGCCACTGTGGCATCTGTTGTCCCTGCACTGGGGTGACTGATGACAGGCTAGTGATGGTCTTTCTGTTTATTTCTTTGCTACCTCTTCCATGGTGAATGCACTTGGCTGGGCATGACCTTGTGATACACGTATCTTCACACTGTACTCACTCCTGTAAGCCCATATTCAAGCTTCTTCTTGTCCCTCCTTGGCAGGGGGGCAATCTTTCTCTTTCTCTTTCCAGGATACTCACCCCTGTTCACGCACTTTGCCATGAGTGTCACATGGTACATATTCTTATCTCAGGTCATCTCTCTTCCCTACAAAGTGGATAACCAGATGAGCTGCCCAGACATACATCCCCTGGAGGATTTCTCCTGACTGCCATCTTCGAAGACCTTCCGTGAGTGGTATAACCTGCAGTCCGTTTTTGGAATTCACTAGCAAGTCAAGTCACCCTGGCCCCATAGGAGACCATCAGTGTAGGTGAGAGAAAAAGACCAGAAAGCAGTAGTGGATGGTAAGGGACCCAGATAACTGCAACTTCCTCGTTCACTCTGACCCTCCTTATGCCCAGGCCTGGGGAGCCCACTTCCCCTTATCATGAGTCCACTCAATCTTATAAGTCACTGAGTCTCACTGAACCCAGCCTGGCCACATAGTTAAATAACACCCAAAGTGACATGTTCCAACTCTACCAGGGTTGAGGAGCTTGCTAAGAGCTACTTTCCAAATAATGCCTACCTTTCTGCTCCTAATAACATGGCCTTTCTCCAAAATCCCAGGAGTTAACTTGGGATTCTCCCAGAGCTTGCTGTAAGCTCCACATGATGTCTTTCCCCATCATACATCTCTAGCACCGTAGAGCTCTGCCGTACCATGCCTTTGCTACCAGAGACGAACGTAGGGACAGCCAGGTTGTATGACACAACAGCAGGGTCACTTATACCACCACCTGCCCTACTGCAGATGCTCTCCTTCCTGAGTCCTACTCAAAGCTGACAGCCTTCTGTATCACCCAGAAAATGGGTTGAAGCAGTATTTACAGGGACAGAACAGGCTGTCTACAAAATCCACAGGCTCACTAAGCATTGTGCTTCTTTTTAATGGTGGAAGGTATGAGATGAAATCCTTCCTTGCTTTGGAGGGGCTACTTAGGAAACACGAAGTCTCTGGATCCCCATGATTGTCACTGATTTGGCAGGTCTCTGAGTCTTCATGGTTGATCTCCCAGCCTTTAATATCCATGTGTTTTACTAAGCCCTCCCTTGACTTATCACTTCCTGTTCATCTGATCCAATTTACATGAGCACTGATGTCATGGATAAATGTGATATTCTGGAATGTCCAAATAGTCCAGGTGGCTTCAGACTATTAACAGGGTGAAGAATGGGAGAGTTAACATGGACCTGGAGCAGGACTATAAAAGCATTCTTTGTTCTAGGTGAATCTGAACTGCTACTGATCCTTTTCTTCTCAGGGATGGAAAAGAACACATTCCCCAAATCAATGACTTCCTTCCATAGGCCAAAGAATATATAAATACTCTCTAGTGAAAACCAACCAATCAAACAAATAAACAAACAAACAAACAAACACTTCTGGCAGATCAGCTGCAAGGGCAGCTACTACTTGATTCACTTTGGGGAAGTTCTTGGTCCTCTATCATGGTTCATCTAGTCTTTGTAGAGGCCAGAACAACAAATTAAATGGAGCTGTGATAAGGACCACAACCCCCATGTTCTCAGTCTTGACAGTGGTGCTCATCCCCAGCATTCCTGCCTCAACGTGGTGTGTGAGCATATTTATGACACTCCCTGGTGGGAGAAGGGTGTGCTGCAACTCAACATTTCTTTATTCTAAGCAAAGGAACCAATGGGCAGATTTTGCCAAAGACTGACTATATCTATTCCCTGTTGTAGTTGAGGGAAATGACAACCAGTAGGTTCAGGGACCGTGAGAGGGACCTGAGCCAAGACACTTTTTATTACCTGACTTCCTGGTCTGTACTCCAAGGGTGGGGGGGACATGGTGGCATTCTGGGTCCCCAAGTCTCAGTGTCAGTTTGATAATCCTCAGAAAGCTTAGGGATTCCTCCTTCCCCAATGTGAATTTGCCGCACAAATGGCTTAGTTCCCTTTGGAGAAGAACTGAGGGAAGTATAGCCAAACACACCTGCTGTAATGTTGGAGGACCCAGGGAGAAACTGTTTCCCCTTCAATTTAGGGGTTCTGGGTCTGAGAATTATCTCAATTAGACAATAGATCCTGACTATTGCTGGGGTGGTTTTGCTAACCCTCTCAATCACCCATACTATTTTTTTTAATTGTACCAATTAAACAACACCTTTATAGGCTACCAATCTATCTTACTTCTAGAGACAATGTGTCTACTGACCATCTCCATAGTTCTCTGCAGCACAAGATACTCCCTGGGTGCTCCACTGACCTTACCTCTCATTGGGATCTTTGCCTACACCTTCCTTCTGTTGATGAATACAATATCTGACCTCTATCCTCCCCATTGTTCCCAATAACCCACTCTGTGGTTTCACATATGTCCTCAGCGCTAGCCCATAGAGTAGCCATTCTGGAACTTCTCAATGATGCTGGGGCCATTTTCTACCAGCATCCCTTTGTAAACAGGAAGTCTTCTGGCCTTCTTGGGAACATATCCACTGTAACATGACCATTCTTGGAGCTGTTTGGTCCCTTCCTCCACCATCTGCCTGGGTGTGGGTACTTGCTTCCTCCTTTTGAGCACCAGCCCAGCAAAGTGTTAGCTTTGCCTCCGGGGATTCTGGCCAAGATGTGAAGTCCTGTGCCAAGGTAGAGCACTCACTCATCACTAAACTCTCCCTATTCAACTTTATATTCTGTACTCTTTGTCTCAATCCTATGACCATTCTCTTGGTTCTTCTGGGACATATTAGCTAGATCCTACAGCTTCTTTGCCATTTAGTTCCTTTCACCTTTGCCCGGTCACACTGTACTGAAATTTGGACCTTGCCATTCATCTTTTACCAGGAAGAAAGATGGGGCTAGATTCTGAGAGGGCAAGCACTGTCTTGTAAGATACTTGCTTTATTTGAGGCCTCCGTAGGATCTTCAAGAAAGGGGAATCAACAATCTTCTCCATGGGGCAAGGAGTAGACCAATTCTGCAGGCTCGGAGGATTCTAGGAAACATAAGGGTGCAAGGTTATCAACTATCCAGCTACCCATACCAAGTATTAAGGCCCCACCTATTCCCTATTAGGACCCAGACTTTAGAGACCTGAGGATTTCACCTTCTCCAAAATTCTGCATTACTTGAGATCACAACTGACACTCTAGCTGACCTCCTTTCCAGCTGGGGTTTTCTTATAAGCTGCCAATGATGTACTTGGGTTCTCACACTTTGCCTTAAAGTAGTGAGTCTCCCCTGAGCATCCTGCTCTCCTCAACCTGAGGAGCCCTCAGCCTCCATAGCCCTGTCCCATGAACTTCCTAATCACTGTCTTCATAGAGCCTTTCCAGAACCATCTGGGCTCCACTCACTGCCAGGACATGGCCCTCGCCATCAGCTAGCCATGTACTCCTCTCTAATTTTCCATTTAGAGTCACTTTTTCACAGCCTAGTCCTGTGTCAACTGCCTTAGAGGTTTCTTGGAAATCGTCTGAGATGAAAAATTGCATGCAGAAGGTTTACTGGGGAGTGTTCCTGAGATGTTCTTCTGGAAAGAAAACAGACAGGACTTTTCAGTAGGAGAAGCTAACTTGCAGTGAGCTTGTACCTGAGGCCACCTACAGCCAACCCTAAGAGGTGCTCTGGAGTGGAACTAGCCCACAGGTTTGGCTTGAATTGGGTGAGAGGGCTGCTTTTGTATGCCTGCCTTGGTCAGTCAAATGAGCATGGGTGTCATCTGTGGGCACTAAACCTTGAGTAAGGCAGGTCCCAGCAGCAGAAGCTGATGTCCACCAAACACCTCAGTTGTGAGTCCTCTGTAGGCTCTGTTCCCAGCAAGGGGGTGCAGGCACAGCCTCTAGAGAGCGACTGGGGCAGCCAAATGGGACTGCTCTTTCTCTCTGCCCTTGCTCTCTTACCTGAGATGGTGCACAGAAAGCTCCTGCTTGAGTGGGAAGAACAGCAAAAGGAACAAAGAAATCGGGGAAGAAAAAGGGAACCTCAATTAACGTTTCAAAATATCATTGCACCCAGCAACCTCACAGTTTGCTAAGATTCTCCCCTCCCCACTCCGCATTCCTAAGGCCAGTTTTGTATCTCCCCTCTTTCCCACCACACAGAGCCTCCTCCAGGATTATAATTGTCTTATACTTCCCAGGACCCTCCACGCCTAGCACAGTAGCCCCAGCAAGTGTGGAATAAATATGTGAAGCCATCAAACAATCTGTTTACCTTCCTTCTAGCCAGTTGCAGGGTGGAGGGGGAACATTTCCGTGCCAAACAGAGGAGAAAGAAGTTCCAAACATCCCAAAGACTAGGGCTCTTTCCTAAAACCTTCAAGGAGGATGTTGGGATGCCATAGAGCACAAACTGATTTGAGGAAGAGACCTAAAGAAACCATACTCTTCTCTCAAACAAGCAAGGCAAAAATAATGGTAAGCCTGTAGGTAGTGAGGCCTGTGCACACCACTGAAGATAGGAACACAGACAGGTGCTCCCTGGGGCAGGTGCCCACACCCCTGCACTATGTGCTCAGACAAGCAGAGCCCTGGATTTGATCCAGACAGCTCTGGAGGGGAGATCTAGAGTGAGGTACCAGGAACTGGCCTTGCTAGTGCAAGTTTCTCCCCCTTCTGAAGCTCTGTCCTATGTCTGTGTGAGGACGGGAGCTAATATCGGCTCTCCTTGTGCAAAGAATTCCCCTGGGGGCTTCTGTGTGCATGACTCCCTGGGGAGGAGAAGCTGGGGACAGACACCCAAGAACCAGTCACACCGAAAACCCTGTGCCTTAGTCCTGGTCTTGCTGATTTTTGCCTGGGAGCTTTTGACTTCAACGTCTTACGACTTTGTTTCCCCGTTGCCGAAAAGGGGTAGGAACCTCCAAACCTGTGAATGTGTTGTAAGGACTAAAATAGAGAGTACCGACATATTGTTTCTTGTTGCAGAAGTTGTGAAGTTGTTTAAATGTTTTGGGACCCTTCCAACAAATGCCAGCTGTTAATCTGGAGGTTACTCTCTTTTTATTTTACCCCCCCCCAAGTTTAAGTACATCATTTTCTGTGAATTGAAAGGTCACTTTCTATATCATTAGCCACCAAGAAGGCTTGACTGTGGCTAGCATTTTTATTTTGCTTTAAGGTAAAAAAAAAAAAAAAAGCTAACTACTGTAGATGGCAGCAACTTTTGCTTGAAATCATCTTCTCCCCCCATGCGCACGCTCCCCGACCAGCTGGGCCCTGGACTAAGAGGTGAGGCTTCTCCTGAACAGCCTTGGGACTTATGGGCCTGACTGAAAGCCCCGGGTGAGGGGGGTGCAGGAGGGGACAGAAGGGTGATGCTCCACAACCCTGACAACGGAGTCCATAAGATTGCTTGCTGCTCTCTAGAACCCCAGTCTCCCAGCAAGGCTATGCCCCCCCACCACCACCACTGGCCCTCAGTCCCACTATCATCAGCAGAGCAGGGCAAGTCCACCAGGTGGCCCTGACCTTCCCATGACCTGAGCAGGCCTTAGGGCAGCCCCAACATTAAGAATATTCCTATTGAGCCAACCTGGGCTGGACCCACCCAAGACCACGGTATCAGCCCCGCTGAGAAACCAGTTGAAATCCCACTCCTTCTGGTAAGTGACAGGAAACCAAGACGGCTCCCTGGCAGTTCTGAGGTTAACAGGGTGGGTCCTGCCAAGCCCAGACCTCTGGTTTCTGTTCCTCTCAGGGTTCGGTCCCTCCCACCCATTAGTCAGGGATCTAAGTGAACACAAGATGCGACAAGTGACAGAGGCTGCCCAAGGTCAGGATGGTGTCATGCTTGCCTCTGCCTCTCCGGGCTGTGGCACACTGATCATGCCGTCCTCGCGAACAATTCCCCACCTCTCACCAAACCACCCTCGATTCTTCCCAGGGCAGAAATCCCTTCTGGGGAATGAAGGAGGACACCCACACGTGATCAACCACAAGCACTTGGGTAACTGAATATAAACCAAGATGCTCATCCCAGTTGGGTGTTGTTAAGAGTCAAAGAAAAAAAAAAAAAAAAGAGAGAGAGAGGGAGAGAAAAGACAAAAGGAAAGAAAAGAAGAGAAGAGAAGGATCTTCCCTGAGTCCTAAACCCATGTGCCTCCGATGAGGAGATGCTCCTATTTGTTCCACTGACGAAAGGAGGTATGGAGTTGGTGAACTCCACACAACCAAATCAGGAACAAATCCCTGTGAACCAAGTAAAGAAAACAAGAGAAAAGACCCAACCTTATTTTATTTGGAAATAAAATGCAAATTATTGAAAAGAATAATGGTCTGATCGTTATAAAGCAATTTACAGATCGCTGTAAAAGGTCTCTGGTCCAAGCACTTGACGCCCTGCTCTAAGGGGCTGCCCGAGAGGCAGGCAGGACATGGGGGACATAGAGAACCGCCAATCAACCCCCAGCCCACCCAGAGTGAGTGGTGGGGAGCCACCTGCCTGGGCATCTCAGGCCCCAGGGACAGAGGCCCAGGGCAGATCACCCACACCTCTGAGTGGGAATGAAGGCCCTTGAAACATCCTGCTCTGAGAAACAGGAAGCTCAGGTTTGGGTGTGCTCCAGGAGAAAACAGACAGACTGCCAGCCAGACAGACAAGGGTCATGGGAGTCTTGAGTAGCACAATCTTTATAAACTCTTGTTTTGGTGTTCCCGTGTGGCCGCTCAGGGATTGAGTCATGTGGGCAAGTTTCTTAATTTCCCAGAAACTCAGGTTCCTTATCTGTAAAATGACCACCTTAAATTGCTGTAGAGACGAAATGGGACAAGTCTTGCAAAGCACCATGTACATCACCCCAGTGCTGGCCAGTATTCTTGTCCCTCGGTCGGTTTGTGGGTTTGGGCAATATTGCAGGACTGAGCGGGAGACTGATGTGCATGCCCCCTCCCCCTCCCCCCTGCCCCAGATGCTCACCCTGTGGTGTCACCTACTGCAGGCCAACATCACTCATAAAGACGACAGTAGGTCAAGACCCCAAGCTTGGCTCTCATCCCCAACCCACCACAGAGCCAGTCACGGTGGCTCGGTTTGCTCAGCTGCGGAAATGCGAGGTTCAGGGTCCGTGGTGTCTGAAGTTTCTCCCTGTGTAGCAACTTCTGAGCCTGTGCTTTCCCAAGACACAGTCTCTGGTGGAGGGCAGTGACCAGGTACTTGGTGAATCTCTCTGGAGATCCAGGCAGCCCTCCCAAGGCACCTCCTCGTGGTGTCCCCAGGTGAAGCCACTGTCAGGGGATGTTGACAGCCCTTGCCCAGACTACAGTTGAGAAGTAAACCTCCGACGTGTTCGAATTTCACCAGGCTTACATCTCCCAACAGAAAGCAAGGTTGAATGGGTTCTCTCATTCGTAAGGACCCAAATCCAGGCTTAAGATGTTCCTTAAACAGATATCATCTTAGGGCACCTGGGTGGCTGAGTTGGTTAGGCGACTGCTTCTGGCTCAGGTCATGGTCCCAGTCCCGGGATTGAGTCCCGCATCGGGCTCCCAGCTCTATGGAAAGTCTGCTTCTCCCTCTGACCTTCTCTTCTCTCGTGTTCTCTCTCTCTCAGATAAATAAATAACATCTTTTTTTAAAAATTTAAAAAAAAAAACAGATACCATCTAAAAAAACAAAAACAAAAAAAACCTTCAGGAGGCCAAGCATTAAAAGTGGAACTTGAGACTTTTTTCTCTTGGTTCCCTATTACGAGCGTTGGCTGCTTGCTTGGCGACTGCATTCCTGTGCACATTCCCTCAGCGCGCGCAAGGGCACACACACATTCACCGTGGCGTGCTGCCCGAGGCAGGACAGTGCCTAATGGCTCCAAGGAATAGCACGAGGTATTGGCCTTGGTGGGAAGTTTCACAGGATTTTCTGGACAGGCCTATGGGAGATGATACCTCCCAGGTACCAGGGTAAATTACCAAAAAAGGCAAATGAGGAAAACAGTCCTTTCCAAACACATCCCATATGCTAGTTCCCTATGCACAGAGATTACCACTGTTCCCAAGACCATGGACGGGGCTTAAACTTTCAGGTTAAAAGAAAACAGCACTTCTGCTCCTGGAACCCACTGCTGTATTGCATCAGCCTGGGAAAAATAACTATAGTTACCTGGGCCTCAGTTTCCCCATCTGTGAAATGACAATTTGTATTAAATGGCATCCAAATCCTTTCTAGTTGCCAAATCATGGGAAATCCCTCCCCAAAGGATTTTTTAACCCCTGTGGGGCTGTGGGTCACTACAAATCTCTGACAGAAATGTGGACCTTCTCTCTGGCAAGGTGTGCAAAGACTCGTCAACACAGAGTTCATGCATGGAGTGTGAGAGGGGATGCAGAGACTCCCTGGGGCCTGGGTGTGGGATGAGCTAACGCTCTCACCTTCCAGGAGGACATCTCAAAAGACAATCTCTCTGAAAGAGAAGGGAAAGAGATGGGAACTGGGCAAGCGTGAAAATCTGAAATTTGAATTTAGAAACTAATACCGTAGTCTCATTCTGAGCTTTTGAAAAGTGAGCCATGATTCCGTATAATACTTCAGAAGATAAGGAACGGGGAAAAGGACAGCAAGATTCGGCACTGTGATAAGCTGGGTAAGCTACATCTGGGCCAACTGGAAGCATGGACTCAGATTCCGAGGAATGATGCAAACATCAAGAGCTGCAGTTCTTGACTCGAGTGTTTCCCCGGATGTTCCGCCCGTGCACCAGAGCGGGAGGGAGGCTGGCTGCAGCCCAAATCGAATTCTTGTGTCCCTATAAGATAGTACCAGGCACTCGGCTTTCATCAGCCCCACGTCGGAGGCATCGAGGCACCACGTCATGGTTGGATAATCCTGCGTTCAATCCATTTGACTGAAGACAGGACAAATACACTAGGAATCAAAGCACTCGATGACTCATGTCAGTGGTGTAAATTGAAAGTCAACACTTGCACTGCCTATAATCTAGCTGGAGAAGAGTTTACAGTGCAGAGTTTTCTGTGTAGACTGTCGACACCCCTTCCTGGAAGGAGAGCTGCTGGTGTGTGTGTGTGCACGTGTGAGTGTGTGTACCCACAGGTGTGCAAGACCTTAAGCATGTGTGTGTGTGTGCACGCGTTTAAAACGCTCATAGCTCGCAGCTTTGAACAGTACCACCCATCCCAGGACAATGGAAAAGAAAACAAAAAGGAACCCCAAACTTCTGTCTCATTCAGAAGTAAAATGCCAGAACAATGGTCAAAATTGTAGGTGAGGCAGTGATGTTAAAGAGTTGTTTCTTTCCAGATGTGTTTCAGAGTCAGAGTACATCAGGCACTCTCTGCCACGTCTTCACCCAGCTTGGTCGGGTGTGTGTGTCCTGGTTCAAACACTGGTTTTCAAAGGAACACTCTGGAGCTTGCAACTGCTCGTCCTCTTTAATCCAAGTCAGCAAACACTGTACGTGAGTTTAATGGGAAATTTTGCCCTGCATGAGGCTGTAATATACTTACAGACCAATATACTTAAAGACAGTAGCATACTGAAAGGCCAAGGCTCTGCATTCTTCACTGGAGCCGTGCCACGCACAACACCTGACACAGTGCTTGTCACGTAGATGACCATATCTGATCAGTTGAACCCTCAGTTGAAGTTACTGCTCTGAACCAATGAGTGAAATGAGGTGGCAAGTACAGGGACTGAGGGGCTAGACGCTGGGTTCCAGTTCTGCCACGCACTAGTCGCTTTAGCTAGAAGCTACTTGCAACTTCCTCTGACCCTAGTTTCCTTATCAATAGAATCAGTGGTTTGAATGAAATATGAAATCCAAGTCCCCTTTGGCTTTCTGCATCTGTGAGTTTGTTAACAAGAACCTGGTGTCAGAAGGAACTAACTCTAAGTCTGCCCATCCCATACTTTTCTTTTAATCAAAGGGATGTAAAGAAATGGACAATTCTTCAAGAAGAAGGGAGGTAATAGCTGCCCTTACTAGTCACATGTTCGATGTTTCTAAATGGCTTCTGATTTACTTGGAACCTGAAGCTTATTCAGGAGACCCATTTGCGTTTTTAGAGGTCCTTGAAATCTGTCCTAGCTGAGGGTTGCCTTTGAAAGCTGCACCAAAGGGCCACTCTGCCTTGGGAAGGATAGACAATGATTGAGGTCCCCTTTGTAGGAAGCTGACTTCCATGAGGAACAGTGTTCTGCTTGCACACAAATTGGACCATGGACTCTGGAGGACAAGGATAGAGATCACAGTCCTACTTTCTTGAGACCCCTTGGAAGATGCTGGCCAAGGAAAGAATGGGGCAGTGGGGCCAAGTGGTCAGACTCAGGAGCCGGGTCTTCTTCTCCCTGGGCCAAGTGTCGCCAAGAAGCCAGAGCAAGAAGCTTTGGTGGAAAGCTGCGCTGAGAGAGGCAACAGTATCTTTCTAAAGAGACCACTGGCCATGGACCTTCAACAGCCACTGCCGCAGACTTGTCTCTCCAGCACTCCTATCTCCCCATCTGGGTGGGCCGTTCCTGACCCCTCCTCTGCCCTTCAGACACCATGACCCTCCCATCCACAGGCCTGCTCTCCCAGATGCCTTGTCATCCCTCCACTGTTGCACTCACTTCATTGCAAGAATATTGCAAGAATATCTGCGCATATTTCTGTCTCCCCCATGGGAATGAGGATCCTTGAGGCAGGGTGCGTATCTGACGGGTCTCTGTTCTGTCTGTACTTAGTGGCATGCCTGGCACGTCACTGACACCCAACGGAAGCTGAATGAAAGACTAATTGAATGAGCGGGTGAATGAATGAAGGAGCAAACCTGGCAAGGTGGGGATGAACTCAGGAATGCAGTCACACAATAAACATTTATTAAGAGCCAACTCTTGCTGGACCAAAGGGACAGTGGTGGGAGATAAGACATTCTCAGGCTTTTCACCTCTGTTGAAGGGCTTTACTGCTCTTCTAGGCACTCACTGGGGTGCACGCTAATCATCAGCTCTGTGTCTAGCTCATTGCCCACCTTGCAAAACCACCCAGTGTGCAAGTGAACACAGAAGCACTGAGGTGGGCCCTGTGATCCCAAGGAGGTGCTTTGGAAGGTTTAGCATGGAAAGGATATGCCTCCCCAGGTAAAGGGTTAGAAGCTGACAGACACTGGCTGCCTTGGAGATGCTGAGGTCTGAGTAAGGCCAGGTTATCCAGTGAGCTGTGGTCCTGAGTACACAATGTACAGAAGGAACAGGACGTGCAAAATCCAATTTTACAGTGTATTAAACCAGGAGAGAGAGAGAGCATGAATCTCCTAGTTCACATAGCTCTGTTAAAAGAGTGTGTACTTCTACTCATCCTGAAACCAAGTGGCACGAGGTGTGGGTTGGGGGTGTAAGGGTGCATGGTGTGTCTGTATTCCCTGCCTGAAAATTCATAGCAAAATGGGTGCAGCGGCTTTCTCTGATTTGATAACTTCACCTGCTGTGAGGCTGATAAGTAACAGTTGGCTGGAAACATTACACAGAGTCTAATGCATTTTCTAACAGAAGGGGCACAGGATCCACTCCCAGACCCACTTCTCAGGCCCTGGGTGGGACCTCATCAAGTCACTTCACATCTCTGGGCCTTAGGTTTCTCGTGTCAAACAATAGGGGACCCAGACACTAGAAATGCCACTGAGAAAGCCAAGAGCAGCCGCTTACAGCTCTGTGGATTCTCTTACGGATCATGTCCCCCAACCTCCCTATGGCCGTGCGAGGCACGCAGGCCAAGGGAACAGCCTAATTCTACAGAATGGAGCAAAGTCTCAAAACTTAATGGCCCAGGCTTCCACGAGGGTTGGGGGAGTTAGCCCATGTGCTTGGGTCCCCTGACTTTTGGGATCTAGAAAAATTACCAAAGCCCGGAGGAGTGAGCTGCAGAGGAGCGGGACACCGTGGAACCACGCAGGAGGGGCAGGGAGTGCTCTCTACCCACTCACATCAATGTTCTGAGCGTCTGCTCTCACATGGTTAACTGAGGTGACTTGCAAGGCAGGCTCAGAGGCTCTTTGATGTGCAGAGTCTTACTTGACAAGGAGGGTCTGTGGGGGAGGGGAGGAAATGGTGCTTTGGTGGTTTCATGTAATTATTTTCCAAGACTAACAGGATGCTATTCTCTTCAAACTAATCTGATGTCCTTGTGCCCTCTTGCCCTTGATTTGGATCAGTTACAAAGACAGCTTTCCCCCAAGGTGATCTGGACATGTGACTCTCCTTTCAAATTGTCCTTCAGAATCCCTTTGATGTATGGGTCCTCACTCCCCAGTACATTTTCTTCAGCTCAGTGGACTCTCACGTCGCCTTCGAAGTACTTTCTTCCAAAAGTGGTCTTTTCCCCGTAGTTTCTCAGTAGATATTTCGATGTGGGACACACACTGATGTGAAATGTCACTGGAGCATCGGGCTGTTTCTGAGACCAAAAGCAGTTTGGGGCTTATCACTACCTTGCTGTTCTGCCCATTAACAAGGGAGGCCTCATCCCAAAGGCCCAAGAGGGACAAATGTGGAAGAGTGATGCCATGTTTATTCCCTCGCTCATGTGTTGTTTCATCCCACAAGCACAGAATGAGCTCTCCTCTGGTCTAAGCTCTGCCTAGAGAAGAATCGGGACACTTGCAGAATGAGAAGGAGGGCAGGCGCACGTAGGTGGTGAGAGATCGAGGCTATGAGGAAGGTGTGCCTGGCATGTGGGAAGGCTCCAGAGGAGAAGACTAGAGAGCCTTCCAGATGGGGCCTGGAAGGATGAGTAGGTTGCTTTCATGTTCTTTATCTCTAGAGGATGGTGACTCACCCATGGTGTGTTGAAAAGAAAAAACTCCATCTGTAATGTTTGCCGATTTCCTTGGTGTAAATACTCCCACCGGATCATAGCAAACCTCAAGCTTCCGAGCGGGATGCCACCGAAGACCGGACATCACTGCGTCCACCACACAGGTAGGAGGGATGTAAACACCTTCAGAAGAATAGACAACAGTTAAGTAGGTGAGAGTGAAATAATTAGGAGGTGATGAATTTGAGTATTTATGATCTTTGTTTTCACTATAATTTACATAATTATAAATTGTTACCACTTCGTGTTTAATAGTGGTGGTATATAATAACCCGCTCCCCAGATTCCAGAAAGCCAGTCAGCTCTCCAGCTGTCCGCAGGGTTACCCCTTTGCTGACCTCTCCCACCTTGCCAGTTGCCCCCACATCCCTGGTCATTGGCCCATCATTCCAACAGGGCTCCCTGCCTCAAATTGCTCTTCCTCCCACTTTGCAAACCATTCCCCACAGTGTAGCTGTGGTGAGCTTTCCAAAACACAGCAGGACCATGACAGCCCCCTGATGAAGACTCTCTAATATGTCTCTGTGGTTTTCAGTCCCCTCCCTCTATGATGCAAACCCACTGCCTCCCCACCTGGATCCCTGTCCCCCACCTCTGGCATCCTGTGCTCCCAGCACACCCCGCATCTCCCCTGGTTCCCTGACCCTGATGTTTCCAACACACTCTCTTGGTCTCCACACCCAGGTCCACTGGCCTCTAGATTCCCACTTTCTGGGGAGACAATCCCTGGCCCACCGCCCCTGAGAGGGTCCTGCCACAGGGCCTGAGCTTGAGCCATGGAAGCCCTTCCCAGGTGGGTTGTAACAATTTGGTTTGACAGCAGAGTTGAGAGTGGAGCCTGGTGCAGACTTCCTGGCCATGACTCCTGGATCTGCCACTTACCAGCTGGGTGTCCTTGGAGAAGGCTGTTCCCCTCAGAGTCTCTTCCTTTCCTGCAAATTAGGGCGAGAGCAGCCCCCGCCTTGGAGGCTTCACATGAGCCTCCTACTAAATCGTACCACAGAGGGCTGACAGCAGAATGGGCCTGCAGAATGGACATCTGCAATGTTACCAATGACCTTTTGATGGTCGTCACCAAACCCACAGTCTTTCTTCCTGCTCCTGGAGATGGTAAGTGTCCCCCTGAGCTGGGACAAAGTAGAGGCTCAGCGGCTCTGCTGAAAGGAATGATCCAAAGAATGAATCGACAGGAGAGGAAAAAGCTGGGTATTCATGGTAGAGAGGAAACCCAGTAGGAGGTCCAGGACTCAGCCACCCAGGAAGAGGGGGAGGCCGCTGGTCTGGACCCAGCTCCTGCTTTTTCTCAGATGCGCTCGAATCCGTTTCCGCACGCTATGTTAGCTCGCTTGTGTTGCCGGCACAAAGCACCACAGACAGGGCAGTGGAGACCACAGGCCTTGATTTTCTTGCCGTTCTAGAGGCTGGAAGTCCCAGACCAGAGTCCAGCAGGGTTGAGAGCAAGGAAAGCTATCTCCCTGGCCTGTGTTTTCATGTGCCTTTCTTAGGTGCTTGCCCAGAGGCAAGGCCCTGGCAACACTTCCTATTCTTAGAAGGACACTACTCCTATTGGATTAGGGCCCCAGCCTCATGACCTCATTTAATCTTAGTTACTTCACCAAAGGCCCCAGCCCCAAATACAGCCACACCAGGAGTTGGAGCCTGGACCTGCGAATCTGACAGGGACAGAGATGTTAACCTTCAGTCCCCAGCCCCTCCCTGTGCCCCCCTGCATCCCCTCCTGCTTTGCACTGGAAGAGCAGCCCCATGTTTCATGGGCTCTGCTCCCTGGGGACAGGCATTCCATCAGCCCTGCAAGCAGGCCAGCTGCTCCCAGAACCTCTGCTAATGTCTGGCTAAGTGTGTCCACTGCATCGGGAGCCTGAGAATTTGGTTTTTTAACTAGGGACCTTATTAGCTGCTAACTGCTGAGAGATGAAAAATTGCCGTCTGACCATTCAGGTGCATGGCCTTTCAGCTAAAATTTCCTCTTGGGGGTGGGGGGGGAGCGCCTCTGCCTCTGCATATTCAGACTTTTCCAGCCAGTTCCATTCTGACAAGTAATTATTTACAAATTAGATTTCCAGGGAATACACGATCAGAGAATGCTCGCATTACATACATGAATAACAACAAATTATTTTTTCCAATAACTCAGTGTTATTAGACATCTCGGGGACCCATCACCCATGTTCCCCGCCCTGACAGCATTTATCAGAGCTTCCTCTCCCTGATCGGAGCTGGGGATGTACACAGGGCAAGTGACAGAAAGCCACGATCGGGGCTATTGTCTTGGGCTATCATGAAACAATACTCTTTTCAAATCATCTTCTTGATTCAAAAATACCCAAGCACTCGGTAAAAATAGGACGCATTTATCTGTGGTTTCATTAGAGCTATAATCACTGCTTGTTGTAAAGCATCTACTATTGGCAGGAATTGGCCTTCAGGCTCCCATCAGATATCCGGTCTCCTCTTTTCCCAGAGCAGGACGGCAGTGTTATCTGTGGCCAGCTGAAAAGACGACGTGGGCCTGCCTCTCTGCAGCTTAGGTGTGGTCCTCTGGGCTCCGGCCAAGGATGTGCAGGATGAAATATGCGGAGGCAAAGGAAAGAGGCTTCCAGAACTGCTGCTCAATAAAACCAGAAGGGAGGGGAGTGGTGCCCTCTGTCCTCTTCCTCTTTTCTTCTCTCTGAAACATGGATGTGATATCGCAAATGGCCACAACCATCTAGACCATGAGATGACCACGAGATTGAGGCACGTCGTGCACTGCCTGGAGTGGCGCAACAGTGGGACAGAAGGAGGAGGGGTCCTCGGTGACTGTGGGGCCGCCTCAACCGTCAGCTGCCTGCATCAGGCTTCCTTGGTGAGAGAGGGAAGCTTTACCTCACTGGAGCCACCCTTACTTGGGGGGTTAGAGGGAGTCAAGCTGATTCTAACCCATGCCATGCTTCACACACGTTCTCTGCATGCAGCCAGATGTGCACTCAGGAACCGTCTGCTGCATTTCTGTTCCCTATGCCTCAAAAGACAGTCTTGTCCCCTAAGGCTTCCAATACAGTTTAGGGTGTGAAATCAGTCCTGACTTTACTAAAATCCAAGGCAACAGATCCCACGCAGAATTGACGCCCCCCCCTGAAAGAAGTTGGTCAGTGTCAAAGTATCTGCATTGGATCATGTTTGCTCTTTCCCTTTTTCTGCAGAACTGCTGAAAGAAAACTGGGAATGATGTGACTGTGTGTGTGTGTGTGTGTGTGTGTGTGTGGAGAGTGGTGTGTGTGCACATGAGCTCTTGTGCATGTGAGGAGGCTGGAGGGCAGAAAGGGAGATGGAGAGGAGAAGTGAGTTGGGGGAAATCAGAAGGGGAGACGAAGAATGAGAGACTGTGGACTCTGAGAAACAAACTGAGGGTTTGGGAGAGGAGGGGAGTGAGGGGTTGGGGGAGCCTGGTGGTAGGTATTGTTGAGGGCACATATTACATGGAGCACTGGGTGTGGTGCATAAACAATGAATACTGGAACACTGAAAAGAAATAAAATAAAATAAAATGGAAAAAATTAATAGGCAAAAAAAAAGAAAAAGAAAAAGAAAAAATCAACCAGAAAAAAAGAAAGAAAGAAAGAAAGAGACAGAGGACAAAAGAAAAGTAAGACACTGCCAATAAATGGAACTGAGTTAATATTTTGTATCAAAAGCACCATGATTCTGATGAACATTTACATTTAAGCACTAACTCATCTGCACTTAAGGGTTGTTAAAACTCTAACCACCATAGCAAAAAATTTAGTATAACAGCTCAACTTCATATAATTTTATTATTTTCCATAAAAACGAAATGTTAAGTGTATAACTAAAAGCGATTGAGTTTTTATGTTTATGTAAGACTTTTCACATAATTAGAGTCACCAAACCATAAACTTCATTTTCAACACAGCCCCAAGTTTTGATGTAAAAACAGTGATCACCATCATCCCAAGAAACACCGAGTCAATCCTGGGAAATGCCCGCAGAACTATCAACCTCCCAGAAAAAAAAAAAAAAAAAGAAGAAGTCTTTTTTATATTCCTTTGATGATACATGTTACCACACTCACATATTTCAAATAAGAATCATAGAAAAATAGTATTATAGCAAGAATAAGACCCACTAACATGCTGAGTATAGCTCAGAGTTGGTAATCAACTTGATCACACACTTTAGAACGAAATTCCACGCTATTTTTCAAGAGTGTTAATGGCCTCTGCCTGCAAGAGTGTCAGACCCACGTTCTTATTTCCAAAAACCAAAATGACAATAATTAAACCAGGCAGCTGCTGCCCCCAGTAATATGACAGCCTCTCCCCGCTCCCTGGAATTTGCTGGAATCACCCTGCTTGAGCTCATCTCATTCGAATTAGCCGTTCCCTCCCTGTGCCCCAGCAATCTGGGTGAGTTTCCCATCTATTAGCTGAATTATTCAGATGTTTTCCCACAAGGGCACTAGCAGGGCTCATCTAACTAGTTTCTAAATCAACAGTGAATTACATTATTGACAATCTGAGCAGATTAATTAAGAAATCTGTCAGGAATGACACTGTGGGAGCTGGCTCCTTTTCAAGTCCGATCCTCAGTCTTCGAGATAGAATCATACCTGATGTGATTTCAGAAAGGGAAGGGCAAGCTGCGGCACTGAATCTGGGTTGGGGAGATAGTCCCTCTGGGCTGACAGGAAGAGCCAGGGTGGGCTGGAGGCACTAAGCAGGGCACACGTGTGCACACACACACGTGCACACACACCCCATGGGGTTACTGGCTGGCTTGCATCAACTCACCAGCAATGCTGGAAAAAAAAAAAAAAAACAACGTTCTGTGCAGAGTACAGTGCGTGCGTGTATTGTTGTTACAGTCAGACACAGATTCTGGTAACAGGAAACATCACGAATATGTCAGAAGAAGCTACTGTACCTCTTGAGGTTCTGAAAGCATGTGTTGCAAGATTTCGGGTCTCCATCTCCAAAGACTAAGCAGCCTAGGAAACTCCCTTTGGAGCTCCACTAGGAGAAAGCAACTTCTCTCTGTATTTATCTTTTTTCCCCTTATAATAGAAGTTCTGTTGATTTCCCAGTCAGACATCCAAAACCCAGCATAAAATTGCAAAGAAATGAATTAGTTCAATACAAGATCAAAGAGTATCATAGTATTCTGCTGCTATATTGGATTTAATTGATTTAATTCAAAAATGTTTGAAAATCTCCTAGAGCAGTCACAACACCCCAGATTTACTGTAGGTCACATGTAGGATCTGAAATCTGAGGTCCTGGATTGGACTCTGAACCTTGTTCCTGAGGAACTGTGTGGCCTTGAGCCTGTCACTTCTCTCCCAAAGCTCAGTGTCCTCACCTGGAGTGATCCCTGCCTCCCAGGCCACAGTGAGGAACAAGGGAAAATGGGTTTGAATGGGGCAGATAGCCGACATTCCAAGTGTGGTTGTGACCCAACACACACCTGCAGGGGCTCACCTCATTCCATGTTCACAACTGCCTTTCCTCCAGTTTAAGAATAAGAACATTGAGGCTCACAGATGGTACATAAATACTCCAAAAGCAAAAAAAAAAAAAGAAAAAAAAAAAGCTAGGCCTACACCCCAGTCACTGGGCTCCCACGCTGAGGCCAGGTGCCCCGGGACAATGGGTTGGAGCTAAGTTTGTTCAGGTGAGTCAGAGTTCTCAGAGAGGGTGTGAGGGAGCATGGTGTGGGTGCCAGGTTAGGAGGGAGGGTGTCCTAGAAACTCCCCCAGGGAGGAAAGTGCCAAACCAGGAAGAGACATGCAGGTGCACTGTGTGTCTGGGCCCCGTGACACTTGTGGATCCAGTCTAGGCCTGCAGCCAAGGAGCGAGGCAGAGGGTAAAAGAGCGATCATGGTAATAATACCAATCACAGGGATGCACTCTTCAGGAAGATGAACTCTGGGGGGCGCTGTTTGAAGCGGTGATGGTGTGCCTCAGCCGCCACGTGCTAGACGATGACACTAAGGCTCAGAGAGGGGAAGTGGCTTGAAATTAGTTGTGAAGTGGCCTTGGAGAGCCTGAGGAATGAGGAGGGTTTGTTCCATCTTCCTAGAACTCTCCACGAAGATCTCCCCACCCAGAAAGCAGCCTCGGGACAGCCCGAGACAACATCAGGGGACAGTGACATGGGAGCATTGAGGGTGACACTCCTGAGGCCATGAAGGAGAAGTTGGAAGGATCATTTTCCTGGGATGTGACAAAGTTTCTTCCACCTCCAGATTCAATGATTCCGTGAGGCTCAAGACTGGGTGAGGTTTGTGACCTTGTATTCTCCAGAATCCTCACTGGCCACATCCAACTGTCTGAAAGAACCTAGGACAAAGAAGGATGGAGTGGACTCACACACACATACACATGTGCGCGTGCGTGCACGCACACACACACACACACACACAGTGTTCATATGTGTTATTTCTGCAGGGCTGGAGTCCAGAAGTAGGGTGGTTACTATTTTTTCCTTATACTCCTCTATATTTTCAAATTTTCTACAATGGCCACTTGTTACTTTGGTAATCAGAAAAAAATAATCATCTTACACAAAAATAATATGTAACTGCAAACGGCTAACAGAAAGCTGTGGTTCTGGGAGCCCGCAGATGGAAACTTTGTGAGGCGTACTGGAAAAAGCAGAGTTAGCAAGTCACAGCCTGCCCTGTCTTGACCATTACATTTTGGGCAAGTCATTTAACCTCTCCAGGCCTCACTTCATCCTTCAGAAAATGGAGTCACAAGGTTTCCTCAATAACGTCACTGGATTTCTAAAAGCATCAAACCAATTACGTATTTAAGGTTCTTTGTATAATGTAAAGGCATCCCCGTTGTCATTTCTCTTACTGATGATGTACGACTAGTATTAGTATCAGTATTGGTATTACTGATGGAGAGGGAACCTGGACACTCAAGAACAAAATTTTTTTTATATGAAAACATTAATATAGGTGATGACCACTCTTGCAGGGCTGTTATAGTGCAAATGAAAATAAACAGAAGCCCTTCTATTTCTTTGAGTTTTATTGACATTGCTTAGCCTATTGGTATGGATTCAATGGCTTTTTTTTTTCAAATACTTTATTTATTTATTTGACACAGAGATCACAAGTAGGGAGAAAGGCAGGCTGAGAGAGAGGGGGGAAGCAGGCTCCCCACTGAGCAGAGAGCACGATGTGGGACTCCATCTCAAGACCTTGAGATCATGACCTGAGCCTAAGGCAGAGGCTTAACTCACTGGGCCACCCAGGTGCCCCAATATGGATTCAATGGCTTTCAAACCAATCAGATAAACTGAAAGCTTACCCTGGAATCTGGAGAGAAACAAAATAGTCTTCTTACACCATTTTTCCCAGTTTTAGGATGAAACGTTTTAGCCCAGATGGGAGGGTCCTTCTGCAGTAACACAGCTCTCTGTGGAGGACGACGTTCCCATGGCAGTTGTCCTTGGTCCTGACACTGCCTTTGATTTGTCCAGCAAAGAAATATTCACCCTTAGCAAGTGTAACCCTTTTCAGAAAAACTACGAAATGCTCATTTTAAATAATTATGATCTTATTGTATTAAATATTAATCATATGTAGACCTACAGTATAAAACACTCTATAAAACTATACTCCAAATTAAAGCAAGATATATTGTGCATACTTTTTAATTTATGACCAGAAAAAGTGGAATTGCAGTGATGGAGTCTTCCCATTTTAGTTGATTCCATAAATGAAAACAAGAGATGTGTCATTAAGTGGTATTGATGATACCCATAGTGTTCATATATTTGTCAATTTCGTTAACCTTTCGAATTAGGTATTCATAATGTGTTAATGACAGCATAACACAAAATTACATTATTCAATGTAATTTCATGGATATTATGTGTAGCTGATCATGTTACAATGTCTTGTCTTTACAGCTGTTAGAAAACATTATACTTTCCAAGATCATCAGGGATGTGTGCATACCAAGTAGCTAAATCTACAGCTCAAATAATGGTCCCTGCTTGGCCTTGAATTCTGATCAGGGCATGACTAGACAGTTTCCACTGATGAAGAGCTAAGCTCCCTGGAATGTTTTGTATAAGAACTGGAGAAACACAAAGCTGACGGAGAGCTTGAGAATTTGTTTAATTAAATTCTTTGCCTTCAGATTCGCAGTGATAAATTGAATTATGGCTCAGCAAATAGCCACTTCCCCACCCCCTTGGAAGAGAGCCTACTTTTCTGCCCCACTGACTGTGGGATTGGCCAGGTGTTTGTTCTGCCAATGGAGTGTGAGTAAGGACGACAGGAGCAACAGTTTAAAGAGTGTATGCATGGTTGTTCTCGAGCTCCTGAGCTCCAGCATGAGAAGATCATGGCCCAGATGACTGATTCTTATTTAGTATGGGCCCCAGACTCCTAGATCAGAAACCCCCCCAAGGCACCACCTACACCAAACCCTCACCCTATAAATGCAGGGCCTGAAGGGTTGCATTTGGGAAGAGCCAAGAATGATATCCATACCTTTCTACTCACAGCCTTGTGCCCTTCCTAGGACAAGTTTCAGGAGGTAAACACAAGTGGCTTAATAAAAACAAATAAGCAGGCATCTTGCATCTGGGTTGGAAGATGCAAGAAGTACAGATGTATTTACCCATCCAGAAAGTATTTCCAGAGTCCCTGAGTGATCGAATCCGCTCAGGCATGCTGTCCTTGCCACAGAGACAGTTTCCTTTGAAATTATCAGGTGCTCCTTCTCTTTGAACTAAGACCCAGCAGTCCGCACAGAGCCCTGCAAGGCTTTTGTCTTGCTTGTCCCGTCAGTGATTGGATTCATCACTGACAGTCGCTGCCTAGATTTGTTCCTTCTCTCTTCACTCCAGCGGTAAAAACACAGAAGCAGCTAGTGTGGCCGGAGCAGTGTGACTCTGCTTCCGCTCTGCTGGCCTGCCAGGCCGGCTACCTCAGGAGTGGTGCACTCCCTGAAACTACTCTCTGCTCCTTCTCAGGCACCTGACTTCTGGTCTTTACAGCCCTTTGAGATATTCATTACGATCCCCCTCTTCCAGACAAGCAACGGAAGCTCAGGGATTCGCTTTCCCGGGGTCCCAAGTCACTAAATATCAGAACCAAAATTCAAATCCAGACCTGTCTTCTAAACATTTCTCTTTTGTGCCAAAGCACACTCTTTTTTAATAATAAAGAAAAAAAAAAAGTCACGCTTCTTAACAACAGAAGATCAGCAGTCACAAGAAGGAGATTTCCGGATATGAGCCCAGCTGGTCTCATTTCTAATATCCGCAAATACCAAGGGGAAGTTGGTAAATCACAACTAGGAATTTTATTTGCACTTTACTCTATTTTTATAGTGTCACCTACGCTGATAAAGACCTTCTATGTTCCCTCTAAAACACAATTCAGAAGGCCCTTCGGATCCCTGAAAATCACCGCGGGCTTAGTCAGCCCATCTCTCAGTCCTCCAAGCCCCACCCACAGCCACCGAGAAGGGATCTCTTGTTTATCACAGTCAAGTAAGAGGTCAGATCTTAGACAGTTACAGAAAGGGTGAGTGAGACAGGGAGCCCTGGCTGAATAAATAAATAAATCAGTCAGTCATGCCCAAGATGTTCTGATAGCCGCCAGTGACAGCAGCTTCCTGGCGGCTGAGGACGAGGTGGGATGGGCGCCATGCAGCATCCGGAGACCATGGCGAACCTCAGCCTGACCAGGATCAGGGGTGGGCATGTAGTCAGTGACAGCAAAGCACTCTGAGGATGAAAGAGAGTCATGACCCCGACAATGGTCTGGAGGGCCCTGATGCCGCCGAGGTGGCTGCCGCCTCCCAGCAGTGGAAGGACCCAACCAACCCAACACTCTCCCAAAGGAGCCAACCATGATGGCCACCACTTCATGCTATCCTTGCTTCTCACTCCACATGATCACACATTTGAGGCGGTGGAAGAGGCCACTTTTCATATCAACTCTAGAAGAACGAATATCTGTGGTGCTTCCTCCTGCTTCATGATAGGACGGCGTTTCTCTCAGCACGGGTGAATGGCGGGGCTTGACCACACTGGTCATGCCTGTCAGTGGAGGTCAGCCGGACCCTGTCCAAACTGCCTCTCTCACGGCTGCTTGCACCTGCAAGGGACAGTCCAACCACAAAGGACATGGGCTTTCGGAGAGAGACCTGTCTGTGTCCTCAAGAGAGGCACCACAGACAAGCCTCTCAGCATGTCCGCAGTGTAGGGCCTCTGTTCCCTCCATCTTGGGCAGTTACCACACCACTTCCTGCATCCTGAGAGCCCCCACCCCCTCCCCCGCAACCCCGGGTCTTACACTCAATGGAAATGTCTCTCAGAGCTGGGTGGTTCTCTTCACACCTTCAAACGCAGCCAAATTCTGTTTGTCAGTTTTCTCTTCTTGTTTTGCTCATTAGGAAAGGCTTGCTGTACATGGTAACACCTGCCATAAGTTTGCTTCTTTGCTGCTTCCAGCCTCCGTACCTTCCCCTCCTGGTGGAGCCCATTCTCTGTGGCTTAACATCTGTCCTTTCCTCCTCGGGCCTCAAAGGCCAGCCTGGAAGCTCTGTGGAGAAAAGAAGGGGCCGGTGTCCCTAGGGAAGAATGGAAATGTTCTTCAGTGGCACACGGAGGAGAGAATGCGGGCTGGGGCATCAGACAGACTGGAGTACAACTTGCCCTCTGCTTCGGTTCTGGAACTTTGTTCCTTGCTACAAAATGCCAAACAGTTCAAAGAAAAGGTTTGGGCAAAGTTCTGGGCATGTGGAAGGCACTCAACAAATGGTAACCATTATCTGATATTTTTAGAGCCATCAAGTCAATGAGCATAGACTTGTCAAAGAGAGAAACTCAAGACATTAACTAACATTTATTGAGTCCTTACTATGGGCCTGGCTTTGACCTTATTTCCTTAATCTGTTAAACGTTCCCAGGGCATAAATGTTGTCATTATCCTCATCTCGCAGAAGATGATGCTAAGGTCCAGAGAGGTTGAGGAAGCTTCAAGGTCGCACAGGAAGGGCTGTGATACAAGCATAAACGGCCTGACTATAGAGGCCACTTTTCTAAGTCCCAGGATACAATGACCCTCCAGTGAAGCTAGTGAGTCAGGATTTCCATCTGAGAATCTATCACTCTGTGAATCATTTTTTTGTTTTGTTTTGTTTTCTCCAGGGAAGCGGGAGTAGAAGAACTTTTACAAAGGGACATGAGAGCTGGAAGGAAAGCCCAGAAGCAATGGTCCAAAGGGGAACGCACCTGCAGACTGAGAAAATGCAGGCACAGGACAGCTACCTTGAGGCTCAATTTAGCTCAAGTTCTCTAGGAAGGATAAACCGAGGCCAGGCTTGGAACTTCTGGTCTTCTAGAAGATACAGTCCAGGACAGAAACAGTAAGGGGAGGAAAAATATGAGAGGGAAGGATAGACCACAAACAGGTGGCATGTAACAAAGCTATAGGCCGTAGCCATAGAGAGACACGAAGGGTCCCCGTGCCCTCTGGGACATCAGGCCATGGACCGCCCACCCAAGGGAGCAAATTGGGGGCATTGTTGCTGGGTCCCTCCCGTCTCCTGCACCTGCTCTCAATCACTCCACAACAGGCGATGCCAACCCTTCCCAGGGTCACCTGGCCTCTCTGGGTAGCCTCACAGCCCGGACTAGGAGAAGCAGTGGTCTGAACCTCCATGCCCAATACAGCCCCTGAACTTGCTCTGCTGGGGTGAGTGGGGGGCAGGGAGGGCAGAAGCCTCCAGGGGCTCCAGGAGACACCTGAGGCCTAGAGAACTCAAAAGGCAGGGAAACTGTCTGAATCAGGGTTCTGGGGTCCCTCTGAGAAGTCGTGGCTGGCAGGGAGGCTGTGCCACGCCTCAGCCTTGGGCTAATTTGCAAGTCTGGAGGGGGATTTAGTTCAAGTTGCCCAGAGCCATCTGTGCCCCCAGGGCAAGGGAGCTAGACCATCAGAGCAATGCAGGTTTCTCAAGACAGAGAAAAACCCAGAGCCCAGGCAAGCCCCACAGGGCTGAACAGGAATGTGCTGGCCCTGGTTGGGGACGCTCCTTCCTGTGAGCGTCAGTGCCCTTCTCTGCTAAAATAGTCCTAACCGGGCCTTGCCAGCCTCTGGAGTCCCAGTTTCCTCCTCTGTGAAATGGGGTGAGGACTCAAGCTAGTCTGAGCAGGGCTATTGTAAAGTCATGAGTAGGTGATGCCAGAGAAGGTGGCTTGGAGATCCAGCCCTGAGAGCAGATGGTGACAGAGGACCTGGAGTGTCCACACTCGGGGGGGGGGGGGGCCCAGCAGGTGGGTGAGGTCCAGGTTCTCCCACACAGCACTGCGAGAAGGGCTGGGTGGGGAGGGAGAAGGGCTCCGGGCAGCTGGAAGCCGGCTCTCCCTCTCCTGCCCTGAGCTGGACTAAGCCTCAGGGAATGTGAATTACAAATTTGCAGCTGGTCATCCAGGTCAAGGTAAGGAGGAAGGTAAGGAGGCATTTCACACAACAATTTGTAAGCTAAATGCATGAATTTAAATATTAAGATCTATAATACATGGGCCCCCGTTTGAACTCTAGCCCTGGAAGCCTGTGGATTTTTAGGGCTGTGTTCTTTTCCTCAGCCTCCTTCTAGAACCATCACCCTCTGCAGGAGCTTCATTTATTCATGGGGGCAGGAACAATGTGGGAACAGGCAGGAGAAGGAGGACAGGTACCAAATCCTCCTCCACCCTGGATATTTCCTTTCCCCCCATCTGTCCCAAGGTATTTGACTCACCTTACTAATAAAAAGAATGCACTGGAAGAAGGCTGTTTCCCGAAACATACCCTGATGTTCATTCATTCACTCACTCATTCATTTATTCAACCATTATTGGTGGAGTGTCCGCTCTGCATCAGGCACAACACTCTGGGCGTAGAACAAGGGATAGAGCCGGCAGGACAAGCCTCTGCCCTCCTGGAGCTTAAACTCTGGTAATACCAGACACACCCGAGCCAGGGCCACCAGCAGGGACGGCGCCCTCCCACCTGCCGGCATGGGGCTCACCTCACCAGGAAGCCCCGAGAGGCTTGGGTTGGGTAGCAAGACGCTTGCCCGCGGTCCCTTAACCCCTAAGAGACCAAGGTGGTCTGGGGCCAGCCAGAGCCCATGTGCCTTCCCTCATCAGGCTCGTCCTGTGTCAGGGATTAAGGATTCATGCTAAGAATGACACTAGCTCTCCAGCCTTGGCCTGAGGATACAACGGCCGCTTCCTGGGGCAGCATCGGGAGCACAGAGCAGATGAGAGAGGACACGAGCCACGCACCACGCGCCGACGCACGCGGCATTGTGATCAACGATGGTGGAATTTTTTTTTTTTTCAAAACTGATAAACAGGAAAGGAGTTTTGGTTTCAAAAATCAACCGATTTCCTTGCTGTAGCCGTATCTAGGTTGTGTATCGAAGAAAACAAAAATAATTCTGGGCACAGAAGGGAGATGGAATATTTCTATGCTCAGCACTGGGCCAGGTTGGCTTATTCCCAGACATAAAGGATTCTGGTGTCCCTTTTTAAAATAAAAATAAATAAAATAAAGCAGTTCAACCCCAAGGCTGCGTGCCAACCAATGTTACATAGCAGTGGGTACTGGTGGGTGGTGAGAAACGTTTCCCAGTGGCTAGGAGCACAGCAGGCCTGTTGTGAAGCAAACAGCTGGGAGGAAAACACAGGTGTGTTAACACAGACCAGCCGTTCCCACTGCCCTGCCCACCCCCAGCCCCCGCCTTGCCGGCCAGGGTCATGGGGCCACAGCTGGCCACAGAGAGGCTCGGTCCAAGAAGGCAGGCTGAGGGGACAGCTTCTGCCAAGCCCACATCCCTGCCAGGGTCACAGCCTCACTCTCCCGCCCCCGGCACCCCCCTTCCAGCCCCCCAGCCCAGAAGCTCTGGTTCCATCCATGTCCAGAGCCCAGACCAGGGCTGGGGGCCGTGGCTCTGCTATGTGACTGTTTCCTGTTGCTGAGAGGCTCGCGACCTCATTAGGGTAAAAACACCGAGCACAGGACGTGGACCCAGCTCGGTGGGGGGTTCCGGGAATTCCCGTGTCCTCACATTGGCCTGCCTGTGCAGCTGAGTCACCCTCCGTAGCACCCATGAACCCCTCAGAGGGCAGCAGGAGCAGCAACGCTGTGTCCCACGACCATTTCAGTGGGGATCCCGGGCAGGGTTTTGGAAGAACTTGAAGAAATTCCATGAAGAGGTGTAGCTCTCCTGTGACCCTGCAGGGATATGAGCTGCTGAGCATGTTCCTGGCCTCAAAGAGTCACCCCCTCCCACCCCCTCCCACTGAAGGGACCTTCCAAAACCTTGTCATCTGCTTTACATGTGAGGGATGCAGAATTGTTCTCCAGCTGAGTGTCAGGTCCAAGGGGTGAAAAGAGTTGACAGAAAGCATAAGGACTCTTGCGACCATGTCTTAACACTGAAGACTATAATTTCATGAAATGATGCGAGTGTTTGAAGGACAAGAAATGGACAACCGTGGGTTCTTCCACTGCTGTCCATCTGGCCAGACCTAGAGTGAGAACCCTTTTCTTCTCTCTAACGCACAGTTTCCAAAGCCAGCCAGATCGGGGCGGGGTGGGGGGTCCACCAGGTTCCTGAATTGCATGCAGACCCCCCCTTTTCTTGGAGAGAGCACTCGTGGACCTCAGTAAAGCCTGGAGGCTACTGTGTAGGTCACCCCCTCCAAGGCCAAAGGGAATCAAACTCCTGTCAATCGAAGATGAACCAGACATCATCATTCATTCTCTTTCAGGGAACGGATTCCCACGCTGCCTGTCCCAGCTCCCCCTCTGCCTTCCCTCTGCCAGTTGTCAATGCCTTGTTTCCTCAAGAGACCCTTTATTGAAGATGGATGCTTGGACAGGACCCAGGCATGGAGGTGGGTGAGTGAGTTCACAGGGAGCTGGAAGCAGCATAGCATGCCTGGTGGCCAGTGGCAGCCTCCTCCAGGCTGCCCTCCTAGCCAGCAGCCCCTCCCTGGCCACCCCCACGAGGCTTGCCTGGAGCTGGGGCTGGAGAGAAGAGCCTCCCCTTCTCATTAACTTGCTCATCCAGGGAGTGTTTCCTGAGCACCTGTCACGGGCCTGGGGGCCCCACGAGGGAGATGCAACAATGATGGGGAGCACTGCAGGCCTCTCTCCTTCTTACCCAGGCAGGGCCAGGAATCCCACATGCTCTTCCATGGGACCCTTGAGCGTGGAGTCCCCAGGGGGGAGGGGGGAGGGGTGGAGGCTCAGAGTCCAACAAGCTGCAACGAGGACTCCCGGGAGCCACCCCTGGATCCATGAGCCCCAGTGCCCATTCCAGCGCGACTTCGATTCTGGAAACCCCTCCTCACGCACACTCTCTGCGCTCATCCGGACGCACCAGACAGAGCGGCAGGGCGCTGGCGAAGTCCAGAGTGTACTGGTCCCTGCTCTCGTCTCCCCGTCCCCCCAGGCCTGGGCAGCACCCAGCAAAGGACACAGAGACCATCCGGGGGTGGGGGGGCAAGGGCAGGGCCACCGCCAAATCTGGGCTTCTGGCATGTCACTTAACTTCCTGCTGTGTGACCATATCTAAGTCACTTACACTGACCTTGGCGTCCTGGTCTGTAACAAGGAGGCTCGCTCTGTATGTATGCATCCGTGAGCTGTCAGCGTTCGGCGACACCCTGAGGCAGAGTGTCTAATTTGACACACAGCAGGTGTTCAACAGGCAGCAGGATGCCAATGGCACCCTTGTCTTCCCAGCCTGGCACCAGACGGAGAGCTCCTGGGGTAGCCATTCTGTACTTCACCGAGGGTCCCCGACCCCCGAGAAGCAAGCAGGACTGTGCCCACGTCAGCAGAGGGGAGAGGCAGAGTGTGCCTGCCATCCCTCCGGGCGCCTGGGCGAGGCCAGCCTGGCTGGGGCCAGGACAGCTGAGGCTCTTGGCTGGGAACGCCTGGGCTGTCACAAGCCCTGGAATCAGGGAGTCCATAAATGATGCACTGAGAGCAGCTCGAGCTCCAAACTCCTGCGCTGCAGGCCACGGGAACATCTGTGCCGACCGGGGATCCCACTGTGCGGCCATCCTGCCTCACCAGGGCCCCCGCAAATAAGTCTGCTCCACGGCGGTGGCTCCCAGGTTGACACAGCTAAGAAATTTATTGTGACCTTCAAATAGATGATGTTTTACAGAATAAGAAGTGCCATGCATTTCCCCAGCGGTGGCATAGTCCGTGTGACGAAGAGAAGGAAAATCCTACCTTCATCCCCTGCCTCTCGGTCAGAGCCGGTCGCCGGCAGCCTGCCTGGGGTCTGGCACCTGAGGTCCAGGCTGAGCTTGCAGGGGCCGGAGTCCTTACAGAATCTTACAGTGACCATCAGAGCCTGCATATTCTTTCTGTTCGGAGGACACCATGCAGGGAAGCTGGGAGCCCGGCATGCTTTCCCTGGAGACCTCTCCTCTGGTCTCCAGCCGGATGGACCCTTCATTGTTCCAGCAAAGTCTCAGCAAGGAGGACGGGGAGGGCCTAGTACATGGGAGGGTGAAGGACCCTGAAAATAAGTGAACATCCTGCATACCAACCGGATGCTTGGGGCGTGTTTCAGCCTCTGTCTCCAGACTCTGCCTGGAAGGTGCTGTGCCGCTGCTCCACGATCCGTGAGGAGCTCAGTGACCCGGTAGGTGAGCTGTGATGTGCTGCGTGTGACCCACCCCCCAGGGGCTCATGGGATCCAAGCGCTCCCCACTTACAGACGTGGCCGGAATGGAGTCTTGCTCTAACGGCACATGAGCTCTGTGGCCTGGGCAAGCGTTCAACCTCTCGTGCCTCCGTTTCCCCATCTGTAAAATGTGGGAGAAGTAATTCTACCTCACGGCACTGGGATGAGAATGAAATGAATTCATTCAAATGAAATGAAATGCATGATCACGTGCTTTAAGCAGGACTGGCGTAGAGGCTACCCCACACAGTTCGCGGTATTTTCCGCAGTCCTTTCAGAGTCTAAGGGAACTGAACGTTTCTAATGGGTCAGTGCAAGCAGCAGAATCCCTTAATGCGCTTATTATTATTATTATTTTATTGAGAATGGGAGGGAGTGTACAATACTATAATATAATACTATATTTATTAGAGAAGACTCCTTCCTCCCTGGAAAAGAAGAGTAATAGTTAGAAAGGTAAAAACTAGTCCAAAGAACACGCCTGTTTCTGCACTCAGTCCTCCCAGGTGACTATTTTGGGTAAGATGATGTCACTCGTCAAGTACCCAGGTGCATATAAAATCCAGTGTAAATGAACAGAAGATGAAATTTCCCCTGCGTCACACCCACGGGAAGTATCCTTCAGTCCCGAATTTCCTCCTAAAGTGATTGAAAATGGTTTGTTGTTGTTGCTGTTGTTCTGATCTCCCTTTGCCACCACTGTAAAGGCAAGATGGGCCATGCGTTCACCAGCGGAGGGAAAGGGCTCCAAAAGCAGCGGGACAGCACGGCCTCTCCAGCCGCGAGTGGTAAAGGGAGGAGAAAACACGTCTAAGGGGGCCATTCCTTGGAGGGCTGAACACGGGAACAGTTTCAAAGAGGAGCGGTGTGTAGAAAAACAGTTGCCAACCCAAGACCACAGAACCCAAACTGTGTTCAGAGATCTGTCTACAGTGTTAGTTGCTGGTGAAGGGAGGCTGGAGATGCTTATCTGTCGGCTGCGTGGTCAGTGGTCAACACCCCAAGGCTGCACATCCTGGAGCATTGGGTCCAAGCAACTGCTAACCTACGGCCACCACAAAGTAGCCCCAGAGGGCTCGGGCTGCCCCATAAGCAGAAAAGCAGAAACAGCAGCTACTGTCATCCAGGTCGTCCACACGGGCTGCTCAACGGCCACACAGAAAGAGACGGTTTGTCGCCAGCTCTGCGAGCCGAAGACTCTCTGCAGAGTGGGGTGGCGAGGTTAGCCGTCCATCCTAGCAGACGCCCGGCAGAGGGCAAGCCGGCCTCCACGTCACCAACGGCCAGATTCCTGAAGCTGGGGACACTGGATTCTCTGTTGCTCTGTCCCCAAAATAGAGTCAAATGATTTGCACAAAGTAGATGCCCAGTTAGGCTCGCTAAGTGAACGTGAGGGAAGAATCCCACGCCACGTAGGCAGCTAAGCTTTAGTCCCATCAGATAGATCAACAGGTCTCAAACACGTTGGCCTGGAGGTCTCTTCCCTCTCTTAAACTTGGGAATTCCGGAGGAATTTTGTTTATGAGTGTTGTCAATATTTACCACATTTGATATTAAAACTGTGTAGACGTTGAGTCACTAGGAATCGAGAATTAAAATTTCAACATGGAACCATGCTTTTTTTATTTTTTACTTTTTTTAAAGATTTTATTTATTTATTTGAGAGAGAGGCAGTGAGAGAGAGCATGAGTGAGGAGAAGGTCAGAGGGAGAAGCAGACTCCTTGTGGAGCTGGGAGCCCGATGTGGGACTCGATCCCGAGATTCCGGGATCATGACCTGAGCCAAAGGCAGTCCTCCAACCAACTGAGCCACCCAGGTGTCCCAGAACCATGCTTCTTTAAAAAGACTTTATTTTTTTTTTTTTTTTAATTTGAGAGAGAGAGCGCACAGAGGGAGAGGGAGGAACAGACTCCCTGCTGAGCAGAGATCCCGACATGGGACACAACCCCAGGACCCTTAGACCACGACCCGAGCCAAAGGCAGACAGTTAACTGACAGAGCTCCCCAGGAGCCCCTAAACCATGCTTCTGAGAGGTAAAATACTCACCAGGTTGCCAATGAACAGCATTTGCGGGGCACAGGAGGGAGACTGGAACCAGCCATATATACAAAGACAGCTTTGAGGGTTCAAGTTTCGGTGTGCATGTGGAAACAAACCCATACCCCCAGGAAAGTCGACAATCACTTTTGGACTCCAGCTGTCACACGGGCGCTGCACTGTACGGAGTCCCCCTGGTAGGGAAACGGGGTGAGGGCTCCCCTCTGGTTCACAGAAGCCACAAGGGTTGGAGAGCTCGGCTCACCTGAGGTTAAACCACTAGCACAGGTTGGACAGGGATTTCAACACAGTCCTTCATAATCCTGAAATCTATGCCCCTTCCCCTGCCTCCTGCCCATTTCTGAAAAAAACACCATTTCTTACCCAGGCTCCCAGGTGGCTTGGTGGCCCCCTGCCCTGATTCATTGTGCTATTTTAATCAGCAATCGCTTTGGTGGGTTTCCTTCTTGACAACAGTTTTATGAAGTTTGAACAGAGAATGGTTACTCAATGTTTTGAAATGAGAAGCCATATTTTTAAATTTTTAAATTTCAGATAAATGGGGCATTCCTGACTGGAGGTGAAGCCTTGTCTGGGGCTTATTCATTCTTGTCCCCTGGCACATGAAGACTTCGGATGGATGCTTGTTGAATATTGAGTGTACGTCTCATATACACAATATGTACGCATAGAGATGCATTGCTAGTCTTTGACTTAAATGTATTTTTTCTAAATTACATGAGAGCCACACTAAAGGAAAACTATAATAATCACCACTAATCTTGCAGACTCATGAGAAGACAATACGGTCTATGATAAAGTTTTCTTTCTCCTTTTGCTCTTTTACTTGTAGTCACTGTTAGCGATTACTGTGTAGTGAGGCTTTTAGTATGTCACTCCCATTTTTAATATGTTGGTGACCAGATCTGCTACTTGGTGGCATAGACCTTCCTGATAAATAGCAACAAAGACATGACTTTAGGGTATTACGAGAGAGTCGTTTAGACAGAAGAGGAAAAAAGGCACTCACAGAATCCTCAAAATTTAAAAAAAAAAAAAAGATTACCATTTCATCAAAACTTCTAAGATAGAATCTTTACTGAACAACACCACTCCAAAACACCAGGGGGTTTCCGGAGAACTCTATGACCCATCTACACGGTGTCAGATAAATTCCTGGGTAGCAGGTGTTGCCAGGTCAGAAAGTGAACTATCTAGAGCAGAGGTGACAGAGAAGACGGGAGTGACTGCTGGGTTTAAGACCAGAGAGGACATGGGGGGAAAGAGAACACGCCTGTCGTGTTGTAAATAAGCCATTAGTTGACAGCTGTGGGTTTATGTGCGTCAACATGAGCCGAGAGGAATAGAAAGAGAGAGAGAGAGCATTGGGGTTCCCAGATAAACAATTGACACACATTTCTCAGACACTTCCAATCCTCGAAGAAAGTCAATCAGACCTTTAGAAAAAGAAAGGCTCGTAGACAAAACATCACAAAACGTCAACCTCCCTTTTGTCACATGGGTCCCTCAGACCCCTTGCTGGTCTCAGCCTTCTTTTAATGCAGTGTCGTTCCTTGATTCCTCTCTCTTTGACTCGGAGAGTAGTGGGGCATATTACCGTTTATTTATCCCACTTCCTGCCCACGTGCTTTTATCTGAATTTCTTCAAGGTCTCAAGATGAGACACAAGCAACTTCTTTAAAAACCAGAGTGATTTTCTCAGCCAGCGGCGCGGTGGCCGTGTGCTCTCAGTTATGGATGGGACAAGAACCTACAGGTTCCAAGGACCCAGAACTGAACAAAGCAGGGAAGGACCTGGTCCCCGTGGGGCTTCCATTCTATTTGAAAGAGACAGAAAATAAAGAAACAAACATCAACACACTTCAGACAATGATAAATGTCCTAAAGAGAATGACACCTTGTGTCATTATTATAGAAGGAATAGACTATGTGATGGTTTGGGGAAAGAACACTCTAGAAAAATTGAAAATATGAGAATTTGGAGGATAAAAACAGGTTTGGCATGCCCCCCACACACCAAAAAGGAGAGGCCAGATCATGTTGGGTTTTCTAGGTCCCAGCAAGGAAATCCACACTGATACGGGGGGCAGTGGAAAAGCAAGGGGATATCTCAAGCGAAGTAGTAATGGAGTGGAATTGACTCTTCAGAAAATTTTGACTAATGCTTTTAAGATATACACAGCCAGGTACCAAATTGTGCCTTATGTGACTTTATTGCCTTATGGATTATATGGAGATAGAAGGGAGGCTGTGAGGATGAGCATTAGAAATTTCATTTTTAATAAATTTCTGATTTTATCCTCCCCCCAAAAAATAGTTCTAGGCTCATACTTGCTTTGGCATATATTGAAAATCTGTTTGGAAGCAAACTGTTTTTTAAAGTCCCTTTGGTTTTAATTAGTTTAGCATTTTAATTTTAAGAAAAGATGAGAAACCTTCATAAGAAGATTTTTCCATTTGGGTGTTTAAATCTGTACCATAATGTTACATTAAAATAATTTCTGGTGTGCTAATTAATAATTATCTTAGGAATATTGCAAGTGTGAAAGGCCATCGTGACTCACCGAGCTTCATTTTAGCTCATTCTGTTTTAAAATTCTATTAATCCTTGTTACAAATGACAAGATCATTTAATTTCTTCCATGCGACACTTTTATTACAAAGAGGCTTTCATCCAAGGGAATTTATTGGTGGGGACAGGCCCTAAAACATGCCTTCATCTTTCCCAGGCATTTTGTGGAACACGGGTCCTCTATCTCATTTGATCTCCATTTAGACTCCAGATAAATCTGACTTTCCTTCTGCACATCTTCAGGGATCCGGAGAACATTCCCTCCATGCCAAGCTTGAGGCAGTGACTGCAGGAGCAAAGAGAGTCCGGGTGAGCATGGGTACCTGAGCTCTGTGATTGTGGCCAAAGCCACCGCACAGAAACACGCTTTTGTGCACAGAAATGCACAGTTCAATGGCAATAGTGTGCTGGACCGAATCAAACCGCCTGAGCTCTCAAGAAGAGACATATGCCAATATTTATAGCATTTTAGGATGTACTGAGAGGCTTGGGTTGATGTTCAAGAAATTCATGTCCTCTGAGACTAATTTTAAAATACCAGTTATTTACAATATTATTCTGAGGGGATTCCTCGGTTAATAGGAGGGGTTGCCAGAACCATAACGGTGGCTTTCACTGTTGTGTTGAACTCGTTCAAAGACTAGGCATGTTCAGCACCAAAGGAACCAGATCGTCCCGGAAGTGAAAGCCCAAGAGCAAAGCCAGGTCATGGCGCTGCTTGCCCGACTCACAAACGTCATTAAAGTTCGTCTTCTCATTTCGTAGCTCTTCGACTCGCTAAAATAAAGAGAATAGTAGGGGTAGTGCCTATGGGTGGAGAACAGTTTTGTGTTACTGTATTTTGTCTTATACCCATTCGGTCCTTCCATCCTGACTGCGGCTCTCAGACTGCAGTGATAACCACGCAGCGTTGGGGGAAACCAACGCTCGGAGAGATTCGACTCTTGCCGTGGGCAGCACAGGATTCACGTGCAGGTCTATCCGCCCATTCCTCCATGGGCCATGCTGCCTGATGTTCTTGGGCTGCAGTGATTTGGGGCAAATAGTGTCCCTGAGCACCTTAGCCCATTCAGGGCAGGTGTGGGAGCCTCAGTGCTGGGCGTTCCCAGGTCCCAAACAGCGAGCAAAGCCTAGGAGGACTCCAGCGTTTGGTAGCAAATCAAAGAAGGCCACACCCTCACTGACCCTGTCCCCTGGTGGAGAGGTGGATCCCACTTGCCCTGCCCCTTGGGTCTGGGCTGGCCTTGACGGCATTGACAAAGAGACAATGATGGAATGGATTCTGGGCTGTGGTTATCACAGAACATATAGGATGTTCTGTCCAATTTGAATTTCAGATGTATAACAGTTGGGGAGTTTTTTGTTTATTTGTTTTGTTTGCAGCGTCCTTACTGCAGTCGGGTTAACACCAAGCTACAAAAAGAGAAGCGTTCTAGGCCATGCAGGCTCCTTATTCGCACTAAATTAGAGGTGTTAGTAACATGAGGCCAGGAGGTGTGGCAAGAACCAAAGTGGGCTGGGACAGATCCCCCTCCCAACCCACAAGCAGCCTCCCACAGACCCTTCCTCCGTGGCACCAGCCCTTCACAGCTCGCCATAACCGAGGCAGGGATCTGCCCATAACCACGATTTCTGTACAAGTATAGTGCATGAAATATTGGAGACACACTCAAATTAAGAATTGATGTCATTTATCTGAAATTCAAACTGAATTGGGCGCCCCCTAGTTTTATTTGCCAAACCTGACAATCCTACTTCAGTTCCAAGACTTGCCTTGGAGAGAAACAGCAGCTTCTGTGTTGGTTTCATGGAGCGCTCTACCAAGTCTCAACTACCTTGCTGGAAAGATCACGTGGGGAAGGACATTGAGGGGGCTCCTCGAAAGACCAAGCAGAGGACATGGAGGGGACTCCCACCGAGCTCCGCCATGCAGTCCACCCTGCCAAGGCTCCAAGGGTATGACAGAAGCCATCTCAGAATGGTCCAGACCAGAACAGCCTTCGGAGGGATGCTACCATGTAAGCCCAGTCTACACCAAGGGACGCAGAAGCCAGCAGCTGAGCCCAGACTGAAATCCTGACCCACAGAATCACAAACCATAATGAAGTGGTTACTTTCTTTAGCCACTGTGTTGTGGGGCGGTTCGCAATGCAGCAGCAGATCACCAGAACAGAGCTGAAGAAGGGTAAGGGGAAATGGAAGTCAAGGAGAAGTCTCACAGTCTTTGAAGAGTCATGACGATACCCAACGTCTTTGAGACGTTAGAAGATACACAATTCTTACTGCACATCAGTTACAGTATTTGATTTATTCTCCCCCAGCCTTCACTTTAGCCTTTTGAACAGAAGTTGATAGCTCACTGATATCATTTTTGAAAGCTAGCCTGAAACATACAAATAATTCTAAGGAATATTTCTCAATCTTTACCTCTATAGGTCTTCCCTTTCACTGCATGGTACTTTTTAAAAAACAAATTAGAATAGCTTGTTTATGAAGTATCAGCAGCTGTTGATTCATTTGCTAATTAATGATTCAGACAAAATCAGTGTGTAATATCCAGTGATAACCAGTTTATAATTATGAGTTCTTTCCTTGTCATAAACCTTATAAATTACAGACAGTTTTAGAATTTTTACTCATCACTGGTTACTGAATAGGCTCTTCAAATGATTCGGGTCATTATTTCATCAATAACATACACACAAGAAACCTGTGTGTCTCTGTGGTTCTTCCTTCATTATCTTTGGGGACCTGCCAATGACCATCACCTGTAGATCCTGCCCCAAGCGGCTTTTAGATGCAGACGCTTCTCTTTGCCACTCACAACTATGTTAGTTTAGGACCATGACTGCAGCCTCTTGACTTGTCATCTTGTCATCATCCTTGTTCCCGGTGGTGGCTGAGTAAAGGCCCCCAGTTCCAGTCCCTGGAACCTCTACATTGTCTTCCACGACAAAAGGGACTTTGCAGTTCCAATTACTTTATGGGTTTTGAGATGGTTTGATGATCTGGGATCTTCTGGATGAGATGATCTGGGTGAGCACAAGGGTTTGTACAAGAGGAGAGCGGCAGAATGACAGCTAGGGGCATGAGGCTGGAGAGATGCCCTGCAAAGGAGGAGGGAGAGGCCACGAGTTGCTGAACACAGTGGCCACCAAAAGCTGGTGACAGGAAGGAAAGGAAAGGGAAGGGAAGGGAAAGGAAGGGAAGGGAAGGGAAGAGACTCTCCCCTGAAGCCCCTCCAGGAGGGACAGAGCCCTGTTGACATCCTGAATTTACTCTTTGACATCCAGACTGTCACCGAATAACGTGTCATTCGTGCTTAAGCCACTGAATTGGTGACAATGTTCACATAGCAGTGATACACTCTGTCATTATGTTTCCATGTGTATCAAGGTATATATTTTTTCACACCACTTCCTGCCATGAAACTCTGTATCGAGCCTTTCATTCGACATTAGAATGAAATCCAAATTCTTTGAAATAGCTGCAGGGACTGTCCCCACCTGCCTTTTGCTCCCGTGCCCTCACACTCACACCCTCGTGCCCTAAACTCCAGCTGAGGGCACCTTCTTTCTGTTACTCGGTCTGAGTTCTTCTTGCTGTAGTCCAGGCCCATAGAATGCATAAAACATGTTTGCCTCTTCCAGCCCCTGAAGACTGCTCTGCCATCCTCCACGCTGTTCCTACCTGACTGACGTAGGTGCATGAGACTGTGAGACCCCAGCAGGCTGTGGGGTCACATGCTCCGTGTGGTTGGTGGAAAACTGCCCCTGCCCACCCACACTGGCTTCTACAGTGAACAGGAAATACACTTGCTGCATTAAGTCACTGAGATTTAGGGGCCGTTTGTTGCAACATGCGGCCTCTTCCTATGCGGAATATTCTCATTCCAGATCCTTCCAGAGCAGTCTCCTAAGTCCTCCCTCAGATGCCCTTTACTCACAGGAGGCTTCCTGACCAGCCTGCCTGAAGAAACACCCTCTACCCATATAACCTAATTGCATTTCTTGACAATAGTTGTCATTATCCCAAATATTTTTGTTGTCATTTTCTTTATTTATTCATCCCAGCATCCTCAATGCCTAGCACAGCACACGGCACAGAATAAGTGTTCAATAAACATTTATTGAGAGGATGGATGGGTAGGTGGGTAGACCGGTAGGTGGATGGGTGGGTGGTTGGGTGGACAAACAGATGGATGGACACACAGATGGATGGATGGATGGATGGGGAGGTGAATGGGTGGGTGTGTGGGTGAGTGGGCGGTTGGATGGATGGGGAATGAATGTATGGGTAGAAGGAAGCGGTGGCATGAATATGTAGGTTCACAAAAGCAGGACTTTTGGAAACCGGGGAATAGGCTAGCAGAGTTAGAGTGTAAAGATAAGCAGGGCTGGGTCATGCTTATTAATGAGTCCTATTATTCTAAAAATCCTGATCTTCATTTTATAGGAATTAGGAAGCCACTAAGTTTACTTTTTAATCTGAGTAGGTCTTCTAGAGTTTTGCTCTGGCCACACTGTAAACCGTGGCCAATTAGGAAACCCCTGGTAATAATAATAATACACATTATTAATATTTATGCATTGTAAATGTATATCAAGCACAGCACTAAGAATGTAAATATATTAGGGTTCATTTAACTCTCACAATCACAGGGCTAAGAAGATGTTCTTAAGCCTATTTCATAGCATGGAAACTGAAGCAGAGAGGGGTTCACACACGCTACAAACAATGGAGCGACAGTCTGAAGCCCGGCCATCTGACTCCAAGCCCAGGGCTCCGAGCTCCTATTTTATACTGTGATCACTGTCACATTCAAGGGCAATGGCAGCAGACAAGAAAAGGAGATCCCAGGGTGAAGAAAAAGGTATCAGGTCTGACTTCAAAATTAACCACAGTGAAAACAAAGAAGGCCTACGATTATTCTGGCTCTTTTTAATGTTGAACTTTGTCTCATCCAAAATCTCCTGGATCCCAGATTCCCGTCTTTGCTAGAAATCAAGTCTTGGAGTATTTTTCCTCCATCCCCGTGCCCTTAGATGTGCACCCTGGTAATTCTGCCAGCTCAGCCAGCAGGCCCCACACACAACCAGCGGAGACCAGGAGAGGGCTCTGGGGAAGTGGGCAGAGACACACGCCAGTGGTCACAGTGACGAAAGTGTTTCTCGGAAGTCTCAGTGAGTCCCCGGGCTTTCTCCCGAGCACTGTTCATCTTCCCGGGTGCACACCACCTTGGGCTTTCCTGTTCTGGTCTCGCTGCCGTGTTGTGAATATTGAACAACAACGGCAGCTGCCCCTGCTTAGGGTGACATTCCTGGTAGTTCTTGCTAGTCCTGGACTCATGGAGATCTCGCTGCTCAGGGCCTCTGCGGCTTTGATTACAACGTCCTCTCCCTTCAAACAGCAAGTCTAAGCATGTGCACGGGCTTGCTTTAAGGAGGGGCCGGCACAGTGTAATTGTCATTTTTTCCTTTGGTATGCATGAGTGGTCCTATGGGAATGTAATTTAGCTGGACATATTAAATCATGTCATCAGCAGTCACAAGCAAATGAATTATTGATCAATGGCTGTGAAATCAAAGTGCATCTGCAGAATTACATTTGGAAGCGGGGATTCATTTACAGACAACTTTGTTCTGGAAGGTCTCCATCTCACTGACGCCTGCCTGGAACCATCTTCTGGGGGCCCTGCTTCTTATACTCTGAAGTATGTGTATTATATCTTGGAAAGGACTTACAGACTCTCCAGTAAATACAAATGTTGCAGTGATTATCATCGTAGGCGACTGCCCTGCATTTGTGAGCCTGTATGTGCAAGTAGATTTTCCAGCCTGTGTATTACCTAAATCTATCTCCTCCACTCCTACCCAAAATGAGAGCGCCACCATCACACAATATTCCTTCGCACCCACGTAGCGACACTCGGGGTGGCACTGGCCCCGGGCACACTGGCGCCCTCACTATTCTTCCTAGCTTAGGTTTTTCTTCCCACGCATATCCACCTGGCTTGTTCTTGCTTCTTGTGTCGCCTGTGATTAAATCACCTCAATCCTGTTAGGGAGCATCGTCACCATCCCCAAGGAAGCAGAGAGGGAAGGAAGTCTCCCTGAGTTGCACACTAGAGAGGAGGGGCAAGATTGGAACGCAGGCAGCTTGAGTCCAGAGCGGAGGAGCTCCCTGCATTGCCCGTCCCTGGGAGGCAAAGGGAAGAAGCCGTGCATTGCCTGTGTTTGTGGAGGGTGCCTTGCTCGTTTGCAAACAGCCATGGAGTGTCGGGTGGGGCGAGGTCCCCTCCTCACACAGCGCCTCCGCCCCCTCCGGCTGGTGCTCTGCAGACTCAGGAACATCACCCTCATGCTCTTAAATGACAGATTCTGACTCCACTGGAAGGGGGAGGCCGGAGACTCTGTGTTTCTACCGAACCCCCAGCGAGCACCGATGCTGCTGGTCCATGAGTGGCATTGGGGTGACGAGGTTTCTGGCACTAGATCAGGATGAAGGAGGCTCAATGAGGAGGCTGGTGCATCCGTGAGGTCCCAGCAGGAAGGAGATGGCACAGGTGAGGGCTGCCAGTGAGGTTCAGGGAAAGACGGTTTACAGACTGGGGGGAAGGTAAAGATAACCGACGAGTGAGTGAAAAGCAGGAAGTAACTGTGGCCCGAAGCCTCCCCTGGGTTTGAGGGGGATGAGGAGGGAGCTCCAGCTTTGAGAGAGCAGACACTGTGGCCTCAGGGCAGGGACATGGCCACTGATATGCACAACCCAGCAGGGAGGAGGCTAGGAGAATAAACACCCTGGCTGCTCTCTCCAAGTTTCCTGCAGGTGCTTCTCCTGGTCAAACCCAGCTCGAAGCCACTAAGCCTGAGGCTTGGATCAGGTCCAAGAAGGTTCTGGAAGGGTAAAAAGGAAGACAGCTAGGACGGAGGACAGTTCATCATGAATAACTACCTGGCCATGACAGGAGGAGGAGTCCAGCTCATTGGCTCACACATTCACTCATCCAGGAGATGCTCACCGAGCACCTGCTCCATGATGCATTTCTTCCAGGCCCTGGCAATGGGCCAAAACAGAGCTCCTCTCCTCCTGAGCATTATGTGCCCAGCGTTCAGAGTAGGGGAGACACCCAGCAAACAGAGGAGCATCGAGTGTAATGTCAACCAATGACGTAGAAAAGCAAAGCACAGCACGGGCATGAAAGAAAGTGGGCAAGGAAGGCATGTTTGAGGAGGCGACATACCAGCGACAGCCCAAATGAAGTTAGGGGACCCCAAGTGGATGCGGATGCTGTAGCTACACTGGCAGGGAAGGATGAGCTTGGGCCAGAGTGGCTGGGCACATCTGTGGACAAGTGTGGCAGGGAGGAGGTCCTCAGTTAGCTGCCCACACCCTCTGCCAAAAAGCCGCTCTCCCTGGTCGTGGTTGGTGAGGTCTTCTGGGAATGGTGTTCAGCTCCATCCTGGCCTCCCGAGTAAGGGAAGCTACACTTCTTCTCCGCACCCCTAATCCCGGGTCTGGGGTCCTGTGCCTCCTACAACGTCCACGTGCTCTATGTGGAAACACAGAATGCTGGCCCCGTCTCGTCTAGGCTCCCTAGAGGCCTGAAAAGCCAGAAAATCTGGGAATCCTTCTCAAAGCACCTAAAGCTCTGGTCCTGGCAAGACTGTCTTTAGAAACCTCTACATGCAAAATAGGCAATAGTCTCCATGATCAAGCACATCTTCAAATGTCAGAGAACCTCTCTCAAGGTCCTCTCAGAAACTCCCAAATCCCATGTCAACAGTAGCGCCAGGCCAGGCGCAGGGACATCTGGAGTTCAGCAAGGCATCTGGACAGGGACATGCTGCAGACACTTCTGTGGCCATGGTGATTCCCTCGGAGACTTGCCCTTGACCTCAAGGACAGAAATACCACCCTCCACCATGGGAGGGAGGAAAGAAGTCTGTACTCTGGAAGGCCAGCCGCCATCTTGCCTCCTCTCCCAACTGCCCTTCTCATACAGCTTGGGGTGTGTGTGGGTGTGTGGGCGGTGGTGTCGGGGTGTCCAACCCCAGCCTCTAGCATCCTGTGTAGAATCTGGGAGAACTTCACACATCTTGTATTATACCCATGGGTCCTCACCGCACAAGAAAGACTCTGGCATCATCTTACTGTAAGTGAAACTAACACGTGTCCATAGACTGACTTGTTAACAACTTTGCTAAAAATGTGGTTGGGGAGAAGGATCCACATATTCTCATAGAAATGAGCTCTGGCTTCTGATTTTATAGTAATTCTCACCTTTACTGCAACCATAACCAAGTCTCATTACAAATCCTGGGTATTTACTCTTCCAAAGGGCCTTGTGCTTAAGGGATACTCGAAAGGTTTTGATGATTATAATGCAATCTGTTTGGCAGACAGGCTGTGGGTGTGTGATTCGAGGTTGTAGCCGAGGCCAGAGGTCCCTCCCCCACCACTGGGAGCAGCATTAGTTTAAGAGCTCATGGAGTTTGGGAAGATACACAGCAGGAAGTAGCAGGAAGAACGGATCCCAATAGCCAGCTCCGTCAACCAAATCAACCAAGGCTGTGCAAGGGCTGACAGATGTCACTGTCAAAACACAGCATTGTGATCACCGTGACATGGAGCTGACTACATAGATATGAATCAGGTTGACATAGAAGGTTCAGGCCACAAAATTTGTTAAGTTCCATGTAAAATGATCAAAACATATGTTATTTCTGCCATCTCTCCATAGATCGGGAGAAGGCATCCGTGTCCAGTCCTCCCAGCAAGCCCGGGTGGACTTTGTGCAGGGCAGGCTTTATGGCCTCCAGTCTCCAGGAGGCATGAACATCAGTCCACAACTAGTTGGCCATGTTCCCAAGCATTACATCCTGCGGTTCTGGGTGTGGAAGCCTCGTCTGACATAATCATCGTTCTGCTGAGCACCGTCTCGGAAGAGAAGGACCCAATGCTGCATCTCAGCTTCTAGGGGAATGATAACAGTGACCCTAATATCTAACACGCATCATGTGCTTGCTGCGGTGCAGGCATCCTTTGCAACACGTCGTGTGCGTTATCTCACGTAACCTTCCAACAGGCCACAGGACACCAGTGCCAGTAAGGAAACTGAGGAACTGAGCTGGGGCAGAGAGGTGTCATGTGCATAGCTGAAGTGGACAAAGCAGAGACAGAGCCTTGGTGGGTCTGTTTTAAAGTTGGTTCCAAATTTCTATGGAGGAGCTTTCCGCTGAAAAGATGGAGACCAATGGCATCCTTCCGGCAACACGAGCTTCTCAGTGTCACACTTGGCTCCATCTCAGTCCGTGCACCTAGTCGTGAGCCCTCTTCAGTGAAACTCCCCTGCCACGATCTAGTCTACACAGCGACACAAGACAAATAAGCCACATCTGCAATGGCCAAAAATTGCTCCGCGTCGTAAAGCGTGACTTTAATAAGCTTTAAGTGCTGTACATGTGTGATTTACAATGGACACTTTCTAATAACGCCATTTCTGCAGCTAATTCCCTTGAAAAATCTTTAAAGCCTAATTTTCATCAGAGAAATGATTTCCCTTTTTGCAAATGGCCTCTAAAGGAGAAGAGACGTTTGTATCCATTACTTGACACCAGAGACATAATATTGATCTAGAAAATGAATTTTAGAAGGGCAAGGGCAGGAAGAGACAGAAAAAAGACTTTAAGTGACTCGCATGCTGCGACTGCTTAAAGATTCTCTCAGCCACTGCAAGAAAGGTGCTTCCTGGGGCGCCTGGGTGGCTCAGTGGGTTAAAGCCTCTGCCTTCAGCTCAGGTCATAATCCCAGGGTCCTGGGATTGAGCCCCACTGCAGGCTCTCTGCTCAGCAGGGAGCCTGCTTCCCCCTCTCTCTGTCTTTGCCTGCCTCTCTGCCTACTTGTGATCTCTGTCAAATAAATAAATAAAATCTTTAAAAAAAAAAAGAAAGAAACGTGCTTCCTATTGGTAGTCGAGGCAATCACAACTCACGCTGTCCACTGCCCACTTAGTCAGTCTTAAGACCAAGGGGCATTGAATCTTATTTACCTATTGAAGTAAAGCCTCTGCTAGTGGAAGTGAATTGGAAAAAGCAACATCATTGGAACAGCTATAGACTGTGTGTGTTTTATCGTGACATTGGGCAAAGCTAAAGGGAAAAGCAGGTGCCTCATACAGGAGGTGAAGGCCTGTGGTGGCCAGGCTGTGATGTGGACGAGAGACAAGTGAGGTGGGAGAGCCACCGAAGAGAACGAAAATCCTCCCAGATTCCCCGTGCAGGAAGAGAGAACTTCTCCACCCTCCCAAAAGCATAACTGGTATGCTCTCCAAGCTAATTTCAATACACTGGAATCCCTGAAATCAAATTCCAAACAGTCGGACTCAAGAAAAGATCCCAACCATTATGAGAACCCATCACGGTGATTTCTGGGCTGGTTTTGGCCTTTTGAGATAATTGTTTTCACCTGCTCTGCACCATACCATGCACATTACCGTACCCTACCTGAAAATTGCATCGATTCTGAGGTCATCCACCAATAAATCCATTCCTGCTAGACCAGACACGGACAAATGAGTGTTATAGAACAAGAGCAACGGGAGCCTGAAGAGGGTCCCGACCTGGCCCCTCTCCCTCCCCCACCAGCCATGTGATCTTCAACCTCCCACAGAAGCCTCCTGGGCCCTGGTTCCATATTTTTAAAATAATATATATTTTTAATGACTGCTCCCTCTGAGTCAGACCTGGCTTAACTGCCACAAGTTCCATCAAATCAATTCATGACACAAAAGCATTCTGCATGTTGTAAACTACTCTCTCAGGTAGGCTACATTTCAGAGCACCCGTGGTTAGTGAGGACCATTCGATGAGGCCAATAGAAGGGGTAGAGATGGATCTCACGTGTGAGAAGGACATGCATTTTTGGGGGTCCGAGGATGGACTGTTAAGAGTTGAATTGTGGCCCACAAAAAAATCATCAGTGATGGACATGAGGGCTGAGGGACCAGTACTATGAAGGAGGCAGAGATGAGCCCAGGATGGGGCAGGAGACAGCCTAGTGCATGGCCGGAAGCCCAGGAAGATCCAGGGACACTCCCACATGGATAACAGAGAGTTATGCCTGCCTGGCTTGGGGTGGGAACCATCTCCAGGAGGACCCCACTCAAAGACAGACCCTTGATCCCAAGTTGTAACAGCCCACTGGCAAAGCATCTTTGGTTTCCCATCAGAAAGCAGGCCCAGGGGGGTGGGGAGGAAGGAACATGGAGGCCACAGAGTGCGCTAAGGGGATAGGACAGCTGTGCCTCCTCCAAATCCTCAGGAGGGTCTGTGATCCATGGACAACTCTCCTCGGGCCTCTCACCTGGCCTATCATTGCGGCTGACAGAATCCCATCAAATGGGTGAGTTTATCCAGATTTATCAGCAGTTACACCCACATCTCTCTTGGGTCAGGTCTGAGTTGGTTTGTTTATGGCCAGGGGGCCTCATAGAGGGGGAATCTCCCCCAATTTCTCCCAGAGAATGGACATGGTTACCAGGCAGAATAGGCCAGGCCTGAGCAGAAAAGAGACCCACGACATGACCAGGCATGGTAACGAGGGGACAAGAACCCCCACGGGCCCTGAGGGGCAGCCCAGCCTGGTATGTACAGCATGGATCCCAGGTACATGGTGCATGGGTGGTGAGGTCAACGGCCCTGTGGGTGATGGACCTTCAGAAGGTCTGTCAGCAGGGAGAAGGATGTCAGCAACTGCAGCTGGAGGGTGAGGCCCCATGCCAATGTCAGGGGAGACCCATGAAGACAGGATGACACCAGAAGAGCAGGGATCCTGCAGATCACAAGGAAGGACTCAGGGACCAAAATCAGAAAAAAAAAGGGACAAATATTGGGCTCAGGAACAAGGCAGGATTCCAGGTAGGCAGAGGGGCAGGCCGCTGGAGGCTAAACTCCAGAACAAAGAGCTCAGCTACCCTGGCTACAGCCAGGCTGGCCCTGTGGACAGAAGCACACAGGACTGGGCCAGCAGGCAGGGCGGGGGAGTGTGGGTCCCCATGGTGGGAAGTGAGAAACTTCGGGGCCTTGCAAATACACCCTGTCCTAATGGAGAAAACCAACAACTCCAGGGTTACTTTTTCCTTTAAAATAAAACAGTCATGGTGTTTTAAAAATCAGTTAAGGAAGCAAACACAAAGAAGAAATTTAAGTTATGTTTCTTTCCCTAGAAAAAACCCTATCATGAGCACTTGGATCCATAAGTTTCCATATTTCTCCTGTGCGTACATCTACATTTGTGGGGTTTAACATACATACACACATAAAATTTACCTACAAAATATATTTATGCTAATGGACTACTTGATGAGCAGATTTTTTTTAATTAACAATATGTAATGTGTATTTCCTATGTCAATGAGTATAAATCAGTATCATCATTTTAAGTGATTGGTATAGTGCTTGCGTTATATTCCTACCATGTATTATGTTATGTTATATTCCTACCATATAACTTATGTTCTATTCCTCCACTGTTAGGCAGGAATGTTTTCCATCTTATAAATGTAAAAACAGAAGCTTTTATCTTGATAAAGTCCCAAAAGTTCTTCACAACAAAGGAAACAGTCAACAAAACTAAGAGGCAACCCATGGAGTGGGAGAAGATACTTGCAAATGATACCACAGATAAAGAGCTGAAATCCAAGATCTATAAAGAACTTCTCAAATTCAACACGCAAAAGGCAAATAATTGAGTCAAAAAATGGGCAGAAGACATGAACAGACACTTCTGCAAAAAAGACATGCAAATAGCTAACAGACACATGAAAAAATGTTCAACATCACTAGCCATCAGGGAAATACAAATCAAAACTACAATGAGATACCACCTTACACCAGTTAGAATTGTAAAAAGCAACAAGGCAGGAAATAACAAGTGTTGGAGAGGGTGTGGAGAAAGGGGAATCTTCTTACCCTGTTGGTGGGAATGAAAGCTGGTGCAGCCATTTTGGAAAACAGCGTGGAGATTCCTCAAAAAGTTAAAAATAGGGCTACCATATGACCCAGAGACTGCACTACTGGGTATTTACCCCAAAGATACAAATGTAGTGAAAAGAAGGGCCACACACTCCCCAGTGTTCATAGCCGCAATGGCCACAATAACCAAACTGTGGAAAGAGCCGAGATGTTTATATATTAAGAAGATGTGGCTTACATATACAATGGAATATTTCTCAGCCATCAGAAAGAATGAATACCCAGCATTTGCCTCGGCATGGATGGGACTGGAGGGGAATATGCTAAGTGAAATAAGCCAAGCACAGAAAGACAATTATCCTGTGGTTTCACTCACATATGGAATGTAAGGAATAGCATGGAGGACATTAGGGGAAGGAAGAGAAATCTGAAGGGGGGGAGGATCCGAGCAGGGGATGAACCATGAAAGACTCTGGACTCCAGGAAACAAACTGAGGGTTACAGAAGGGAAAGGGTTGGAGGGATGGGGTAGCCCAGTGATGGATATTAAGGAGGGCACGTGTTGTAATGAGCACTGGGTGTTATACCCAACTAATGAATCATCAAACACTACATCAAAAGCTAATGATGTAATGTATGGTGACTAACATAACATAATTTTAAAAAATATGCTTTTTAGCATTAAAAAAAAAAATACATGTACCGCAGGGACTATCCTTGCTTGTATTGGATATTTCCTTAACCTAAGCTCCTAAATGTGAAATCATCACATCAAAGCCCTTTTCAGGTTGTTACCAATCCCCAAGGCAAGCTTCAGGCAGCAGCCCTCACTTCATGAATATTCATGTGAGGGGTAATGTCTCCCAATAGCTCAGAGACCTCAAGGGCGACTATCACTGGGAAGTCCACTTGTTCAGACCATCCGTAGGGGTGCCCCAAGGAAGACAGACTTGTAAACCATCAGAGCCCAGATCTTAGGAAACATGCAGATAATGTCTTGAGAAAATGTATGCATATTTACTTACAGCATTGACAATTTTTTTCTGATTCTCACTTCCGCATGCAATCTTTTTCTTGTTATTTGTTAATATTCGATTTGGACTGTTTCTTACAATTCATATCAATAAACACCAAAAAAATAAAAATTCCAAAAATATACGGAAATGCTTTACAAGAAACAATGATATGACCTTCAGTATTTGAATTTAGGCAGAATGAACAGTCCCAGACTTGTGCAAAACATAGGCCCTGAATCACAGTTATGGGCAGAAAAGCCATGTGGTTGCTTGGTATCTAGATTAGAACCGTGGCGCACGTCACATGCGGACGTGACCTGTAATCAAGGTGGGGTCATCCAGCAAATAAGCACATTTACTGGGGAGCAGTGTTCTCTATAATAATATCTCACCAATCAGGAACTCAAAGAAGAGAAGACAGCACTTGAGGAAAAACAAACACAGGAAATTCATTTAGACTTTCAAAAGAGATATCTCATCAAGTTGCAAAGACTGTTATCAACAAGAATGTTTTTATACAAATGGAAAAGTGAGTAAGAACCAGGAGAGATAGGGAGCTAAGAAAGCAGACCAGATAAGGAGGCACCATGAAGTCCTTCAACTCCCTTAGTTCAGGACGTACCCCTACCCCCCACTATAGCAAGCTTTCACCCACCCACTGGGATGGGATACCTGGATGGCTCAGTCGGTAAGGCAACTGCTTTTGGCTCAGGTCATGATCCCAGGACTCTGGGACCAGGCTCTGCGTGGGGCTCCTTGCTCATCAGGGAGCCTGCTTCTCCCTCTGCCCCTCTGCCCAGCTCTCTCTCTCTCAAATAAGTAAATAACCTTTTTAAAGAACTTTGTGTTTACCCCATAATTGTTCACAACCCCTTTTCTTTTCTGAATGAACACCTATCACAAGCTTTTAGGACACCAATGTTTCATGAATCATAAGCTGATCTAAATGGGACATATGAACCTACAGGAAGCAAAACAATAACTAGAGATGCAATGGTAAACTTGTTCTTGATAAAAAAAAAAAAAAGAAAGAAAGAAAGAAAGAAAGGCAAGAAAATAAAAGACTGATTTGCAGTTTCTATCAATTTCCATGGTGTAACTGTTCCCACTGTGGCTGATTTGGAAAAAGACTGTGTTTAAGCACCCTGGGCTATTTCTTGAAAGTTCAAGGTGTTTCTGCCTTCTTAAATAGCAAGCAAAACTATGAAACACGATCATAAGGTAAACAAAAAGCATCTGTCAACCATTACCCAGTGGACATAGTTCTTATGAAAACTAAACAAGATCACATTAAATCTCTGTGAGATGGCATAGGAAGTAATTTTCCCCTGAAACACCCATGCTGTTCTGGTGAACATCTCTACAGAAAGACATGAGAGAACCAGGAGAAAGGCCACAAAAATAACCCAAAAGATTAGAAGAGTTTCTATGTGAAAGTAATTCAGAAATACAAAGATTGACTAAAGAAACGACTAAGGCCAGCAAAGCATTAGAAGCAAAAAGTTTTAGAACACTACCATTGTTGATCATGTCTGTCTGCTACATGGAGATCCATACACAGATAGATGTAGAGCCTGCAGGGAAGGTGACTCAAATGTAGCCATGGGATTTTCTTTAGGAATAAGAAGTGTATTATCAAGTATATGAAGGAAAGAAGGACATTTGAGACAAGAGAACCCATGATAATCTCAGAGGTTTGAAAGCACCTGGTTCATGATGATTTATAAAGAATACCTCCTCCTATCAAGTTGCTGACCTAACAGACTTGAACTCACAGCCCTGGGTCAACCATCACCATTCACTTTGAATGAATAATGAAGTTGGCTCCAGCCACTCCTCCAGATGGCAGATGTCACACCACCAAAAAAAAAAAAGAAAAGAAAAGAAAAAAAGGCAACGCAACGCATCTGTCCAAAGAGCTCTGAATTCCAGGAGTGCTTTCTGGGAGGGACAGCCTATAGAAGGGGCACTGAGAGGAAAGGGTTAATGACATTGGTCAATGAGAACAAAGAGGTATCAGACAGTTTCCAAAGAGGGTGATGCTACTGTTCTGCCCCCAATTGAAATCATTCCCCTCTTTAGCTCGGAGGCCAGAACTCAGCATCATGGGGCAGGGTTGTCATTCCCTGGGTGTTCCTTCCCCTCCCTTTACCTGCAGCACAGGTGAGGAGATGTGGAGCAGATGGAAGCCAACCTTTCCACTGACAAGGCACATATTTGAAAGCAAGCATGCCTTGGATGTTCCCAGTAATACCTACTGGTGAGGATCGTCAACATCTTGTCAACTTGCCAAGCCTGGGAAACTTCTACTCCTGGTGATGGGGAATTTAAAAATTACCATTCCTCATTTCAGCCCTCATATGGCAGATTCAAACTTTGAGGTCCTCTACTCAGAGAAACTGAACTTCTCAAAACATATTGCATGGCAGTTTTCCCCCCAACAGATACGTAAGCATGATGCAATTTAGGAGCAATCGAATAGTATGGCCTTCCTATTAAAAGGACAAAAATATTCTGGACCTGTGATATTTTTAATCAGGAATGAGAGATCAGTCCTGCCCAAAGAGATTTTCCCATTGACACGGTTTCACGGGTCACGCAGCGCTCAGCTTCCCTGAGCCTCCAGAGACGGGGCCACTCACTACACAAGATGTTCATGCACCACAATTAGAATTAAATGAGCATATGGCAGAAGAAATCTGCTTGCAGGGAGAAAAAAATGAAAAGTAATATCGCAGGGAAAATGGCACAAATTAGGGATGCCATTAGAGAGGCTGTGGACAGAGCCATGCCGGGAGAGCCGGTGGGGTGGGCTAGCCCAGGAAGGAAGCTGCACACAGGAAGTTCAGATCGAGCTTGCCTTCTTGCTGCCCACAACTTGAAACCCAACGGTCCTGTCCCTGCCACAGTCCGTGGCTCTTTCAACTGTTTAGCCAACAAGTCTCCTTGCTTTGAAGAATTAATCCTTTTAACTAGGATTTGAAAGATAACTCACAGAAAAAGAATTAGCAGCCAGTTTAACTTTTCACCTTAACTTACACTTCAGTTGCTTTGGCTTCAGAGAAGATTTCCTTAAAGTATCCTCTATCATGACTCACGGGTCATAGAATCAGGTGCTCCTAGGTACTCCCTTTAAGTGGGGAGAACGGTCATGCTAATGGGTCCTCCTTCATTAAAGGCAGGTTTAATGGCTTCACAAAGGATACCTCTTATGCCTTGAGTCACCTTGTAGCAATCAAACCAGCCAGAAAACTCTCTGATCGCTGTTCCTTGTCAACTTTGGCTCCAGCTGGACACTCCGTTGGAGCTCTGAGCTGTGACACCTGCATGCAGTCATCTGCTCTAGCTAAGGAGACCTAGTTACTAAAGCTGAAACTCTTTTGGCCCAGTGCTCTCAGCCAAAGAAAACCTACTTCGTGGTGCCCACTACAGTTCAAGTTCTTGACTGTGATCTCACAGTCAGCTAACTACCACAAGGAGGATGGGACCCAACACAAACCCAGTGTTACTACCTAAAAAATATTTACGGAGCTACTCTCTAATCAACCATACATTCCCCAACATCTTGCCCTTCTGAAGCCCCCCCCCCCACTTAGAGTCTTGACTGGTGTGGTGTCAAATAAAACGTGGCCAAAGCATTGTTGTGTGACTTCTGGGGTAGGGGTGCAAATTTCTGCCTTTCTCTCTTGAAAGCCTTGTTCTGGAGAAAGCCAGGCCAGGTGCCATGTTGCAAGGAAGCCCAAACTAGCACACAGAGAAGCAGCGTGGACGCGCCAAGCACCTGTGACCTCTCCAGCCATCGCACGGGGTGTCGGATGTGAGCGAGGAGGCCCACCCAGGAGCCCCACCAGTCAGGCTTCCAGATAAACTCCAGTTCCACTCATCATCTGACTGTGAGCACGTGAGGGACCGAGGGACAACTGCCCGACTGAGCTCAGCCAAGCCACAGAGCTGGGAGACACAACCATATATGGATGTTTTTCACAGAAAGTTGTGCTGAGAGATAAACCACCCACTCTCCACTCCCATTTCAAGTCCAAGGTTAGACGCATGACCTGGGATTCCAGAAACAAGCATATTTGCCCACCGCATGGGGAACATCCTTCATTGAAGAAGAGTATGGAGGCAGAAGGAAAGGCCATGTTGGGAATGTAAGTGAAAGGCACCGTCATTACCTGAGTAATGACAAAACACCCGGAGCCACAGTTCTCCTACACATTCCCTCCCTGCTAAGTCTGCACGAGTTTCCCTTTGCCCAGAATATTTTCTTCCAAATGTCTGCCTGAAAACTCCTTCCTCATCATTTAAGTTGGAACGTTCACGCCTCCTCCTCCAAAAAGCATCCCCTGCCCCTTCAGAAGCCTAAACTGTGCCTTGGCTAGGAGCTTTGTTAGAGTTCCTGTCAGTGTGTGATGAAAGCTCTTTGCATTTCTATCACCCATCCAGTGGGGTCCCCGAGGGCAGGGTGGCTCTGAATTAGTGAGCTCAGGCTGGGTAACAAAGCACCACAGACTGGGGGCTTAAATAACAGAGATTGACTCTCTCACAGTTCCGGAGACAAGAAGTCTGAGACCCAGCTGTCTGCAGGGTTGAGTCCTTCTGAGGCCACCGGTGAGAACGTGGTCCAGCCTCTCCTCTCGTCTTGTGGACGGGTATATCCTCCTTGTTTCTTTACTTGGGCTTCCCTCCCTGTGAGTCTGTCCAAATGGTCTCTTCTTATAAGGACACCAGTCGGATTGGACTTGGCCTGCCTTCATGACTTCACTTTAACTTGATTACTTTTTAAGGACCCTCTCTCCAAATATGGTCCCATTCTGAAGTCCTGGGAGTTAGGACTTCAACATATGAATTTTTCTGGGAGGAGGGGACACAGTTATACCCATAACTGGGTGTAACTTCTTCCTTGCATTTCCAGCTTTCAGCACGGAGGCACTCTACGAAGGGAGAGAAACGGGAGGGAAGGATAAAGGGGCGAGAGTTTGGGAAGGAGGGTGTGGGCATAGTTGAGGTGAAGCAGGGAGGAAGCTACCCCCTCAGAGCATCCTATGGCTTTGAAAAGGTGAATCCTAGTACACCCCAAATCTGGAGGGCTGAGAGAAACAAGATAACAAACAGGATCAAGAAAGCCAGCAGACAGGTGGTGGGTAAAAAGAGGCGGACAGGGTATGAAAAGCGTGTGAAGACTGAAGTATGAGTAGGAGAGAGAAACGATGCTGAGAATGTGAACAGAAAGAAGTTTCTAGTAACACTCACTACCAGGGTCACTTAAATAGCTGGCAGAGAAACAGACAAAGCTGAGGACCAGACAAGACATCAGAAAAAACGGGGCAACAAGAAATAGAAAAGAAGAACGTGGGTGAGCACCTGATCCAAAATAACCAAATTCTCCGTGAGCACACAAACATGCACAATTACATGCCCATGTAATCACAGCCCAAGTGTGTTGTGATACGCACAGGCTCGCTGCATTTAATTGAAAATAATATCAAGAAATTGTCTTAAATCACTCTGCCTAACCATCCGTGAAGAACTCCCATATTTAAAAATGCAACGAAGCAGATGGAAAAAAAAACAATCCAGCTTCACCTCTGGCTTTAATTCTATCAGAGAAGATAAATCATTTTGCATCTAACAATCCCTACCTCAGTAGATGGATATTTTACAAACACAGCACGAAATAAATGTCTTGATGTCTAAATTTCCCTTCTCAAAGTATTCAGGCTGTTTAAAAAAAATGGTTAGGGAAACATCCTTACCCAAAGATATAAATGCATAGTCTTCTGGAAAGGGCATCGATGTTGGAGCGCTCGGGATACAGCTGTTTCTAAGTCAGTCTATAACATGTTGCTTGGCTTCTCTGTAAACAACATATTTTTTAATGAAATCCTACAGTCTGCTTTGAAAAAATAATTCTATACACAACTGTAGCACCACGTAGAGAGTATTTGAACGTTTTTGACACTAAAATAGGCTCCTCCCTGTTACCCCAGTGATGGGACATCAGGCACTAAATAGAAAGCAGTGTGTGTGTAGAACATTCTTCCAGCTAAAATAGGGGCCAGAAGTCAAGGGCAGTGAGGAGTGGGGAGAAGACAGCGAACATGGTTAGAAATTCACGGCCGGTCCTTATTAAAGTGCCGACCGTTCACCTGCTCCCTCCGCATCCAGCAGCCTGGACTGGTGTTTGCACCTGTAAACTGGTGTTGTCTGAGCAGTGGGCAGCTGGAAGCTTCTGCTCATCTTCTCTTGTCAGGGATGAATCAATCATCTCGAAAGATGTCAGCATCTGCCCAAACCATTTTATATTAGAATAAATGGCAGATGGTGGTGTTTTTATAGTTAATCGGTTCCACCAAATGCAGTTTCATCTCTTATAAAATGAAACCATCTGCAGCTTGTAGGTGTACAGATCTCACTAAACACAGGCTATTAAACCTTTTCTCGGAAAGGTAAAGCCGTACGTGCTAACATGGGTTGACATTAAGCACAATAAGCCTAGAACTCCTTTAAAATAAAGACTCGTGTTTTTAATAAATACTTGCATTTAATAACGCTAAATATTTATGGCTGACATGCCCTTCACGTCAGGTTTGCAACGGAGGTCTTTGTTTTCACGCCCAGCCCCGCTTCCAGACATGGCTCGTTCTAAACCGCCTGAAAACATTCCCGCAACAAAAACAGCCCTTCTCTTTGCCTCTGAATCATCTTTATAAGCGTTTGATCTCTACTTTGACCGGAGTTCTTTCAGAGTAGGTGGGCTCCGGCCGCCGGAGGAGTCACCTTGAGGTCCACGAGCACGCACCAAGGCTCACACACTCACACCCCATCACACCCACGTCCATGTGCTCGCACCCACAACCCCAATCCGCTGTTAATGGTAACACACCCATTTCTGTATCTCCACCAGGGTGGGGTCTGACCAGATGTAAAAAGTGGAATGCTTATTTCAAAACGCTGGCTGATGGAACCCCTGCGTTTTTGGCCACAGAAAGCAGTGAGCGATCTTACCACCAACAGTAGTTTTCATACTTTATTCCTTCTAGAGTTGGAAGCCAAGGTCAATGGATCAGGGGTCCAGAGAGTGAGCTCCGTTCCCATGGTGACTGGGTCACAGCCAGGGCCACACGTCCCCGGATGACGAGGCTGCAGGTGCCGATGCTTATGCAGCCTTTGGTCCGCCGGGAGCCACCGGGAGGGGGTGTGAAGTCTCTCATTCTTTGACCAGCTCCGATCCCTCAAACTCCAAATTCCTCCGCTCAGCACCAGAGCTCTTCCAGCCTGGCTCCAGCCTGCCTCACTCTCCCCTCGGCTCCATGAACTTCTTGCTCTGGAAGGAGCTCCTCAGAGTCACCCTCAGCATCCCCTAGGGTCATGTCCTCCATGGGTCCCCTATGCTCTCTGTTCTTTGCAGCTGAATGTCGTGACTATTATCGCTTGGCCACCTCGCCATCATCCCATACTCTATTCTATTTTTCTTTATATCCACCCATTTCAACTTTTTATGTTAGCTTCTGCAGAGCTGGGAGGTCAATACATGACCTTTGGATGAACGAACGAGACAATGAATGAGTTGCAGACATTTGCTATATTGAAATATGGTATCTGAAGGCAATGGAAAATAACAGACTTTGTTATTTTTCCTCCAAAGCAACAGAAAGGAAACAAAGTAAATAGAAAGAGAAGGAAAATGAAATATGAAAGGAAGGTGATGTCATGGTGAGTGAAGCCACATTTAGTGCCTAGAAGTCAAATAAATTAAGACCTCCATGAGAGAAAGTAGAATACAGTGTATTCCAAAACTTTTTAAAAAAACATAATTGTAATAAAGCAGCCTCTCCTGAGTTATAACCAACTTGGACACCCAGCAGCCATCTCAAACGCAACATGGCCAGAATACTCTCTTCGGTGGCCCCTCCAGCTGCCCCCTGCTCTGTAAGCCAGCCACCGCCAACCCAGGTGTTCCCCCTCACATTTTCTCTCTCAGGAGACGGACCACCCCCTATCTACCAGCTGCTTAGCCAGAAACTTAGAAGCAGTGGGGCCAATGTGTGGAAGCCCCAGAACAGTGTCATCCACCACCCTGCCCACACCATCCACTGTCCCACTTCTCGTGGCCATTGTCATCCGTGTTAGCCTAAGCCACTGCCACGCTTCCGTCTCGCCTCCACACATCCCCTCACCCCACTCGGGCTGTGTCCCACCCAACATCCAGTATAATTTTGGCAAAGCTTATGTCAGATCTTGTCATTCCCAATTTAGAACCTCCAGCAAGAACCTTCCAAAAGGTCCTTCCAGAACCTTCCTGACATATTCAGAATAAAATTCAAATCAATGGGCCCACAAACCCCACCTTGAATATAGCTCTTTCTGGTCATCTGACTTGTCTGGATGTTTTGTCTTACAGAAAGCCAGCATGGCACAGACCAACCTCAATCTGGCCCTGGGGCTCACGTGTATCTCCGCCTCCTGAGGATGTCCTCCTGCTGTCCTCACATGGTCATCTCTCCCATTCGGGTCTCGACTCCAGGGCCTTCTCCTCCTCCAGGCCTCTCAAAGTAGAGCTGCCCCTCCCCACTCTCCCCGCATTTGACATTTTCTCCACACTACTTATCACTGCCTGAAATGACCTTATCTGTTTGATCATGCCGCTCTCCCCACTAGAAGCAGATGGGGTGTCCCCCCTCCCCTTATCCTTGCTAGGTCTCCAATGCCTAGAATTGCAATAGCCCTTGAAAGGCATTCCAAATATCATCAACGGACTGATGGATTCTTCCAACATAACCAATATTTCAGCTCTCTTTAGATGAATGGCTTATATAAAATCACTATATTAAATTCTTTGGAAAGTTCCTACCTTCTGATTCCCCTGACAGATGCCTTCTTATCTGTCTCATCACTGGCGCATTGAAAAAAATGGTACCTAATTCAAGATTGTAGGCTAGTTCACCTGAAATTTGCCTAACTATTGTCTTTTTTCCTACTTCATAAAGGCCGTCGGCCTTTAGCTATTGTCCTTGCATTAGACAAATGATTGCTAAAGGATTATGATATGTACCAGGCCCTGTGCAAGGTGTATGTCGATGGAGTAAGCTCTCAGAGGGCTGAGTGTGGCGGGGAAGCAGGCTAGCCTGGCGAGAAGTCAGAAAACTTTCCCAGAAGTGGCATTTGAAGAACACTGAGGGCATCAGGGCATTTCAGAAAGGGGACATGTCACTTGGCCTCATGTGGGGACATGAAATCACTCAGGCAGTAGACCGACCGAAGTGCCTAGAACTGAAAAATTATGCATGCGTGTAACCATATCCTAGTTTCTAGAACAAGGACCCCTCCAGTTGCCCCAGAGGAGGTCTACATTTGGACCCAGTCAGACAAGCCGGAAGTCCTCAACTTCACGACCTATATTTCCCATCCATAGAAACCTCCACGTGCCGTCCGTTTCTGTAGTTCAGAAAATAGTCTCTTGTGCCATTGATGTTTGTACAGGAATTCAGACACGAAATGTGTTTTAGAACATAGTGCTAGAAAAGATGGGTATGATGACGCCTCTCTCGAGGGGGATCCTTTATTGCCCCTGAGAAGCTGATTCGCTCTCAAAGGTCACAGAACGTCTCTCTGTCCCGGTGCCGAGAACCTCAGAGCTGGTGTGATCTCGAATCATGGCCACTCTTACCACCTCAAGGCCCAGATTCTACCGATCTCCTCGCTTCTTCGCTGCCTTATGTTGCTATTTCCATCTCTTGGTGCAGTGCGCTGAGTTGTTGCTGTCCCTGTTGTGGTTTGCTGGGTGGGTTGCTTGGTTGCTTCGCCCTGTGTGTGTGTGTGTGTGTGTGTCTCATATGTATGTGTGTGTGTGTGTCTCATATGTATGTGTGTGTGTCTCATATGTATGTGTGTGTCTCATATGTATGTGTGTGTCTCATATGTGTGTCTCATATGTGTGTGTGTCTCATATGTGTGTGTCTCATATGTATGTGTGTGTCTCATATGTGTGTGTCTCATATGTATGTGTGTGTGTCTCATGTGTGTGTCTCATATGTATGTGTGTGTCTCATATGTATGTGTGTGTCTCATATGTATGTGTGTGTCTCATATGTATGTGTGTGAGTGTGTGTGTGTCTCATATGTATGTGTGTGTGTCTCATATGTATGTGTGTGTGTCTCATATGTGTGTGTCTCATATGTATGTGCGTGTGTGTGTCACATGTATGTGTGTGAGTGTGTGTGTCTCATATGTATTGTGTGTGTCTCATATGTATGTGTGTGTGTCTCATATGTATGTGCGTGTGTGTCTCATATGTATGTGTGTGAGTGTGTGTGTGTCTCATATGTATGTGTGTGTGTGTGTCTCATATGTATGTGTGTGAGTGTGTGTGGGATAAATAGCTTCAGATGTTTTTGAAGATAGTTATATAATAAAATTTAGAATTTTAAATGTGTTCTCATTTCCTCGAGGTGCAAGTTAACAGGGGGCTAGAGAGGAGTTAATTTGCCCAGTGTTGACCAAAGCAGTGAAGAGCCCCCGTTACACTCTGGGTATTTGTGACTGTTGGGCAGGTGACCCGGGATTTGCAGCGTGATCTGCTTGACCCACCAATGGGAAGAGAAGCTGGTCAGGGATTAAACAATTAACAGGGGAAATGCTGACCACGCAGATAGAACTCCCTCCTCCTTAGAAAACAATTTTGTTTACAATAAAGAAGGGAAAAAATAAGGAAAAGAAAAAGGTTTTATTGGGAGAAATTAGTAAATATTTAGCTGGTGAAACAGGCAAACATGTTTTGGCTTATTTTGGAATTTACAAGGACTATTCCTTCTCCTTGCCAGACCTCCATTTCTATTGTCTGCCCAGCATCCCTGCTCCCTACCTTCCTCTGACCAAAAAAAAAAGTCAGCCACAGAATCCCATCCTCTTGGCCACAGGCACAAGAGTAAAGCTGTGAGCCAGCACAGGCTGTCTAGAACCTTCCTTGGAAATTTAGGTGTGGCTACTTAGAGAGGATAGCTTTTTTTTCTCTAGAGTCCTAACCTGAGGCTGGTAAGCCTACAGAGGCTGCCTGCCAAGCTTCTCACTGCCTAGAGGAGGCTCATCTGTAGGCCAAGATAGAGCTTCAGTTCAAATTACTAGAGCTCCTGTCACTTGCAACTGAAAGCATTCGGGCTGCCATAGTCTCATCTTATAAAGGAGGGCAGAGAAGCCCAGACAGGAACCAAGCCCTCCTGGTCATGGCAAGGAGAGCCCAGGACTCCCAACATCCACGCAGAGCCCTCCTCCTGGGCCACCTCCAGTTCCCCTGCCTGGGCTTAGAGGGGGGCCGAGCCCCACATCCAGAGTCCACCTCCAGGAAGATGAAGGACCAGATCTTCAATGCATCCCCTCTTGGCCCCCTGCATCCTCTCTCCTGCACCCCAGCCCGTGCCCTACAGTCACAGTGACAGAAAAGACTATACCACCACTAGAAATCTAAAAACTACCACGACTGAGAACCCAGTCATTATTCTGAGCCCTGCCTCTGGTTTGTACTAACACATTTCTATTCCTTTAATAAAGAACTTGAGGGATGAGCTCCTGCCTTTATTTAAACGGTGCTTCCTGTCAGCCTTGCTCTGTCTCCTGCTGAAAACTCCGACCTGTGTTGCAAACATCTCAGCTGGTCTGGCTGCTCCTCCTGTGAGGAAGGTGAAAATGGAGTGAGAAAGAAGCAGAGATCTTTCTCCAGGTCCCCGGAGCCAGATCGAGAAAGGACTGCCTTGATTCACACTTCGGTGGAAGGAGCCCTGGGCTCCCCTCCTGGCTTAAGCACCAACTCACTACTGTGACTTGGGACACCTTCCTCCCTGCCCCAACCTTATGTTCTTCCTCCGTAAAATGTAGAGGCTAGCGATGCCTATTTCCGAGGGACTGTGAGCATTCTGTGAGATTTCCGTCTTTACAGCACCTAACGCGGGTCTGGGAACATGGCAGGTCCCAGGTTAATGCTCATTTCCTCCTCCTTCCTGTCTCGGCTGATTAGGAAAAAGATCTTTCACATGACACACGAGCCTACCTGCTCCCAAGTAAGTTACATGGAATTACCATATCTTCTCATGCATCAATATACGTAAGATGAATGGTGTGATGCTATTAGCATAATGAATATTCTCATTATGGTTCTAACATTCAAGCTGGCACCAAACATTAGTCCCTAGGGAATACCAATTGCCAAGGATGTAATTGCCAACCTGCGATGGGTGGATGTATGCAGGGACTGAGCTTGTGAAATCAAGAAGCCATCACACTTTTCAAAACACAGGAGGAAATCTGTTAAAGCATTGCACCAATGCATGGGTGCACGCGCGCGCGCACACACACACACAGTCCCTCTCCTACTATGCCACTCTGGTCTCATTTCCTTTTTCTGACAATGTTCCTGCATAGATCGATGGGGGGGGGGTGCGGACACTTCTGCCAGCACCGCTGACCGGGGGCTTCCGCCAGGCTAGAAGGCTGCGAGGAACTTTCCCCAAGCTTCTCCAACAGCCCTGTGAGGGGTGTTAGCAGCGGATTCCCACTTCATAGGTGGGGATCTGAGGCAGAGAGAAGCTGAGTAATACTAAATGCAACCGTGCTGGGGTCTTCTGATGGGCTCTGTTTCTGAAGCCATTTACGTGGGGTCTAGTCCTTGCTACCCCACCGTGCAGGAAACACCGCTACCTAGCCGAAGTCGTACAGAGCTGGGACTGTCCTGCAGGTCACTGTTCCCAGAGGGCAGACCAAGATGCCGAGAGAGACCGCCCACTTGTCTGGGTTCACTTGGATCCCCGCCAGGAAGCTGCGATCCAAACCCAGCTCCATCCAGTACCAGTCTATACCCTGCACGCAACATTTCTGGAGTTCGGCAATTAACTTGATATAATTCCTTATAGTTTTCTTGAAAAGAAAATGACTGCAACTCTGAACCCTGGGGGTGCCTCGGTTACAGCGGGGTCATGTCTGTTCCCCGGCAGAGAGCTTTGTCCCCAGCACTGCCAGCATCCGGATTTTGGTCAATAACTCAGATGGGAACAAACCAGGTCCCAGCTTACATCTGTGTGAGGCACAAAGGCAGAAGAATGTGCAGCAGATCAGGGAGCTGGGCTGAGTGGAAACTGGCCTTGACCCTGAACTCCAGCTCTTGCCAGGAGTTGTGCCACCTGTGAGGCCCTGTTTAAGCTGGTAAGATAAGACCCAGGGTTTTATGAAAGAAAGCCCTGCAGGAACCAGGACAGGAAGAGAGGGTCCTGCCTCAGGGTGGCCCCCAGTGGGAGCATGGAGGGGATCGGTACATGCAAGTGTGTGCGGTTGGGAGCATGAGTTCCCCTACCTGCCCCACGAGCGGCAGGGGCCAGACAGCCCTGAATCTAGGAGCTTTGGAAGGAGAAAAATCAGAAGATCTGAAGATCAAGGTCATCCGAAGGACCATCTGCCAAAAAGCCAATCTCTTCCTTCTCAAAGGATCGGTGCCAGGGAACAGGTGAGAGCCAAGACTGTGGAGGGAGGCAGACGCCAGCTCCTGGGGGGCTGCGCAGGCCTTAGGGAACCCCTCTAAGGTGAGAAGTGGCCAGTAAAATTGATAAATGGATGGGGTTTCCATGAGATCATGCTGGCCCAGGCATGCAGAATGAATGGGATGTAAGCAGAATGGAAGGCAAAGAGACAAGTGCTGTGCTTTGGGTCAGAAATCCGAAGAGGCAATTCACGAGGCCTGAAGGATGTGTGGCTGGTGTGCTGACCGATTGGAATGGGTCTTCGGGCAAGACAGACGTAAGGACAGCTCCCAGGTATTGGCTTGGAAAGCTGACTACTAAATACAACTCTTTTAAAGATCAGTCTGAGAGCTGACACATAATTAGAGGAGCCTCCTTCTAAGACTTAGTAATATTCTACTCCACGGATCACAACATGTCATACGGAGTATCTGCACTTGGATTCAGCTAATTTGTGTGTTTAACATCGTATCTCCACTTGAAATGCTTCCAGAAGGAAAGAGAGCGGACGTGGGAGTTGGAGAGGAGAGTGAGTATGTGGCGACGCCCAGAATAGGAACAGGGTCAGGTGAGCAAGGTCCCTCAGAGCAGGACCAGGCTGCCGGACAAGGAGGTGGACCGCAGGGCCTCAGCAAGGCCATCTGCAGAGTGCAGCTCCCGTCCTGAGTCCCCGACGTTGAGGGTCAGACGTTAATAGTAACAGTCCGGTGTCAGGGGTGACCACCTGCGCACTGGGACGAGGGAACCCATCAGTGAGGGGCCTGGGAGCCATTCAGAGCAACACACATCCTTCAAATCTCCTCTGCTCCCTCCCCATCCACGTACCTTCCTGTGGGTTCGGAGCCTGGGTCTCCAATCTCTGGAAAGGCCTGCCCGTCTGAACCCTTGTCAGGGACACTGTCCACGCCTCATCTGACTTTCAGGATTTAAAGCAAGCCCAGCTTGGAGACATCCCTCCTTGTCCTCTGCACTGCAAGCACTTCAGCCCGCTCCCGGGCTCAGCCTCCAGGGACAGAAGGTCCAGAAGCAGAAGCCTGCAGAGGCGGATTCCGCAGCAGACACTTGCTCAGGAAAAAAAGTGGGCGCACCTCCAGCAGCAGGTGGCATCCGCCCGTGCTGGGCTGTCTGCGTCCCACTGCCAGACCGTAAACCCTGGGAGCAGGCGAGGCAGTGCCTCCTCGAGCCCCTGCTGGAGCATCCTTTGGGGCTACAAGTCCAGAGGGCCATTCAGCCACAGTAGCCAAAAGCACACCTCCCTCTCTGCTATGTCCCTGGCTTGCCCCAAGTCCATAACGCAGCCTGTCACGGATTCGCTCACTCACTCACTTACCAGTGTACTCGTTACACATTCAGTGCACATTGCTGACAGGTGGAATTATTGACCCCGCCCCAGGGACAGGAGTGAGCTTGCCGCTCAGGCCTAGACAAGGTCCTCTTACATTCCCGCGGGGTTTGGTGCAGGGCTGCGCGTGAGATGCAGGGCTGCGCGTGAGATCAGAGCCAATCAGAATCAAGCCAGGACATTTGCTGGAGCCATCTGGAAAGAGGGGCCCTCTTTCTGCCAGACCCGTGAGCTGCTGGGGGCTGTGCAGGTGATGGCCTGAGGCACCACCCTAAGGGGACCAGAGCCAGACCATGCAGAGAGCAGACGGGTCCCAGGGACGCCTCAGCAGCCCAAGCCCTCCAGGTCTCCACTCCCGAGTCATTTCCATGAAGCTCGCTAATAAAGCCCTTCCCCCACCCTTCTTTTCTTTTAAGCCTGCTTTGAGTAGGTGTCCCATCATTGCACCTGGAAGAATGCTGACTGAGTGGTCAGCTTCAAGGTTCCATTCCTGGCCTGCCTCTTCCACAAAACCTCCAAAAGGCAGAGAGAAAGCACTTGCCTCACACTTATGTTGTTTAGAGGATGTGATACTTGGGGGGGGAGGGTTGTGTTTTTGTGTGTTTTCAATGCTTCTTGACTGTATCCTGAGTTCCACAACCAGACAAGTGTCTAATTTTATATTCTCCCGTGAATTCCACAGAGCCTGACTCAGTGCAAAATATTAAATACTCAATATGATTTCTGGGTATTGACTGTCTAGCCTGAGTTTGGGATGTTCTACCTTCTTTCGATAGAATTTTTCCCCAAACAACCCATATCCACTCCCTGCCTTTTAAAGCCTCTATTCCTCAACATAGGTCCTCATAGGTCCTCACCGGGGTCCAGGTGACACAGGCATCAGAATGACCCGCTCCTTCCTGGTCGAGAGGGAAACCAACAAGGAAACACACATGTGCCCTTGACCTGAGGAAGACCAGGACCAAGGGTGAGGGTGCTGCACTAGGTCTCAGGGAGGAAGCACGAGCTCCGTGAATGCGGGTCTTCAGGCCTGGCTTCCCACGCAGGGCTGGAGGACGAAGACACGAGTACAGACAGGGGACCATGTAGCATCTGTTTGTGCAAGGGAACATCTATGGCAACCCATCCGCCTTGGCCTCTAAGGAAACACTGTAACATGAAGTCTAAAAACACAGGAAAAAATAAGCACTCACATTATATCATAAATAAACAGGTGTGATTCATGTTCAAAGAACTGGCTCCTTCTTACCAGAGGCCACCAACCCATGGCTCCCTTCACATTTTAATTTGAAAATTTACAAAAACAGGAACAAAAGGGGCAGCTTTGTATTTTCAAAAGAATATAGTCCTGTGGCCCCAGAAATTAAGAATCTCAGACCCTCAGGTGAACACGGATTTCATACGCTTTCTCCCCCCACCCCCAAATCCTATACCAAAATAATTCAATACATAGTGTGAAAATGCTGTATCTGTTGAGCAATATGCATGATGATAATATCACAATAGTATTTATTCTCAGAACTTAAAATCTGCTGGCAGCTCAAACCAGATCTTGATCACTTGCTAAGCACTGTGACCAAATGTGTCATTTAGACAAAATGCTACAATGCCCAGTGATAGTCTCATCATCTAGTTACTGTGCAAGCCTTTACTGCGTATATTACAACACTTGCCGACCTGACACGCACAGCCTCCACCATGGCGGAGGACCAGTCTGTGCTTTCAGGGCACCCCTGTCCACTCTCCAGCCAGACGGCGAGGGCTAGACTGGCAGGCAGCCCACTAGAACGTTCAGGCCCAGGACGTAAGACTGAATTTGCCTGGATCCATCAGGTGGGGAAGATGTACTTGAACACGTAAGCACCTGCCGGGAGGTCAAGTCTCAATGATTCCATTGAGCCATTTCTCCACTTCTGCTCACTTGAGCCAGCTAACCCTACCCTAAACTTTTCAATAGCATGAATCAATAAATTCCCTTCTTTGCCTTAAGCTACTGAAACAAATTTCTGTCTTGCAATCAAAGCTCCTAAATTAACAATGTGTTGAATTCCCTCAACTCTCAGTCATCGATTAGGGCAAGAGTCAGGTATCATATTCTGTTTCATCTGCTGGCCCTAGCATGGTGTCCCTGAGGGCTCACTCAAGTAACACTCCGCAAGGGGACGAACTAGCTGCATCCCAACATTGCACGGTAACCCACACACTGCTCACCCAGCAGCATCCCCATCTCTCATGGAGGTGTTCCAGCAAAGGGAGGACTGAACCCGGAAAGTCCTGGTTGGAGTGGTCCTCACCTTTGTGAGTTCTCCCAAGCCTGAGCAGGCTCTGGGAGACTCCTCAGTTCAGATAAAACCCATAGGGGAATGATTAAAGCAGATGGTAATTTACTAATAACCATAATAGCTGTCAGTTATCCAACAGTTACCATGAGACAGAATCTAAGCTACACATTTACACATCCCATCTCTGTTGCCGTATAATGCTCAGGAAAGAAAAAAAAAAATCCCTCATCCATCTTCACTCGCAGGGAGGGTCATGCCAGCCGAGGGTGTCTTAGTAAGCAGATGTCACCTGCTAATGGAGCCGAAGCTTCAGAGCCTTCCCCTGTTTGGATCCCTTCCACAGCTCTGTGTGTTCCCCTCCTGGAATACAGGACAAAGCAGCACCCCTAGCTCACTCTGGAAGCATACACCTCATCAGGCCTGGGGGTCTTCCTCTCCGCCCTAGGCATGGGCGAGGGGATAGGAAGCAGCTGTGGCCACATCAGCCACGGCAACCAGCCAGACCCGCCGCAGCCTGTGTCTGGGCAAGAAGGACCTGAACAGCGGCTGTCGGTCGTGTCCGCTCTGCCCATGCTGGGCGCTGTCACAGCCCAGTCTTAACGACCAGCTCACCAGCAGCCATGCTGGCACTCGGGGACCTGGCGGAGCAGGGCCAGCCGCAGAGGCGGTCATCCACCAGCTCATGCCTAGAGAAGAAAATCCGGATCTCTCCAAGGCAGGCAGCAGAAGCCTCCAGAGGCAACCCCAAGGTGCCAGCATGCAGTCTCGCAGCTGAAAGACATTTCCCGAAAGTGCCAATAATCCGAAAGCAGTATCCCTCAGCCACGCCCGGAGAAAGACTGAATCCTCTTTCTGTTCGCTGGAGAGAAAATAATATTCCAAAACTGTTGTTATGTGAAGAGACATTTAAAAAAAAAAAAAAAAACAGTGCCAGACCCTCTAGGGAAAAAAAGATTTTGTGGAGATGTGTCAGGCGGTTATCCTAGTATGCGAGATTTCTGGATTTTTGTGATGGTTGTGAAATTTGTCAGTAGTTTAGATTTACCATTTGCTGTGATTTTTCTCCATTCTAAATAAATTTCACCTTCCATGCTTGATTTTATATTCATCATTTTGTACTTCTTTTTTTTTTTAAAAGAAAATACCAGAAACTTTCTCTATACACTTTAAACCCCACAGAACCTGGATCCACCCCCAGCTCTGAGAAATTCTGGCCTGTGAAAAATAAGTCTTCCTTGCCTCCCTCCAGGATGCCTGTAAATGCAGGCTTTATTTATCAATAGAGAAGCACCCCTTATTTTTAAACCCTAGAAAGTGAAATTATGCAAGACTCTTTTAGATTACTCTTATCAGGGTTTAGCCTAACGAGATTCACAAAGGCAGGAAAGGCTGGTTCCATAACTGAAATATTCCCCGAGGTGGCAAGACAGCGAGACACTTAGTAGCTGGGTTTTGCCTACCCCCAAAATTCATTTGCTTAATTCTAACCCCTGGTACCTTAGAATGCAACTGTCTTTGGAGACAAGGTCTTTAAAGATCTGATTAAATTACAGTAAGTCTCCTAGGCTGGGCCCTAATCCAGCATGACTGGCATCCTCATGAGGAAAGAGACAGCAAGGCGTGTTTGCACAGAGGCAACCATGGGAAGAAGTAGCAAGAAGGTGGCCATCTTCAAGCCAAGGAGAGAGACCTCAGAGGAAGCCAGTCTTGCTGCCATCTTCCTCTCGGACTCCCAGCCCAGAACTGTGAGAAAATAAATGTCTGGTGTTTAAGCCGCCCAGCCCATGGTATACTGTAATGGCAGCCTGAGCAGACAAAGACCCCGTGACAGATGACCGGGGTTCAGAGGGGAAGCCGAACTGCCCAAAGGAAAGTTTAATTCATTCCAAGTTCTACAGAGAACCGGTCCCGAGGGCTGCACCTTCTTCCCCACATGGCCCACTCCCCAGCTGCTGATGGCCCGCCTGGTCTCTCAGGAACCAAACCTTTGGGGTGGTGGGCCCTTCTGAGTCCTCCCGCCCAGCCCTGCCTGTTCCCCACGCCCTTGGCTTGTCCCCCTGCTCCTCTGGCAGATTTCTTCCCACGCTGGGGACCCTACTTCCTCCTCCCACCCACAGCTAAGGTCCCACACTGAAGCTACCCTAATATTCCACTCATCCTCTCCAGATAACCCCACACCCACTCGCAGTATCTCCCCTGTGAATTTCCTAGTCTGGTCTCCTGCCCATAACCCCACCCCAGCCTGGGCAGGAATGCTCTCTCTGTCCCTTCCTCCAAGTCACCTTCCTTACTGGCCTCCAAAGTCACCCTCCACCCACAAGTTGAGACCTCGCCAGCCACCCTCTCCCTCATCTGTGTTTAGCTGTTTCGTTTCCAGCCACCAATCACCACAACAAATTGGAGTCCTACCCATCCCTCTAGCCCTGCTTAAAATGTAACCCCCAAACCAGAGACTGATGTCAAAACCCCCCCCACACACACACACACAACCCACAAACAAAGCCTGTAGAAAATCTCCAGAGAAGCTGGTATGACTAAAATACTTAGTTAATGAATGTAATGTCTCCATAAGGAGAAATGGTTAAATTCTTGGCATGTGCTTTATTTCAATAGTGATCTGTGGGGTGCCTGGGTGGCTCAGTCAGTTAGGCGTCTGATTCTTGATCTCAGCTCAGGTCTTGATTTCAGGGTCATGACTAGTGATCTACACATGCCTGTCCCACAGTGGCCTGCGCATGCTCGACTGTCCTTTGGGAAAGTGTCTGGCTTGGAATCCGTTCAGACGCTCTTTAGTTGTAAGATAAATCCCTGTCAGGGGAACATCCCAGCAGATCCTGGTGTTGAAAAACTCTTCATGAAGGCGTACAGGTGAGGGGGCCATTTGCTCAGGTGGATGGCAGCCGGCCAAGACTGATTTGAAGGAAGCCATCCCGCCTGGGACATCTCCCTATTGTGATGGCTGGGAATCAGGTCCTCGTAGTGCAAGTCCCAGGGGCCCAGTCTCCCCATTTATCTGACAGGATGGCTCAGCCTTCTCTCTGTGCTTTCTGCCTAGCTTTCCCTGGAATGTGGGAGGGGACACAGGCAGCCCCTGCAGGGAGAGATGAGGCGGGTCTCTCTTCTGGCTTCCCCTCCTTCCTTCTTGTCCTCCCCTAACCCTACCCAAAGCCTGAGCAGCTGCAGAGTCTCTGTCCTCCCCATTATGAGCTTATCAGTAAGAGGCCCTGATAGGATGATGGGCTGGTCCCTCAGGAGGGTGCAGGGCTCCCCGGGTTGAGACGAAGCACCAAGGGGGCCAGCAGAGGAGGGAAGAGGACAAGAGGCACAGAGGCTGTGCCAGAGCCAGGGAGGACAAGAGCACGAGAAAACTGCCATGGAAAAGGGACCCTTTTGCAAGTCTCCTCACTATCCTTTCTGTTAAGAGCCACTGACGCATAAGAGGCAAGACTGACGACCCCCTTTTCATGCCTCCTTTCTCCCCAAAGGTGGCTCCCACCCAGCGCAAGCAGCCACCGTTCTGCACTGTACCTGAGAGCTCAGCTTCCCACCACCCAGCACGATGATGGTTAACCAACTAAGCTCTAGAAGCCCTTAACGACTTAAAAGACACTTATTTTAAAAAGAGATAAAAGAATGTCTCCAAATATCTGAATTCATTAGCTATGCTATAGCTTCAAAACCTAAGTAGGAAATATTTATTTCTTTGGAGAAAACCTGTTAAAAGAACACAGCATTGAATAACTGCAAACGCTCCCCAGGGATTTGTAAATCAGTCCCCTTCGACCTCTTGTCTTCCCCCCTTTTGCAAATAAATCTAACAATTAAGTTGTTGGTCCCTGAAAACTCTTCTTGCTGCTGAAATTCAATCGCCAGCCGCTGAGAGTCACCTGCTCCCCTTCGGAAGGCTATTCCATTTCTGCCTCCATAATGAGCAGACGTGTAAATGCAAGAGAAAAAAAAATAGTTGAGGTTGCAGTTATTTGATCCACACTGTCCAAGAAAACAAATTATAGAAAACCATGTTTCACCCAAGGGTCAAAATTAATGCAGTCAACCAAAATCAGATATGACATATGATGGGGAGAAATCAGATACACGGACACCCTGATGTTAGCAAACTAGCAAAACTAAACTAAAACTAAACTAAGCAAACTTTAATTTACCAAAGAACAGAGGAGTAAAATGATATTTGAAAAAAAAAAAGTCACATACCTCCTCTGTTAAATATGGGATAAGATACTCCCAAGCAGTTCATTATAAAAGGCCACAGATTCACTTTTGCATATGATGCCCTTCATAGTGAAACAGCAACAATGTTGTTGATACTTAGTATACCTCTGTAGTTCATGTAATTATATTAAACAGTTGAACTTTCTCAACATGCTATTTTTAATTGTGATGTAATAATCATCTACCCAAAGTCAATCTACCCAAAGATCCTACTTTCATTAACTAGACCCTGGAGAATATTCCTGAAAATTTTATCATTAAGAATATGACATATTTAGCACCACCCGATGGTAAAAGAGAGAGATGAAAATAGCCCTTGATATTTGAATCATGCAAAGAAAAACTATTATATTTTCAGATGAGTGTATATATTTTGCAACATTAAACACTTTAAAGATTTTAGCATCTGTGTGACACTGATTTTCCTAGAGATTAAAAATTTGAGAGAGTTTCATGTACACTCTACCAAAATTGTGTTTATATAGAAAATAAAATATAAGCCACATCATTATTTCTTCACATCAAAAAGTTTTATTTGATAATCAAGTTAAATTTGTAAGCCATATAAAATTCTGTATTTAACAAAAATTCTTGGGTTGTGAGGATGTATATGCCACGAGAAAGTACTAAAATATTACAGATATTGCAGCACAAAATCCTTTCCCAAATTTGAATTTCTCCATGCTCAAATACAAATATTTTTAAAATATTCTGGAGACCTCCAGTTTTAATAGAAAAGAGTAGAAAAAGAATTTCAGCCTTCTTACAAAGTCAACCTGCAAGTTTCAACAAAACTCAAAGACACACATAAGCCCAGAGCAAAGTATACAAGAAATGGGAAGGAAATGCAGTGACTAACAGTCAAGCAGGAGAGGAGATGCCAGGGTTGCAGAAACTTAGACACACCTGAGAGGGTAGAAGTCCATAAAAAGTGGCATAGTCTGGGGGCACACCACCTCTGTTGTTGAGGACAGCTGGCAGAGATAGGCATTGGGCAGCTCCTGTCGCCTGAGTTTGGTACAAGGAAAGCAGGATATGATGGGCTATATGGAAAATCCATCAGACCTGCCACATATTCAGGAAACAGTCTGTCGGTGAGGCAAGAAGCAGAAGAGAACCTGAGCATTATGGGCAGAGTTGCCTCTGAACATTTCAGATGACTTTGAAAGTAAAATCTGGAGAAACTGTTCTTAAACCCAAGTCTCTGTGTCCTATGAAGAATTCCTGCTAATGTGTCCATGGCCCTGCCTTTCACTGTTACTTTGCAATGAGGAAGAGTAAAGTAAATGCTTAAAACCTACCAAAAGACATAACAATAAACACTGAGGAACAATCAAAATAAAATGAAAATAAGCAAAGAATTAACAAGGGCTAGAAAGAAATGAAAGAAAGACAAACCAAGAGATCCAACATATGCCTAACTGGTATACCCAAGGTGAAACAGGGTTAACTACATATATTTAGATAGATATGTTAAGAAAACTTTTCAGAAATAAAAGATTTTAATCTGAAGAATCTAAAGGCATGTCTCAGGAAAAACTGACAGAGGCAATAGGCATACTGAAAAAAGAAAGGAGTAAGTATATTCTATAAAGGAACATTAGAACAAAAATACAAATCTTGGAAAATACTGAAAGAAATATACACATACCAAAATATCAGGCCACAAAGATAACATAGTAATGTTAATGTCAAGTAATTCCCAAAAGTAGAAATAATAAGACAAAATGCCTTGATCACAATGAAATTAATAATGAAACCAAAACATAAGAAACTAAAAAAGTCTCAACCACTTGGAAACTTAAAGACTCAATTTTTAGTAAAAGAAGAAATCAAAACCAAAATTTTGCTATAACTACAAAACAGCAGTAATTAAAAGGTTGCCTAGAAGAACCTGTGGGCTACATCTGAAGCAGAGCTCAGGGAAAAATGCACAGTCCTATATGTATATTATAAACAGAAAAGTTAAAAATACATGTATTTTTACATGTAGACCATCTATCATTACATGTAGATTTTACATGTAGATCATCAAATGAAAAATAATAAAAAATAGATTAAAAAATTAAGCCAAGAATAATGGGAGGAATTACTAAGCATAAAATGAAAACAAATAGAAAAGTGAAAATGATAGTAATGATAAGTCCAAGAGTTTCAGTACATACAGACATACAGACATAGACTGTTACCTAGTCTTATTTTAACAAATAAGAAAGCACAAATAAGAAATCTAAGAAATTACAAGGGGAAAAACAAACTAAGAAATTAAAAGGGGAAAAAATCCTAAGACCGAGTTTGATGTGACTCTAAAAATCTGAAGAGATTATTTTCTGCAAAATATAAATTGCCAAAACTTAAAAAAAAAGAATATTCAAATTCAAAATAGAACAATTACTCTAGAGGAAATACAAAAACTTGTTAGTGTTGACAGCTCCCCAAAAGCAGTGAGTTTAGATGATTTAACAAGAGAATTCTATCAATCCTTTAAGAAACAGATAACTCCACTGTTCTTTCAAACTATTCTAGATCAGGGAAAGATAAGGAAGACTCTCAGTCTTTTGCTTTAAACTACTATAACATTGATTCACAACAACAACAAAGATTACATGAATAATCATAATTGATTAATATCAATGCAAAATCCTTAATAAACTATTAAAAGAACAATATACAACAACAAAGTCACCTTAACCTTAAAATGTAAGAATGGATAAAATTTATTGAGTTGATTAATATAAACCATCATTGAGGAACTTCTGGGGGAGAGGACGGAGTAGGAGGATCCTGAGCTCACCTCCTCTCATGGACACACAACTTGATAACAGCCACATTAATAAATAACGTGTAAATAACCTAGAAAATGACTGGAAGACTGGAAGAACAGATTCTCCACACGTAAGTGTAGAGAAGAGGCCTTGTAAAAGACGGTAGGAGTTGTGGAGGCATAGTTGGGAACCAAGCAGGCCCTTAGGACTGTTCATGGGAGGAGGGGACATGGTGGTGCAGAGAAGGGAGAGGTGCAGATCCCCACATGAATCCCACAGATAGGGGACCCACACAGGGAAGACTAATCCCCATAACATTTTGCTTTGAGAACTGGAGGGGCCTGGCTACATGAGCTCTTATAATCAGTGGTGTTTAGCCCCTGGAACTTTAAAATTCAGTTGGTGCTTGGCTGTGGGAGAGCTGGTGAGCAAGAGGAAAATGAGTTCCCACCCTTAAAGAGACAGCATAACAAACAGCCCCTGCTGAGACACAAGAACCTAGATCCATGGATACCTGCTGAGACACACCCAACCTAGGTCCAGAGACACTTATCGGAGCCAGCTCTCCACCTACCTCAGAAACAACACACCACACCCTGGTGAGCTTCTGGAGATCTGCCCCTCCCAAGTTGGCCAGCCTAAGCAGGCATTTTCTCTGGCTGCTGCCCACCTTCTCCCACAGTAGATCAGCATGAACCTTGCTGACCCTGTGCACCCTGTCCCTGCATTCTCCTGCAGATTGGCCCCCTCAATATGCCTTTGGTCAGAGTCCAACCAAAGCAGTGCCACAAAATAGCAGTGTACAAGTAGTCCCAACAGGGGCCAGCACCACTCCAAAGTGACTCCTGCCTTGGAGAGAGGGGAAGATAACCATACACACCAGTCCAACTGCAACTCTTGCAATGGGGAAGAAGCAGACATCAGGTTTCACTGCAGGACCTAGCCACCAACTAAAGCTTCTCAGGGGACAACACAGGGAAACCACTCTGCAGCTTGGTGATACTGCATTTCTGGCAAACAACGGCTCTAACTCTCAAGCCCCAAGAGGCCACACACTGGCTCACCAATAACACATGGATCCAACTAGGCCCACAGAAGGCACAGTAGACCATTGCAGATGCCTAGACTCAAGACAAATGCAGCTCAGCCATCATAGTGGGGCTAACACAACACACATAGGGGACAGTCTGAGGCACCAGATTCTGGTGAACAGGGGACATTGTACTGCAAGGCACTATGGGACCTCTTCTTCATAAGGCCACTACTTTTGAAACCAGGAGACATAGCCGACTTTCCTGACACACAGAAACAACACAGAATCAGACAAAATGAGGAGACAGAGGAACATGCCCCAAAGGCAAGAACAGGATAAAATCATAGCACTAGAACTAAATGCAACAGAAAGAAATAATACACCTGACAGAGAACTTAAGGTAATGGTCATAAAGATACTCACTGGACTAAAAAAAGACTGGAGGGCCTCAGTGAGACCTGCAACAAAGAGATGGAAAACATAAAAAGGAACCAATCAGGGGTACCTGAATGGCTCAGTGGGTTAAGCCTCTGCCTTCAGCTCAGGTCATGATCTCAAGGTCCTGGGATCAATCCCTGCTTCAGGCTTTCTGCTCAGCAGGAAACCTGCTTCCTCCTCCCCCTCTGCCTGCCTCTCTGCCTACTTGTGATATCTCTCTCTCTCTCTGTGTCAAATAAATAAAATTTTAAAAAATCCTTTTAAAAAAAGGAACCAATCAGAGAAGAGGAACTTAAAAACTGAAGTTAAAAATATACAGATGATGGGGAACCTGGGTGGCTCAGTGAGTTAAGCCTCTGCCTTCGGCTCAGGTCATGATCACAAGGTTCTGGGATCGAGCCCCACATCAGGCTCTCTGCTCAGCAGGAAGCCTGCTTCCTCCTCTCTCTATGCCTGCCTCTCTGCCTACTTGTGATCTCTATCTGTCAAATAAATAAATAAAATCTTTTAAAAAAATACACTAGATGAAATAAATAGCAGACAAGAGAGCAGAAGAATGGATTAGTGACTTTGATGACATAGTAATTAAAGCAGTCAAGCTGAACAGAAGACAGAGGGGAAGAAAATAAAAAACAAAAATAGATTAAGGGACTTCAGTGACACCATCAAGAATAATAACATTCACATTATATGAATCCCAGAAAGAGAAGAGGGAAAAGGGGAGGCAGAAAATTTATTTAAAAAAAAAATAGCTGAAAAAGTTCCAAATGTGGGGAAGGAAACAGAAATCCAGATCCAGTAGGCACAAAAAGTCCCCAGCAAAATCAACCTGAGGTCCACATCAAGTCACATAGTAACTAAAATGTCAAAAAGTAGTGATAAAGAGAGAATTTAAAAAGCAGCAAGAGAAAAGAAAACAGTTACATATAAGGGAAACCCCAAAAGCTACCAGCTGTTTCTTAGCAGAAACTTTGCAGGCCAGAAGAGAGTGGCATGGTAATATTCAAGTGCTAAAAGAGTAAAACCTGCAGCCAAGAATACTCTACCCAGCAAGTCTATCATTCAGAGTAGAAGGAGAGATAAAGCTTCCCAGACAAACAAAAATTAAAGGAATTTATTACCACTAAATAGTTGTATAAGAGATGTTAAGGGGACTCTGAACAGAAATGGAAAACCATAAACAGGAATAAGAAAAGTAAAAAGCACAAAAGCAGTAAAATTAAGTATGTCTATTAAAAAATATGTCAAGGGATTCACAAAAGAAAGGATGTATAGTATGACACTGTATAATAAAATGTGGGGAGAGAGGGACACCTGGGTGGCTCAGCTGATTAAGCATTTGACTTCAACTCAGGTCGTGATACTAGGGTCCTGAGACCAAGTCCCACATTGGGCTTTTTGCTCACTAGAGAGTCTGCTTCTTCCTCTCCCTCTGCTGCTCCCCCTGCTTGTTCTCTCACTCTCTCCCTGTCTCTGTCAAATAAATAAATAAAATCTTTTTTTTTAAATGTGGGGAAGGATAGAAGTAAAGAATGGATTCAAAATTAAGAAACCATCAGCTTCATATAGACTGCTATATGCATAAGATATTATAGATAAACTGAATGGTAGACACAAATCAAAAACCTTATAGACATGCAAAAAAAATAGAGAGAAAGGAATCCAAGTGTATCACTAAAAAGAGCCAACAAACTGTGAGAAAAGAGAATAAGAGAAGAAACAGAGAAGAACTACAAAAACAACTAGAGAACAAGTAACAAAATGGCAATAAGTATATACCTATCAATAATTACCTTGAATGGAAATGAGCTAAACAGTTCAATCAAAAGACATAGGTGACAAGAAATGGATAAAAAGGCAAGACCTATCTACATGCTTCCTACAGGAGATTCACTTTAGATCTAAAGATACATGAAGATTGTAAATGAAGGAATGGAAAAGCATTTATCATACAAATGGAGGTTAAAAGAAAGCTGAGACAGCAATACTTACATTGGAAGTAATAGACTTTATTTTTTTTAAAGATTTTATTTATTGATTTGACAGACAGAGATCACAGCAGACAGAGAGGCAGGCAGAGAGAGAGAGGAAGGGAAGCAGGCTCCCTGCTGAGCAGAGAGCCTGATGTGGGGCTGGATCCCAGGACCCCGGGATCATGACCTGACCCGAAGGCAGAGGCTCCAACCCACTGAGCCACCCAGGCGCCCCAGGAAGTAATAGACTTTAAAACAAAGACTGGGACACCTGGGTGGCTCAGTCAGTTAAGAGTCTGCCTTTGGCTCAGTTCATGATCTTAGGATCCTGGGATTGAGCCCAGCATTGGGCTCCCCACTCAGCAGGGAGTCTGCTTGTCCCTCTGACCCTCCCTCTGCTCATGCTCTCTGTCTCTCTCTCAAATAAATAAATAAATAAAATCTTCAAGAAATAAAAAATAAATAAAATTCATGAAATTTGAATATTAAAAAGGACAGTAATAAGAGACAATGGATACTATATAATCATAAAGGTAACAATCCAAAAAGAAGATATAACGATTGTAAATATTTATGCACACAATGTAGGAACACTCAAATACATAAAGTAGCCAATAGTAAACATAAAAGAAATAATAATAGTAGGGGATTTTAACACCACCTTTACATCAATGGATAGATCAGCCAAACAGAAGATCAACAAGGAAAGCGTGGCTTTGAATAACACATTGGACAAGATGGATCTAGCAGATATATTCAGAACATTCCATCCTAAAACAGCAAAATACACATTCATTTCAAGTGCACATGGAACATTCTCCTGATTAGATCACTTTTTAGGCTACAAAACAAGTCTCGACAAATTCAAAAAGATTGGAGTCATACTATGCATCTTTTCCAACTACAAAACTGTGTAGAAATTAACCACAGGAAAAAAAAATCTAGAAAGAACACAAATACGTGGAGGTTAAATAATATACAACTAAACAACAAATGGATTAAGAAATCAAAGAGAAAATCAAAAAAGACATAGAGACAAATGAAAATGAAAACACAATGATCCAAAATTTTTGAGATGCAACAAAGGGTATTCTAAGAGGGAAGTTAATAGCTATAGAGATCTAGCTTAAGAAGCAAGAAAAATCTCAAATAAACAACCTAACTTTACACCAAAAGGAGCTAGAAAAAGAAGAACAAACAAAACCCCAAACCAGTAGAAGGAAGGAAATAATAAAGATTAGAGTAGAAATAAATGGAACAGAAACTAAAAAATAAAACAAACAAAAAAACAATCAAACACATCAATGAAACCAGGACCTGTTTCTCTGAAAAGATAAAAAAAAATGATAAAGCTTTAGCAAGACTCAGACTAAAAACCTTTAGCTAGAGAGAGAGAGAGAGAGAAGACTCAAACAAAATTAGAAATAAGAGAGGAGGAATAACAACTAACACCAGAAAAATACAAAGGATTATAAGAGACTATTTCAAAAAATTATATGCCAACAAATTGGACAATTTTAAAAGAAATGGATAAATTCCTAGAAACATATAATTTCCCAAAACTGAATCTGAATCTGAATCTGGAAGAAATAGAAAATTTAAACAGACTCTTTACCAGCAGTGAAATTGAATCAATAATTTAAAAAAAAAAACAAAACTCCCAACAAACAGAAGTCCAGAACCAGATGGCTTCACAGGGGAATTCTACCACATATTATAGAAGACTTAACACTTATTCTTCTCAAACTATTCCAAAAAGTAGAAGAGGAAGGAAAGATTCCAAATTCATTTCATGAGGCCAAAATTACCCAGATAAAGACACTACAAAAAAAAAGAGAGAGAGAGAGAACTACAGGCCAGTATCTCTGATGAACACAGATGCAAAATCCTCAAAAAATGTTAGCAAACCAAATCCAACAATATATTTTTAAAATATCGTTCACCACTATCAAGTGGGATTTATTCCTGAGATAAGAGGGTGTTTCAATATTCATATGTTAATCAACATGATATATCACATCAACCATATGATCATTTCTATAGTGCAGGAAAAGCATTTGACAAAGTACAGCATCAACTCATGACAAAAGCCCTCAACAAAGTAGGTTTAGAAGGAACATACATCAACATAATAAAGTCTATCTATGAAAAACCTACAGGAAACATTATACTTAATAGTGAAAAACTGAGAGATTTTACCATAAGATGGGGAAGAAGACAAGGATGTCCACTCTCACCACTTTCATTCAACATAGTACTGGAAGTCCTCATCACAACGAACAAGAAAAAGAATTAAAATGTATCCAAATTGGTAAGGAAGAAGAAAAACTTTCATGATTTGTAGATGACATGACATTACATATAGAAACTCTAAAGACTCCACCCAAAATTACTAAAACTGATAAATGAATTCAATACAAAATACAAATACAAAATCAATATGCAGAAATCCATTGCATTTCTGTATACTAATAATGAAGAGGCAGAAAGAGAAATTAAGAAAAAAGTCCCATTTACAGTTGCACCAAAAACAATTAAATATTTAAGAATAAACTGAACCAGGGCACCTGGGTAGCTCAGTAGCTGAACATCCAACTCTTGGTTTCAGCTCAGGTCATAATCTCATGAGTTGTGGGATCAAGACATACTATAAGGCTGTAGCCATCAAAACAGTATGGTATTGGCACAAAAATATACACTTAGATCAATGGGACAGAATAAACAGCTGAGAAATATATCCATAATTATATGGTCAAATAATCTTTGAGAAAGGATGCAAGAATATGCAATGAGGAAAAGACAGTCTTTTTCAGAAAATGGTGTTGGATAGCTGCATGCAAAAGAATGAAATGGGACCACTGTATTATACCATATACAAAAATAAACTCAGAATAAATTAAAAACCTAAATCTGAGACTTGAAACCATAAAAATCCTAGAAAAGAGCACAGACAGTAATTTTTCTGACATTGACTGTTAACATTTCTCTAGATATGTCTCCTGAGGCAAGGGAAACAGAAACAGACATTAACTGCTGGGACAACATGAAAATAAAAAGCTTCTGCACAGCAAAGAAAACAATCAACAAAACTAAAAGACAACCTAACACATGGGAGAAGATATTTGTAAATGACATATCTGATAAAAGATTGGTATCCAAAATAAGAACTTATACAACTCAACACTGAAAAAAAAAAAGAGAGAACAACAAGAAATCCACTTTAAAAATGGGCAGAAGACATGAACAGACATTTTTCCAAAGAAGACCAACAGATGGCCAGCACACACATGAAAAGATGCTCAACATTAGCAATCATCAAGGAAATGCAAGTCAAAACCACAACTAGATGCCACCTCACACCTGTCAGAATGACTAAAATCAAAAACAGAAGAAACAGCAAGTGTTGGCAAGGACATGGAGGAAAAAGGAACCCTCATGCACTGTTGGTGGGAATGCAAACTGGTGCAACCACCATGGAAAACAGACGGAGGCTCCTCAAAAAATTAAAAAGAGAACTAGGAAATGATCCAGTATTTCTGCTACTGGGTATTTACTCAAAGAATACAAAAACCTAACTGAAAAAGATATATGCACCCCTATGTGTTTTGCAACATTATTTACAAGAGCTAAATTATGAAAGCAACTCACTGTCCATCGATAGATGAATAGATAAAGAAGACGGGTGTGTGTGTGTGTGTGTGTGTGTGTGTGTGTGTGTTTGTGTGTGTAATATTACTTGGCCATAAAAAATAACAAAATCTTACTTTTTGCAAGAACATGGATGGACCTAGAGGGCATAATGCTAAGTGAAGTAAGTCAGAAAGGCAAATCTATATGAGGTCACCCATATTTGGAACTTAAGAAACAAAACAAAGACCAAAGGTAAAAAGAGACCAACTACAGAGAACACACAGATGGCTACAGAGGAAAGTTGGGTGGGGGGAAGTGTGAAATAGGTGAAGGGGATTAAAAGTATGCTTATGGTGATGAGCACTGAGCTGTGTATAGAACTATTGAATCACACAGTATTATACACACGAAACTATTATAAGACTGTATGTTAACTACACTGTAATTTAAAAATTTTTTTAAAGATTTTATTTATTTATTTGACAGAGATCACAAGTAGGCAGAAAGGCAGGCAGAGACAGAGAGAAGGGGGAAGCAGGCTCCCTGCTGAGCAGAGAGCCCGATGCAGGGCTTGATCCCAGGAACCTAGGATCATGACCTGAGCCAAAGGCAGAGGCTTTAACCCACTGAGCCACCCAGGTGCCCCTGTAATTAAAAATTTTTTAACTAAAAAACATAAATCATCATTAGACATATTGAAAGAGAAAAACGTCAAATGATTATGGCCATATGTGATTAAGGGACATGTTATAGGAGTTAACATCCATTTTTTTAAGATTTCATTTATTTATTTGACAGAGAGAGACACATCGAAAGCAGGAACACGAGCAGGAGGGGTGGGAGAGGGAGAAGCAGGGTCCCCTGGGAGCAGGGAGCCCGATGCGGGGCTCAATCCCAGGACCCTGGGAACACGACCTGAGTCAAAAAGGCAGACGTTTAATGACTGAGCCACCCAGGTGCCCTTAACATCCATTTTTAATAAATGTTCTAGAATCTAGGAAAAGATAGGTGACTCATCAATAAGGTATAAAACTGTAACATCGACAAAAAGCATGTTAATTAAGTATGTGTGTATGTAGATTTAATTTGTGTGTGTGCATTAACCCCAAAATTCACCTCATATTTAATAAAGATAAAGTAGTAGCTTCCAATTCAGTCAAGAAAAAGACAGGAAGGCCCACTATCACAACTGTTGACTTCATTCTAGCGGTACGAGTCCATCCAACGCCACAAGAGAAATATACATGAAGTATGAAAATGAGAAAGAGGAATTCAGATTATGTGACCTCTAACTTGAAAAATACAGGACATCATTGAAAAACTATCCCAAACCATAAGATAATTTAGAAGGATGGCTGGATGCAAATTTTATAGAAAGAAATGAATTGCTTTCGTAAGCAATACAAAAAGCAACTGTGATGACTAGTTTGACAAGTTTCAATGTACTATATGGACCAAGTTCATATTCAACTCTGGCATATAATCTTAAATCAAGCAAAGTGCTGAACTCCATAGTAAATTACCATCCCCTGCCCCCAAATCCTCTCTATGTAGATAGATAAGCTTATATGTGCACAGCCTATCTCCTGAAGGTTACCGAAGAATCACCTAATTCTGCTAACCTCTGAGGGAGGGAGTTCAGTGGCTGTGAATCAGATGTGGGGGAGAAGCTCACTTTTACTGTATTCTCTTCATCGTTTTGAATGTTGTCTCATATGCATGTAAGAACTCTCCAAAATATAGATAAAATCTCTTCTAATCAATAGGAAGGGAATACATGCTCACTAGCTATGATTCTCGTTTCATGGTTAGATCTTATTTTTTTTTAAGATTTTATTTATTTATTTGACAGAGAGAGACACAGAAAGAGACGGAACACAAGCAGGGAGAGTGGGAGAGGGAGAAGCAGGCTTCCCACTGAGCAGGGAGCCCGATGCAGGACTGGAGCCCGATGCGGGGCTTGATCCCACGAACCTGGGATCATGACCTGAGCCGAAGGCAGCCGCTTAACAGCTGAGCCACTTAGACAACCTCATGGTTAGATCTTAAAGATTTTTATCTTTAGAAAATGTTACCAAAATTCTAGGTCTCATAGCCCACAACTCAGTCACTTGAAAAACAGGAAAGTCACAACCCTGCTCATTGCTATCGTCTTACAACAACATTTAAAGTTGTATTGAACTGAAAACAGAGCGTCCTGTGTTCTCTGTGTCGTTCTGAACCACAAAGTGTATGAGCATCTCATTGTGCTTGTCTCCTCCGCGGGACGGCATCTTGCCTTCTTCCGAGCGTGGGTGGGGCGGTCTGCGCCTTAGCCCCAGCCTGCCTGCCTGGACTCCAGCTCTGCCATTTACCAGCTGGTAACGCTGAGCAAATTCTTAACCTCCTCCTGACTCAGCTTCCCCATCTGTGAAGTGAAGATGAGCACCATTTCCTCTTCATGAGTCTGTTGTGAGGACCGAATGAATGAAGGCTTGTGGAACACTGGAAGAGGGACAAGCACGTGGTTGGAGGCATAGAAATGTACCTAGGATGATCTCTCAGATGTGGGGGCTCAGCTCAGGGTTTTTGAAAAGCAAGTGCCCTCTGGTTGCCTGCTGAGGAAGACTTAGCCCCAGGCGTACGTGTGGTGGTTTCGGTCCTAATTCCCTGTTTGTGGTTTCTTGGTGTGGGAAGGTAAGAAAACTGAAAAGCCAGAAACCTGGGCTCTACCTCTGAGTTTGGCGCTAAGGGAACCCACAGCTTACAGACTTCTCGTATTTTAAGTCTCATTCTCAAAACTGAAAACCACTGGCTTCTGCCACCGGGCCAGGGAGACAGTAGATCACTTAGCAAAATTGTAGATCCCCTTAGAAGAGCCTTACTGACTGATGGGGAGAAAAGCAGGTTATGATAATGCAGAATAAAGTCTCTTAGAAGTGAAAAATCTCCTCGTCTCCAGGATAGCCCTAAATTATAAGATACAGGTTCATTCGCTTCTACTGCTACTAATTTCTCCATGTTAAAAGAGGGAGATGAAAAAATAAAAATTGGGGAGGCTCATTAATTCTTCACAAATACAGACTGAGCCTTGGGACTGGTGACAGCATGAACTGATGAGAACACAGGAATATCGCTAGAGGCTACGCCCCGGAGTTCCGCCAGTGTTTCCCCTCATGCACCAGTCACCCATATTTAAGATTGAAGAGGGCTTGATTCTGTGTTTCGGAAAAGGCACCTTACCCGAATACTGCCCTTCCACGTCCTGGTACCCATCCACGTAGCTGACACACATTTCTCACTTCTGCGTGTATAGGACACATCACTCAAAGATGAAAAATCTCTTGTCTCCCCACACCTTTCCCTCCCTCCATCACCCCCTCGGTTGGCTGAAGCAGGGCCCCTCTCCTTGGCCTTGTCCCTCTGGGGGGATCAGGACACGTCTATTATAACAGCCCTCCCTCCCAAGAGACCCCAAGGTCCCAGAGGGCATGGAGTACATTGTCCTTAGTAAGATAGTCTCAACACGCACAGTAATAACCTCCATAAAAGGTTGTTCAAGTAACAAACGAACAGATCCAGAACCTTTCTGGTTTTTCTCTTTACTCATCTCAGCCTCAATCCCCCTCCAGGACTGGTACACCCCGGTCTTTGTCTTAGCTGGTATCCACGGATCGCCACTCACAGGTAATATGGTGGCCTGGTTCTCCCTGCCAACCATTATCTACAAAGTTCTGATCATCTGTACCTCATCTTCAGGCCCTATTACTCTCTAATAGGTGGATATAAGGCTTCAAATTTTTATTAGAAGCAGAACGTTTATATTCAATGACAAGCTTTTCTTTTAAAACAGACAGTATGAAAATGCCCGAGAATAGCCAAGTTTACAACAAAGGTACACAGATGAAATTCTTTGTCATAAACTTTACTGTCAGTGGACTCTTAGGAATCCCCTTCTGTCCTTGAAAGAATGAACTTCAAAGTCAACCCGAAACCCTAAGGTGAAAACATATGCAAATGTATAAAAATGAGCCTGCCCTGACGGGGAAAGTGATCACCAAACCAAAGAGCAGCCTCTGTTATCTGGACGCTTTGAGACTTGATAGTTTCACAAGAAATAGGCAGGGATTTCTACAGTGCTGGTCTGCCTCAGTGATTCTAGAACCTTCTTGTGTGTGGTTCTCTAGGTTCTTTGCATGTCTTCCCTCTGCATGGGATTTTTTTTTTTTTTTTGGTCACTTTTCTACTCTCTTGATCATTTCAGTACCAGCAGGAGAGTAGGAGAAGCAAAAAGAGATGATATCATAATTCCCCTGTTTTTTTCTAGTGGTATTTATGATAAGAGGCTTTAGGGGAAGAGCACTAATACCACAGCTGAAATCAGGGCTTTGAATAACCCCCAGGCTCTGGTTATATGCAGTGGCTCTCCCGCCCCTGCCATCTCCACACACACTCAGTTCAAGGCGACGAGTAAACCCGCAGTCTAATTTCTCAAACAAAAGTCCTCATCGGCGTTTTAAGAGACACAAGAGAGCCAAAGCTTTGAGCCCTGCTCGTGGGGAGTTTTTCATCTCTTGAGGGATACAGGGTTTGCATATGTGAAATAATCACGAATCCTTAAGACGGTAAGCAGTAGCAAGCATTCCAATAAGTAGAAGGAACGTATTGGGGAAATTCTGAGTTCTGGCTGCGTATTCTCCAGCCACATCATCTGTCTCAACTCCAGCTACGGGACGGCTGATGAGAATCAGCCCATGGTCTTGTCTTTCCCTCCTCGGTGATGGAGGTAGCATCAGGAGCAGCGATTGTGGAAGGTGCAAACGGTGGGGTGCTAACAATGACACCCCAAGATGATCTATGGGCAGAAGTACTCTGAGAGGCCTGGGCATCCGGCACCACCGGCAGCCGGAGGCACAAATGCCCTGCTTTCCAGCTCTGAGGCCCTTCTCCTGGGGCCCATCAGGCTGTGCCCTAACACTGCTCTAGGGGACTGAGGTTGGCCTTCTGTGACCATCTCAAGTGACCGCAACGAATGTTCAGAAACAGGAAGAACCAGAACCCCAGTTAAGCTGAGGCATGCAGGCAATATTTTTGAGTAATCAGATATGATAGAAGCATAACATATTAAGATGACCTAAGGGTCTTTCTTGGGTCTATTCAGAAATCAGAACATCTTGACTTTTACAGCCATGACAAATTACATCCTGTGATGCACAGGTATTTGGGGAACTGCTTGCAAGCATGGACGCCCCTTTCTCTTTTTGGATATATAATCCGCTGCAGCTAACAGGCTTAGAGCAATCTGAAAGACCAGCTCGCTCATGAAGACGGCAAAGAAAGCGTTTACTTCCCTCCTTTGAGGCTGGCTGCCTTCCAATTGACAAAACCATCCTCCCCGTGACCTGGAGGCCCCCAACAGTCGCCCTCTGGTCTCCGTCCCCAAAGAACTCCCATGCAAAGGCACTTGGCCAAAGAGTGGAAAAACTCTGCTCCAGCCTGACACCTAATTCTATGATGCGCATACATTAGAATATGGTACCATCGCTCGTTACTCTATCTGCATGGGGACTCATTTCCTTCTGAAACTAAAACTTAAAACAAAGCAGTTTGATTTATAGCCATTCTCCTTCTCATAAATCACAGCCACAGTGTGCTTCTCGGGACCTTCCAGGCGCTGGCACACTTACCCTTTTATAAATGTCGCGGGCCACCTCCCCTTGGAGGCAGCCTCACACTTCCCAGTTCCCCTTCTCCTTCCTTCGCTCCTCATTCCCGAAGCGACCTCAGGCTCCGTCTTGGCAAACATGCTGGCTGGGTTCTGTTTTCTTTTTATTTTTTAAAATTAAGGAATGTCAAAATTAAAACCTCTGGCTTTGCCCCCCTATGCTTTGCTGGGTGTACAAATACAGCCGGGTCACTTGTCCCCACCCTGTACCCTCGTAGGCACCATTCCTCCCGAGTTTCTTACCTGGGACATGGATGGAGGCAGAAGTCGCCTTGGCGACGGCCCAAATCACTGGGGCAGGCTGCTTTCTCCTTTGGTAGAGGAAGCTGGTTGATACCCACAAAAGTTTCCCACAAATGTCCTATTGGGACCTAGGTGAGGGATGCTCAAGTCAGTCATTTCCTATGCCTCCTGCTTCCGTCTGGCATCTGCAGAGTCCGGGAAGCCAGGCAGAGGTGTGTCAAGGAGGTAAGGACTCAAGGTGGTGGCCGAGACAGCCACGATGCGGGGCACCCCTCGCCAGGCACTTTCCAGCTGGGGGATGTAGCGTCAGGAGAGGAAAGGGTGACAACATATTCTTATAGTGAAGGGTGGTGACAGCGGGGCCCTGAGCCCAGATCCCAAAGCTTATTTATCTTTCCAGAAGACATGAGATGTTCAGTATCCTTGCTCAGTACACACAACCAAACTGGTGTTGTGACTTCCTAGGAGACACAGCACCGGTTTCCATCGGCCCCTGTTACTCACCTCTCTCAGTTATGAAGGTGAGGCTGCCCTGTCCCCCAGGAGTGGGCTACAGGAGGCTTCTCCTCCCTGGTGAAGGAACTGGGGGGCTCCCGCCCCATCTGCCGCCACTGAGCCATGTCACCGGAGGCCGGCCACCTCAACTCTTTGAACCTCAGTGTGTTCGCGAGTAAAATGAGGCCTACGGGTTATGTACCGACTCCCTTTTAACTCTAAAGTTCAGTCATTCTAAGACTTACGTAGTCCAGGAGGATGGATGCTTCTGAGAGAAGGGCTTCCCATATAGAATGCCCCAGAGAGCCGGTGAGAAGTGCCTGGGCAGAAACGTTTGGGGAGCGCTAGGTTTCCTTACAGTAGGACTTCTCAGAACCTCCCTCAAGTACCCTTTTTTGATTATTTTTCTTTATTTCATAGGATCCTTTCTAACTTACAAAATAGGATATGCTCCTTGTACATAGAAAATCCCTACACTTATAAAATCGGTATTAATAATCTCCCCTCTCTCCTCCCGTCCCACCCCCAGCAGTAACCAACACAAGGTTTCGGTAGGTCTGTGCCTTCTCTGGAAACCTTTCTAGATCATGACTCTTGAGGAAGGGGACAGAGCAAGAATTTGTCTCCAATGGTTGGACCCTTTTTCACAGAGCACCTCGCGGCGGGAACAACGTTCTGTTCTGTATACTAAGAGAAATCTTGAACCCGAGGGCAGAACTGCACTTGCTTGACTAGAATTCTTTTCCCAAAATGGTAAGGAGTCTACCCAGGTCAGAGGGCCACAAACATAACCCTGTTCAGTGTCCAGACCACAGGCTGTTTTCACTTTTGCTACGATTTTGGAGAATCTCTTAGAACACCGACAAACCGTCAGCAGCTTCTCAGCAAGGGGTGTTCAGAAGCCCACAGGGGTCCCTGTCCGCTTGGGCTGACACTTCACCTGTCTGTCCCTGGAGTATCCATGGGGACGGTGAAGATGGTGAATACAAGCCATCCCTGCCCCTCGCAAAAAAGCTGACACAGAATGTACTTTTATCCACTGTTCCCTACTCCTGGTTTGCAGCAGGAGCTCAGTCCACACTGTCGAACCCTTGCTCAAGTAAAATGAGAAAAAAGGTGGCCCTAGAACAATCTGAGACCCAACAGCTAGATCGGGTCAGGGTCTGATGCCGTGTGCTCCACCTTGAATCTGCCCGATGCATTTCCATGGACATTGTTTTCTTTAATCCTCATAAAAAGGGCTCTGAATTCAGCAGTATTATCCCCATTTTGCGGAGTTCACATCTGCATGACCAGGAATGCAAGACCTCGACTCAGTGACCTTCTGACTGGAAGCCAAGTGGTCTTCCCTGTACCACAGGGGTCTTTGCACTTTTTTCCTTCAAGTTGCACACCCTAGTCCTTAGGGATCGAGGGAGCAGGCATGGTGGAGGGCAGAAGTAGTGGACACCAGGGGCACCCCTGGTATCTAGTCCAGATTTCAGAGTAACTGTGTGGTGTGGGGCCTAAATGATCTCAAATGGATCCCTTCAATCAACTCTTCTTGACACTGTCTGTTTAACCAACAGTAGCAACAAAAACCCTTGCAATAAAATCCAGGAAAAAGTTTTTTCTTCAGTGGTTTCTGGAACTGTATTTAAGCGAAACTGTAAAACACCTGCTCTGGTTCATCCTTCTTAAAAGACTCCCAGATTGTGTCATCCACACACAGATTTGCATGACTTGTGAGGTTCAAATGGTTTTCAAAACGTGCTCAACTCTCGGTAGTGAAACCAAGACGATTCTTGGGAAGAATGTATGAAAAAAATTCTCAATATCCAAGGTTAAGCTGACAGAGAAAATGTTTGTGTCAGAGCAGTGTACAGTGTGTTATTCCAGAATAACACAGACTCTGTCTTCTGGTATATTGTCCAGTCGGTGCAAACCAAGCTAAATTACACAGCAAGATCCTTTATAAACGTCAACGCAATTAAAGACTTGTTCCCATTTTTCTAACACCGCGCAGGGCAGACCCCGTGGGAGGGGCTTACAGGTCACGCTGATCTGTAAGTACCAGCAGGTGAGGGCATATTTTATAAACGTTACACAATGGCTCTCCCCATTAGCAATATGTTCGTCTTTCTTTACTGCCCATTTTCATGTTTAATTGTTGGCTTTGATTCATTTTTATGGCTAGAAAGAAAGATTGTAAGTAAACATTCTTCTAAAGTCAAACTATTCTACAAACTTTTTAACGACTTCTGAATTTATCTCACCTGATTTTCCTAAGAGTTTTAAGCTTCTAAAACTAATGTGCATCCTGAGGAGAATTTTTCTCTTCCTGGGGGAAGAAAAAAGTAATAATTGGGAAAAAGAAAGTCTGTCAGTATAAGAATTAGCAAAAGAAAATATGCCAAGTTCAAGAACACTTGAATGGAAGTTGCAGCCTGTTGTTGTTGCTGTTGCTGTTGTTTAAGATTTATTTATTTACTTAGAGAGAGAGAGAGAGAGATGAGTGGTGGGGCAGAGAGAGAGAGGGAGAGAAATAGACTTCCCGCTGAGCTTGGAGCCTGATTCAGGGCTCAATGTCATGACCTGAGCTGAAATCAAGAGTGGGACGCTTAACCAACTGAGCCCTCCCCCACCCAGGTGCCCCAGTTGCAGTCTGTTTTGATAGAACATTGTTCATTCCATTTTTCCACTAATAATAGAAATTATTGTTCTAGAAATGCAAATTGTGTTGTGCAACGATGCAGTTGGTTTTGCTCTGTGGGTTTCAACCAGTTTTGCATCTATTTGTAAATTCGTTTCAGCCCTCCTGATGGTCTCTGTGTGTGCATTTGTTGAACTCTCTTTTGAGTGGGTTGTAACATCTTATTGGTTCTCTCATTAATGAATGAATTAAATAAAATCTTTGATAGGCATTCATTTGCATTCGTCAAAGGGTTATAGGCCTGAAGGTTCTAAATACTTTGTAAAAAATTAACCTTTAACATAGGTCTACTTTATAATGTTAGAAATTCACAAGTCATTTTTAAAGAAATATTCCTCCTGATTTTGAAGAATTTGTTCTTAAGAAAAGGGTTACCTAAATTTTAGAAACCAGGTTTGAAGGGTTAGAAATATGGGTCAATTGACCACCAATAACTTGTGAGTCTTTCTGATATTGAAGACTTTGTGGACGGATTAGTGTGTCCAAAGCCCAGAGATCATGAGTGCTCTATGCAAACCGCTATCAGTGTGGTTTGGAATCTTTTGTAACTGAATATCAAAAATACTTCCTATTGACCTGGCCCACCACCCTTCACCACATACACATCGCACACATCCTTCTTTGTGTGTGATACAAATCCACTTCAGAATATGTCTTCTTTGTTCACTGGTGTGTCACTTGAGGGTCTCCTCTGGGACCTAGTGGACATTTTCTATTTGAACAAGAGCAAACATCTCAGTCCTCTTGGTATGAGGAACTGGCCACTAAGGACAGAGAGATACACAGGAGAATCCCAAAGCCAATTGAGGAAGAAACAAGAGAACCACATGTTCAAAATTAAGGGCCTGTCAGGAAGAACAGTGGTAGCCTTGACCACAGGTGTGTAAGAAAAGGTATGAAGAGTCCCAGAGAGAAATTCACCCAGCAAGTCATTGGGAGTCTGGTCTAAGGCTTGTTGGGGAGGGCCATTCTGGTAGGGCCTGTGCTGGCCATACCCAGGCACTGTCCCTGCTCCAGGGAAAACCTGCCTAAGTCTATGCTTGTGAAGCAGGAGAACTGCACCCTGAGAGGCCACCTCGTGGACCATCCCCCAGCCTGTGGAGGTAGAGAATATAGGACATCAACATATAGGGGACAAGCATCTCTAGGGCTCTGTAGTAGTGACACCAGCTAATAGTAAGGGACAGGTACAACAGTGGAAATGGAGCAGCTTTCCAATTCCTTCTACAGCTCCATTTTGAAGCAGAATTATTGGAATACCTTTGGGCCAAGTTATTCCTCTTTCCAGGTTCACACGTTTTGGAGGCTGCCCTCAAGAGGCAGGTTACACAGGGCATATGCATGTGTAATAAATTGATTGGAAACTTGAAAGTGCTGTTACCGCAGTTGCACCTGACGTGGTTGAAGCAGGTCATAAGAGGCACACTGGTGTTTCTCTAACCAAACTCTGCATTATATTCTAATGGGACCTCAGAATGGATCATTTAAAAATCAAAATTGGAAAGAAAGAAAAAAAACCAGAAGTTAAATACTCTTTATAGCTTTCAGCTGCTTTAAGTTCAGTTTTTGCCCTTCTGCAGGATGAGGGGATGAGGAGGGCAGATGTGATTTTGTTCTGATTTAGCTCTGGGGATACAGCAGTCCAGACCCCACCAGATCAGACATTCCTGGCCCTAGGTTTTTAGACACAGGCTACCTTTTGGCAGTAAGACCCGAACTCAGGGCAGTTCTGCCTTGACCACAGAACTTGGGGAGAAAAAAAAAAAAAGCTAGTGGTAGAAATCTATAGTTGAAGATATCTTTGCTTCTAGTGCTCATAGATCTTGTCGACTGAGATAAGGCTATGAACAAAGGCTTTTGAGTTCTATAAAGAAAGATCCTAAATAAGTCCGCTTCAAGCCAGCCCTTCAGATAGGTGAGTAGAGCCCCAGGTCAGAAGCCCCAAAATAAACACGGGGTACCACAGCAGTTTTCACTTCCACAAGATCTAGAGTCACACTTCCATGTGGCCTTCGTGGTTACAGAAAGGGGACCAAGGTGGGCGGGCTGTTGGTCAAGGTTCTCCATCCATCCCACCCCACCTGCACAAGAGGCAGGTTAGTGAAGGAACTTCAAGTACAGACTTCACCCAGAATGAAACTGCCTTAATGCAAGACGTTTTCACTGAGACAGTCACCCATTTCGTAAAAGGTTCAGGGTCCAGCTCAGGATCAAAGTTCCTTCTGTTTCCGTGTGTTCTCCTGATGGCCAACTACCTTCAGTCGCTATGAAACAGGAAGGATGAGGTGGAGCTACTTAGTTTACTCGAGGTTTTCATGGTTTCTGCAATACTGGAAAGATCTGGACTTCCAGCGGACTGTTGACCTCAAAGCTGGGTAGCTCTAGAATAACGATGGGAACAAGCCAGATGCCATCAGTTAAGATTCTGCCTCAGGTTTCCATCTGGAGCAAAAGGAAACCAGGCTACTTTTAGCATTTTGATCTGTCCTAAATCTATCCAAATAGTTATTTGGATAGATTTCTATTGGGAAGCAGCGGATAGAAGCACTTCATCATAAGAGACATCCTTGACAAAGAAAGGTCATAGTGGGAACCGAACAGGAAGAGAGCACAGGAAAAAAAGAGAGTACGGGAATAAGGCAGGATTTTAGTCAATCACTAAAACTCCACCTTGGAATTTAGTGAAGGAAAGGCATCACAGTCCTGTGTATAGGAACTGAACCGTGAGAAAACACACCGTTGGAGCCTTGGCACCCTGGCGTTTTAACCAGCAGCCCATACCCCAAGCCTTCCTCCCAACGTTCATACAGAAAAAGTGATAAAAAAATTTATTCCTCTAAATCTGAGACAGCTTCGGTGACAAGTCTTCAAATTGAAAGAAATAATTTGCTGCTCCGCAGAAGACTCCCAACCCTATTGGGAAGAGGAGAGAGGACAGCTGGGGGTATTAGTCACTTGGAAAACCTTGGGTCAAGCATCACGAATGCTGTATCATTCATGTATTCCTGCCTTCCTTCCTTCCTTCTGCTCCGACAGGCAGACGCTCTAGGAAGAGAGACATCGAGGACAAAAAGCTCCGTGAAACTGTGGGGAGTGATAACAGTCCCCAGGCGAGTCTGATAAAACATCCCACCCCCGGCTCCTTCAAAGGGGGCAGAAACTGTTGAAGCAGCGGGAAGCTATAAATAGTATTTAACTCCTATTTTTTCTAATTAAGAAAAAAAACTGTTTTTAACGATCCCTCTTGAAGCCTGGGTAGAACATAGAACAGATCTGACTGGGGACATAAGAAAAGGCTCAGGGGCACGGGCCGGGGAGGGAGGCCACTGCCTTTGTTCCCGGGCATGAAAACAAACAGAAGTTTGAGCAGTTGGTATAATTTACTAGTGTCTGGCACTTCCCTGCAAAGGAGAGATGACCTTGTCAACCCCCCTTGTACAAGTGAGAAAATGAGTCTGGGTGAGGCTAAGTCACCGCCCGGGGACACACCTCTAGTCAACAGTGGGCACAGAGAGAGAAGCCAGGCCCCTTGAGCATGAGACGAGGTACTGGCACAGATGTTTCCTGCATGAGGAGGGAGGCAGTGTGGTGGGCTGTCGGAACCAAAGAGAATTCCAGGGGAAGGGGACGGAGTGGGTAAAGAGGGCCCAGCTGCTTCAGGTAATGGGGGTCATGGGATGCCTGGGCACAGAGGGTGAGACTGGGGTTAGGGTCGCTCGCATGTACCACACATTATTTCTTCCCTCCAGACGTCTGGAAGAAGCGCAGTACGAGGAAAAGGTTGGCTTTTCTTTCTAGAGAACGTGGCCGTCTTGGTTCGTCTTTAAGGCTCACAAACAGCAGAACAAGATCCCAGCTGCCTCATGGAGTCAGAGATCCCCTGACGCCTGCCTGCGGCAAAGCCTGAGCAGAATCCCTGAGGCCTAGGCACAGTCCCACGGCAGACAGCTTGGACCTAAACAGAACAGCTGCTCTGGCCGGTCAGCCTCGCCATAAGGAGCCCTTGGTCTTGCCTCAAAGGTCAGGAAATGGTAAATCCACTAGGAGCCCCCAGGGTTGAACAAGTGCCACAGCTGGCCAGCGCAGACTTTTCGTGCAGCTGACAGAAAGTCCTCGACAGAGGGGTCGTCCTGGGCTACCCACTGGGAGGTCCTCGGCTACTTCAGGAGGGGCAAGTGCCCAGGCCAGACCCAGCTTGGAATCGCTCTACACGTCCTGAAAAATCCGCCTGGCTCCTTAGGCCTGCGGGCTTCGTTCCCAGGGCGCGCCCTCTGCTCTCCCTTGTGCATTGCAGACTCGGGCCCCTACTCAGGAGGGGACTAGCAAAGATGCTCAGGGATAATGTCCACTAGGCAAAAAAGCAAGGTGTACTCGGTTGGAATATACAACGTACTTCTGAGGGTGAGCTAGTTTCCAAACGCTGACTCCCACGGCAGGGCTCCTGGGGAAGTGCAGACGGAGAGCGGTATGCAGCCACCCCTTAAGCGAATTCTAGAAGCTGGAAGTCCTCCTGAGACAAAGAAGCCAATGGCCTGTGGACACCTGAAGTTCCAGAACCGACTGTATTCTTTGCTGGTGGAAATGCAGGGTGCCCTGAACTTAGACTCAACTTAATCATTTCGGCCCAACAAGGGCTTCAGCTCCAGGGCCAGATCTGGGGAAAGAGATACAGAGCTTTCCTATCCGGGAGGCCCTGAGATCCTTGTGCACAGGTAGCGGAGGGCCCCGCGGGCCAGCCACATGCTGAGACAACCTGGGGCCTGTAGGACAAACCCACCTACCTGGCTCTCCTCACTTCCCTCTGCCCACTAGTCTCCACTGGTTCCTGGGTGTCCCTCTATCATTCCATCCCTCATCCACCTTGCCCTGCTTTGGGGCAGACCCTGGCCTGGGATATAAGCTGAGGAACTTCTGTCCACGGCCGGGGAGGCACTCTGGCCTGTCCCCACCGTTGGCAAGCACACTAACAGGCCAAAGGTGTGCTTTGGCGATGATTCTCAGGAGGGAAAGTATAGGGGAGACCAGAGGAAAGAAATCAGCAGCCCCTCGAGGTGGGGGGCAAGAGGACGGAGAAGGCAAACAGCACCCAGGTATCCAATCTAGGACACGGGACACAGTGATGCCATCAAGAAAGACGCTGGGGGCTCGGGCTGGAGGAAATGTTTATGAAAGAAAGAAAATGTTAGGGTGATCGAATCGGAAACGAGTTAGAGCTGAAGCTTCTATAAACCCACTTTTGAGAGGATCCAGTTCCTTCTGGAGTGACCATCCTTCCCTGTAAGTGTCTTTCCATGCCCCAGGGGTTAAGTACCTCCCAGTGCTTCTGGACCTCAAAGTAGGTCCTAGGTATATTCAGGGAAGGAAAAACAAGGTAAATTTTTTGTTTCTTTAGCACTAACAGGGAAAAGCACTCTCCCTACCTGAAGGGAAAAATACATAAAAGAAGAAACAAACGTTTCCACAACATTGAGTGCAGCCTAGAAAGCCCCCTGAAGCTTGTTTACCTCCTGAGGCTGACTTCGTGGTCAATCCTAACATGGGGCATTTTATAACCTGGAAATGAAGGTAATTATTTAAACTCCTTCCCAGGGCTTGCTGAGGCATCTTCCATGAAGGAAACTCTGGGTGGAGGGAGGTCCCCAGCCAGGCCTGGGTCTCCAGCCACGTGTGGGCCGCATGACACCCGTGAGCAGGACTCGTTTTCCTCCTGTGACACGGGGGGAGAAGTCCCTATCCTCAGGGGTCTGGTGACAGTGAGCTTTGCCTGGCCTTGTGCTGAGGTGGGTGCTGGGCCGGGAGCTTTGTGCACACCAACTCATTTACCACACGTGGCCCCCGCAGGGGCTCAGTTTTCCCAGAGCCCCCACTTCACAGACCCCGTGCATCCCCTTCTGAGGAAGAAGGAATCATCTAGAGAGCTCCCTCACAGCTGAAGCCTGCCCGTTTCTGCGCTGACCCTGCACCCAGTCAGTCGCAGTCGGAGAGGCCCAGACAGGCACCGGTCACCTCAGAGAGGGCAGCCCTGTGGGCCTCCCGCCCTTTGGCCACTCTGGGAAGTCCTTCTTCCTCTCTTCGCAGCTTCTTTACTGTCAGCCGACTTATCCTGCCTTCAGTTTGGCGTTCTTTCTAGATCAGAAGCCCTGTGACGCAGCACCGGGGCCTGCCCTCTGCTCTGTGCCCAGGACGGATGGCCTGCATTTCCTGCCCAACACACCGGGCTTGTAAACATTTACTTGAAAACATCCAGAAGGAAGGGCACTGGCTAGTTGGACTCTCCCTGCCAGAAATTCACATTTGTGACGCAAAGAAGCTCTCCCTTCCCACCAGTTAACTGATGTGAACGTGGTGACGGAAACACTGAGGAGAAACCATTCAGTATGTTGCCCACGTCTTCCTGGGCTTTTGCCCCAGCTGCTGAGCAAGACTGAGGCCGCACAGGTGCTCTTCTCGTCCCTGGGTAACATGCTCCAGACCGGGGCACCAGGACCCCTCTCTGTGAGACGGCCATTTGCAGAAGCTCTCTGCGGCAGCCATTTTTCAGAGCCAGAAATAGGATGGCTCCCTTCCCTCTGCAGGCCCAGAGCTCTGACCGCAGGCTTCCCTGTGGGTTTCTATCTTGTCCTTTTGGTTCTGGAGAAATCGTGAGGTCAGCAGGCCGGAAGGAGGAAGTCGAATGCAGCAAGGAAGTTGAGGCAGGGAGATGCAGAGGGCCCTCCACCACCCCCGCGCCCTGCCCCATTCAGATCTGCGTCTCACCCTCCCTCCGCTCAGGGTCTGAACACAGAGAACCTCACCAATGTGTCGCACACGTGCCTGAGAAGGGTTTCACTCAAATCCATGCCGGAAGAAAATGTGAGAAAGGGCTTTGCTGGGTGTGTAAATGAAGCCTGTGTGGGAAAGGTAATAACCTAATTTTAAGACACAAATGGCTTGTAAAGACTGATGCGGAAAGGAGAGAAGGCGTTCGGGTCGTTCGGTGGGCATAAAGCGGGCTGACCCACCATCGCGCTCCAGAGGGCCTATGCCGTTTCGCCATTTTGTCTTCTGTGGGGAACACAATGGTCAGCCTAAGGTCAGGGTGACGAGCTTACTGTTTAGTGTTCAAGAGATGGAGGCCCTAGTTTCCTTCTGCCTCTACTCAGTGTGTGACTTGGGTCAAGTCACGTCACCTTTCTAGATTTCAGCTCCCTCATCTGTCCCATGGGACCCACTTGCATCTGGGGCTCTGTAAGGCTCTTTCCCCAAAGACCCATTGTCATGCTTGATTGTGTGTGTCGACCTTACCAGATCACGGGTGCCCCAGATACTTGGCTATACATGGTTTCTCGTTGTGTCTCTGAGGATGTTTCCCGGTGGCATCAGCACATGAACTGGTGGACTCAGCAAAGCCGTGAGCTCTCCCGAGTGTGGGTGGGTGTCATCCACTCTCTGGGGACCTGAGTGGAACAGAAAGGTGTAAGAAGGCAGATCTGGGCCCCTCTACCTGACTGGGGAGCAGGGACACAGAGCTTTACCACTTTGAAGGTGACAAAGGGCCCACCTTTACCACTTCTGCTTCTCAGTTTCTGAGACTTTCAGATCTAGACTGGAATCTGCACCCTCTGCTCCCAGGTTCTCGAGCCTTTAGACTCAGACTGACTCATAACACAGGCTTCCCTGGGTCTCCAGCTTGCAGATGGTATGTCATGGGACTCCATAATTGTGTGAACCGATTCCTTTTATATCCATCTGTACATACGTATCCTATTGGCTCTGTTTCCCTTGGAAACCCTGACTAAGACGCCCTTCAAGAGAATCATGGTGCAGGTGACCCCAGGAAGGGATTTCCATGGTCTTGGTGAAAATGAGGACAAGTCCTTGTAGGCTACAGAGAGGACACATGAAGAACTCTGCCCTACCATGGGCGGTAGCTGCCAAGTCGAGCCTTGTAAAAACTTGCCCTTCCTCCCTTCCCCTTCCTCCCTTTATTATTCCCTTTGTGATTCTGGATTACAATCTTCTAGCAGATTCTTCATGATCTCCATACAGAATGCTCAGTGTTGGTAAATATGATGAGGCTGAATCAACACAGAAACAGAGCTATGAACTCCCAGCTCAAGTACACACCTTGTGAAACAGAACAACATCCTCTTCCACTCATTTAGAGAAAAAGACAGACAAGCCAAGTCTGTGGTTCCCCCTTCTGAGGGCTCAGGAGTCCTATTTTGTGGGCTGTCCCACCTGAGCAGTCTAGAGGTCCTGTCCCAATGTGAATGGCTCCTCCTGAGAAACAATTCTACCCCCTCCTGCAGGGAAGTGTGCTCTCTCTCTCAGGGCATCCCGTCAGAGCTCATCAGTACCATTTTTGTAATAGTTTATGGAGAATAAAAAAAAAAATTATTGAACAATTGTTCCTGTAAAACTGTGCAATATAGCAGGAAATTAAAATGCCCTTTGTTCTGGCGTAAAGGAGCTCTGAATTCTAGAAACCCAGTCGTCTTGGGCTGCCTCTTGGGCGGGTGTTAGTGCATTAATGTTTTGCAGCAGCCCAGAGTATATGAGCAACCACAGGACTTTTATTGTCTGCTTCCCTAATCTGTCCTGCTATAACTTAAAAAAGAAGTTACAGCATCTCTATAAAACTATTTGGTTTTAACTAGGTTGTTAAATTTGTTTGCTGAAGTCAGCTCTAAGGCGTCAAGAATTTCAATAGTGCAGGGTGTCAAAGATAAATACTGCAGTCACTGTGTGGCCCAGGAAGAGATTTATTTTGCAAACCTTGCTAACCCCAAAAGGGAGATTATATGTTTTGGGAGATAGGGCACCATCCTGTTCGCAACGTTCATTTAGAATTTTTTTTTTTTTTTTTTACACCAAAAGGCATTAAGTCCCTTCATAAATATTAACAAAAGTTTGTTGGGAAGCATGAGTCCAAAGGAGGGGGGGTCAGCTGGCAGATTCTGCCCCCCAGGTGTGGTTGTGTCTTCTCCAAGGAGACCTGGATTCTTTTTCCTGTATGACATAAATTGTCTGCTTTCATGCTTCCTAAAGAATTAGCAAACACGTACAGTCAACCCATCCAAATCTTTAATTTTGTTTCTACGGTAGCTGCTTATTGGATGTCAGCTATGATATTCAGATACAAAATCAACTGTTTTTCCCCTCCTGTGTCTTCTATTTTTGACACCATGACCATTCCAAGGATGCCAAACCCTTCCAGCTATTTGTTTATGAAATTAAGAAAAAAATATGGGCTCACCAAATTTATTTCTAAAAAATTATTTTATTTCAACTAGTGGTTCTTAACTGGGAGGAATTTTGCCCATCCCTCCCCCAAACCATCAAAAATGTGACAAGGCCATTTTTTATTGTCACACCTGGGGAGGGAGGATATACTTGTGTCTAGTGGCTGGAGGCCAGAGGTGCTTCTAGACATCCTACCACATGAAGCCCCCAGGACCAGGAATCAGCCTGCTCAGAGTGTCAGCAGGGCCAAGGGTGAAAAAATCTGATATCCCAATTATAAGCTGTCCTTCATACAGAAAATAAGAGAAACAGTTCTCTGTACTGCTGTGCCTTGAAAGTGCAAGTGCTTCATTGAGATTATCTCATTTAATTCTGCCTCTGTAAGAAAGAGTCTTTTTTTTTTTTAAGATTTTTTTTATTTATTTGACAGAGAGAGGTCACAAGTAGGCAGAGAGGCAGGCAGAGAGAGAGGAGGAAGCAGGCTCCCCACTGAGCAGAGAGCCCGATGCGGGACTTGATCCCAGGACCCTGAGATCATGACCCGAGCCGAAGGCAGTGGCTCAACCCACTGAGCCACCCAGGCGCCCCAAGAGTCTTTTCTGATATAACCTGAAAGTTGTGTTCTACAAAATCCCAGTGTAATCAAAGATGGCCGACAACCTCAGTCTCCCAAAGTCCAACCCAAAACGTTCCTCCTTCATCTCACCTCACCCCACAGTGGCCTTCAGCACTGCCCACCAAGTTCCCATCCCAGAAACCCTCTCTTATTCTGTCTAAATGCTTCCTCTTCCCCACCACCTTTGCTGACTTCCCCAAGCCACTCATCGCTAGAGCTCTTCAAGGCTTAAGTCCAGATCCACCTCCTCTCCTGCTGGACCCTTTCCCTGGGAAAGCTTAGCCACACTCATCTCCAACCCCCTCCCAGCATGGACACCTCAGAATGCATGACTCAGCCCAAAGCACTTTGACTTCCACATCCATCTCACTGCCTCGCTCTTCTTTCCTTAGGACACCTCAGAAGCAACTCAAACAGACACCTAAAATGTAACCTGAATCCATGACATCCCTCCTGATCCTCGTCCCCTTCTATCACCTGTGGGCTGGCTCAGGGATGGCTACCCTTCACCTGTTTGTGGGGTGGACCCCACAGGTCATTGTTTACCCTCTGCTCTGTCCAAAGGCCTATGACCAAACCATTGCCAAACTGGGTAGTTAATTTCCAAAATATGTTCAGATCTATCCACTTCTTTCCCATCTACCACACTCTTGCATAAATTACCACTGCATCCACCTGGACATCTGCAGTAGATCCTCACCAGCCTTCTTGTTTCCACTTGCCTCTCTGACCTTTAGTCCCAGGGATTTGCCCAAGCGCACATCAAGTCGAGATAACCATCCCCACACCAACCCGTTTGTACATTCACACACATGCACCTGCACAAACACATACAACCTGAAGCCCTTCATTAGCTTTCTGGCATCCCTAAGATAAAACACAACTTCTGAACTTGGCACCTAAGACCCTCTATGTTCTGGTTCCTACAATTCACTCTCTGACCTCTAAACATGCTGCCCTTGCAATTCCTCCCACTTGCCTTACTCCCTTGACCACAGGGCCTTCACCCATGCTGCTCAGTCTGCTGAGAACACCTTTTCTCACCATCTCCCTCATTAGCTCTCACCCATCCCTCAGATCATGGCCCAACATCATTTCTCTAGGAAGTTTTCTTGCTCTCCCTGACCTGTAATATCCTCTTAGATAACCATGACTGCCCCCCTACTCCTGCAGTTCCCCAGTGATCTTCCATATGTTATCTACATCCTTGTTTGGCTATCTTCTGTATCTCCCATTGATCCTATGAACTTGAGGGCAGGCAAACTGAGGCCTTAGAGACACTAAAATTTGGCCAAGGTCAATGAGTAGAGCAGACACTGTTCTCTTAACAACTGATCGTTCCATGCAGTGGAATACTGTGCGTATCCAGACTGGTTTCATCAAAATACCATCTAAATAAGGATGACACAAATCTTTTCAATAGAATGAATGAACACATTGAATGACTTGTGCTGTCCATTGGCCATCTTCAGATATTTGATCTACTTCTATGGTTTTCAGATTGAAGAATCTCCTAGGGAGAAACACACCAATCCCCCTTCCAATGGAGGGGTGAACCTCCACTTTGAAGCACCCCACCATTTAATGCATGCTCTCACCTCTCAAGTTGGTGGGGAAAGCCATTTTGAGCCCACATTCTGCCGCGTTCCGCATTCCTTTGCCACAAGGCCTCCAGCCCTCACCGTAGTCACGCCTCTTGCTTAGGATTGGCCAGACTATCAGGAAGGCCTTCTGTTGTGTCGGTTTCAGGAGAAGAAATGCTTTGAAAATAAGCCTTAGAGTATCCTTAATAGAAGAGTAATTGGCAGCCAGTAATTACGCCATACCTAGGAACACCAAAAAAATCACAGTGAAGCCAAGTTGTTTCCATAATGGAAAAGTATAAAATCCTGGGAATATATATTTAGTAAAGAAACGGGACAAAAAGGAAACACAGTTCTTAAAATAGAGTGCATAGGAAAGTTAATCAAAGACAAGATGCTCAAGAAATGTAAATTTTTTGGTTTCAATGGGGAAGGTAATATGTGTCAACAATCCAGAGACCGACCCAAAACGGGACAACAGTTCCCTGCAAAGTGGTGAGTTAATAAATAGGTGGCTTTGTTCTAATTTTCCACCTCTAAATTTAGATTCACTGCAGTACATGGTTCCCCGTCTTCAAAGGCATGCCAGTGAGCCTTTATTCAATTCTAAGTTGACTTTATGCGGTTAGTTCTGCACTTCAAAATGGGAGATATTTTACATAGCCACGACTAACAGCTACCTGTTCAGTTGGGAATTGGTCTGAAAGTATTTATTTCTGGGACCCCAACTGGTTCCGGTTTAATTGCTTTGAAAAGAATGCAGAGAGCAAGGCTGAGCTGTGTGCCTGCCTCTCAGCGGTACCAGATGACTGAGTTGGGGAGCAGGGCCCACAGGTCTCACCATTAGCACTTGTACGAAATTCTCAGGCTCTGCAGAGTGGGAGTTAGCAGACTCTCCAAAAATAGTCAAGTCACTTAAGCCCTTAGTCACACTGACTGCTCACGGGCCTTTCTCCTCTCTCCTTTCCTTCCCTTCCTCCCTCCCTCGCGGAAGGAAATTGGAGGTCTTCCTTTCAAAGTCTTTCAAAGAGTCTTTCTTTCAAAGAGAGGCATCCAGACCAAAGCCACAAGCCTTGGCTGCAGAGTGATAGGGTTACCTCCTGAGCACCCCGTCTTTACCAGCGAGATGGGACCATAGTGTCCGCCTAAATGCGGCTCCTAGCACCGAGTCCATCACAGTCCATCAGCCATGGAAGTGGCTTCCCCCGACTCCAAAGGCACCTGGAGTCTGCCCTGATGACAATTTGCTGACCCACGTCCTCCCTAGACAAAGCTCCCCTCTCGTCCCTCCCTCCCTACATTCATTCCCCAACAATCTCACAATGGTGGCTTCTCTTCCCTTCGACAGACCTTGGGGCTCAAAGTAGGACCAGAATCAGGGCACACTACTCCCAGATCATAAGGGGCAGAAGTCACCAGAGTCACCTCTCTTTCTTGGGAAATTCATTCTCTCCCCATAAGCCTCCCTTCCTTCCTTCTCCAACTGCCAACCGAGCAGACTGAGCTTGAGGGAAGTGGGTAGCTGGCTTTCTGGAGCCCTGGCTGAAAGAGGTGTCTTTAACCCACAGGGTGCCGAGCTGGAAGGCAGAGTAAAACCGAGAGCACTTACTCAGGCCAGGAAAGCGCACAGAAACCAGGGCACCCAGGAGGCCTGATACAGACTTGGATGGCAGAGAGTCAAGCAGAAATGAACCAAGGGGCTGCCTTCGAACAAGGGTGAGGAGCTGATAAATGACAGGCACTCCGGGATCCTCCTCAAAGTGAGGCCCCTTGCCTGCTCTTCTAGCCAAAACCCCAGCATGTGTATCTGTGCATCTGGGCCCTAAAGATCCTGGAGCACCTGTACCCCATATCTGGGTCCCATCTTCTCCCTGTGGTGGGCAGAGAACCCATTCCTGAACTAGGGCTGCAAAGGCAGGGCTGCTGGCTGCCTACAGGCAAGGATACAGGACTGTCCTGTAACAGGGCACTTCTGTGTCCCCAGCCACAGCGTGCCATCATTCCCATGGAAAAGAATGTGCCAGCTACAGGTGTGCAGAGGAAGGAGGGGGATGATCTCACACATCTACAGTCATCCGTTTTGGGTGCCAGGACTCCTATAGCGAGCCGTGCATTGCTGGGTAGCCGGGAAGCAGACCTGGGGTTGCAGGGCTCGGTAAGGACAGAGGAGAGCCCTGTTCCCACCGGGGTGCAGGGGCGGCCCCTGTCATGGCTGCAGATTTACCTTAACCATGGCCTCCATCTTCATTCATGACTCTCACCAGCTTGTTTCACTATGTTTTCAGACACCGTTTAGAGAAAGCTTCATGCATTAGGGCCCATCTCCTTTCCCCTTCCCGCTCCACCCAGAATCCGGGGCAAGTGCCAACTGGCAACTGCAAATCACGACTTGACCCAGGGCCTCTCATGCTCCCAGATCAGTGCTCCTTCCGTCTCCCAGCCTGGAGGTGCACAGCACCGCTGCCTCTGGATCCCTTGATAATCAGCATCTTCTGAAATTGGCAGCCTGTCTTCTGGAGTCAGCGAATAAAATCCCAGACACCTGCAGAAGACAGACATCCAGCGTCTCGGCTCCAAATCTACTGGTTGGAAACTCGAGGTCAACTTCCCTTTCTTTTCTTTTCTTTATTTTTTTATGTTTATATTCTTTTTTTTATTAAATTGATTTATTTATTTTCAGAAAACAGTATTCATTATTTTTTCACCACACCCAGTGCTCCATGCAATCCGTGCCCTCTATAATACCCACCACCTGGTTCCCCCAACCTCCCACCCCCCCCACTTCAAACCCCTCAGATTGTTTTTCAGAGTCCATAGTCTCTCATGATTCACCTCCCCTTCCAATTTCCCCCAACTCCCTTCTCCTCTCTAACACCCCTTGTCCTCCATGCTATTTGTTATGCCCCACAAATAAGTGAGACCATATGATAATTGACTCTTCTGCTTGACTTATTTCACTCAGCATAATCTCTTCCAGTCCCGTCCATGTTGCTACAAAAGTTGGGTATTCGTCCTTTCTGATGGAGGCATCATACTCCATAGTGTATATCAACTTTCCTTTCTAACAGAAACTCTGTTCTACCCTTTGGCTCAGATGTTATCTACATGGCGTAAATGGAGAGAAATAAAATGACCAATGACTGTTGACTCGACCTTGGGGCATCTGGTGTGAAACGCCATGTGCCCTTCCCAGAGACCAGCTCTGGCATGGTCACTGTGAATACAAACTCCGTTACTCTAGCCTTACCCCACAATCCCCAGGGATGGAAAATGAGAGGGAGAAAGATCTTGGGGAGTAACCAAGAGGGGACATCACTATCGTCCCAGCAGTTCATAAAGAAATGGTCCAGACGTCTCTATTCAATGAAACAACATAGAAAGGTAAGGATGTCCACAATGTAGGCTGCTTCACAGCGTGCCTGGGCTCACCTTCGATTAAAACCACAGTTTGACCAATAATGTCTGAAACTAGGCCTGGGAGAGACTGAAAAAGGAGATCCTGTCTCACCACGAGTCCCCGCACGGGACGTCCACACTCACTCCCGGCGTGGTTCTAAGGCTCCCTTTATTCTCTCATCTGATTGTGCCTGTGTGCGCCTCTCCTCTTCCTTTGCCCACTGCCTTGTCTTTTTTGAGGATTCCCGTCTTTTGCTTTCAGTCCTAACCCTTTCTTCTTGTGATGAGTAGCATCAGCAGGCCAGGCTATCAAGACAGGTAATGGCCTTTTCCCTTTAGGGGGATCCCCAAAATAGCATCTCTGACTAGGAGTGGATTTTTTTGGAACTTAGGTCAGGGCCAAAATCTTTGCTAAGAATGGCCCCTGTTTCTGAAGGAGTCCTACGGGGCTGTCTGTCCACCGTCCTTCCACGCTGTGAGCCATAGAGTTGTGTCAAGGCCGGCTCTGGACAGTCCTGAGCCTTGACCTGCCATTCACCCCCTCCCACAGCTCTGACACGCCCATCAGCTCCCTCTTAGACCCCAGCCCAAGTCCATGTCCGTTCACAGTAGAGGCTCCAGACTGCCTGTCTGCCCACATTCCAAGACCTCCGACGACCAGCTTCCTGATCCACCTGTACTCATACCCCGTCTCCTGCGGACATGACCGTCTCTCCGGTGGCAGCTAGCAGCCTGCTCTCGGGCAGTCATCTCTCCCGCCACACTTCCCCGCACCCAGCAAGGCACTGAAAGCCCTTCCCAGGCCTCCAAGTAGGAGCTTTTCTACTGGAAGATCTCAGGGCTGGAGATTCTGCCACCTCCCATTGCAACCAAAGTGAACTTTCCAGCTCCTACTCGAACCGTCCAAAGAGAGTCCAATTTAATTTGTACCGTTGTGTTAAATGCAGATCCCAGCGGCAGTGCCAATTCGGGTGTCCAGCAAAGGGTAAGACGGAGTCGAAGTTCAATGGGTGAAACCCACGAAACCAAGCAAAATTGGAAGTGGCGTGACATCTCCCTCTATGCACCTAATACACACAGGCATGGGACCACAAAGTGAATGAGACCTCTTAGTCTGTGTTCACAGTGATAGCCAGATCTTCCGTCAATCCCCGTCAATTAGTTCATGTGAATATTTGAGGAGCTTTTCAGTGTGTGTGAGCTGAATTGATCATTAACTCCAGGATGGTCCCTCCCTACAGGACAGCCTCATAAAAGAAAGTCACCTAAAACAAATCGGCAGCATATAAATTAATGTAAAATTGAATGGGGTTGTTTTTACATGTTGAAGAGAATAGGATTAGCTAGAAGAACTGAGACAGAAAACCAGTATCAAGCCCAAGGTGGGGGTAAGCTTAAAAATGTATAACCATGAGAGTGCTGAGTCATATCTGAGACAATCCCAAGGCCCCCAGGAAAGTTCCAGCATGGCCTTAAGAGGAAGGTCACAAAATTCCTTTCTATGAACCAACCCAGTGGTGACAGGCATTGCTGGGCTGAGTTCAGAACAACATCACATGGAGTAGAAGGCCCTGCCTTTCTTGGATGGCAACAGCGTGCTCTGTGACAATGGCATTAACAGCGACCAGAGATCACAGGGGAGAGAGGAGACCGCTGGGCAGCTCTTGACTTGGGCAGCAGCAGTGAGGTGCCGACAGACGTGTTACCAAGAGACTGGCGTTTCGTATTCAGATCTTCTTCCTGTTCTGAAGACACAGACATCCATGCCGTAGGCTCGGGCAGCAACACCTACAGCGAAGGAGATGTGAAAGGAACCGAACCCGCCGTTCCGCCAGGGAAAGGCAGAGGGCCCGGCGGCTCGCGGAACGCCGGATTCTCACACGACACCTCTGAGGTCTCCCTGCTGGTCATACGTAAGTGTTTTAGCAACAATAAAAAGCACAACTGAAGTGACTGACTTTCTTTTAAAATGCGTTTGGGGTTCTTCTGAGGGTTCTAAAATTCCCATCGCAGATGCCCTCTTCAGTCCTGCTGGCATTTGGGGAAACACTCATCAAATCCATATTTGGGGCCAAAAATGCCTGTGTGAAAACATCTTTTTTCCTATTGTTGAGTGAAAATTCCATGAGCTAAAAATTCTTGCATTGTGTCCAGTAGAAATACGTATTTTCACTGAAAATATCACCCCAGTGAGCTTGCTTGAGATGTTTACGTTGGAAAGAAGTAAGAGAAACACACGCACGCTCTCTCCTTCCCCTTCCCTCGTCTCCGACCTCATCCTCCACTCTTTGTTGAGAGCGCGGGAGTCACCCGGCAGGAAATCCACAGTGACAAACGCGACGGCCGCCGCAGTGAGCCTCGCCGATGTCATCCCACATCTGCAGTACAGCTGTGCGCTCCCCCACGGTGCGCCTCTCTTTAAGGAAGAGCGCAGCCGCTCTGACTCGCAACTGTGGCAGAGGATCTTGGCACGGGGTCTTTGCAGACTCTGGCCCAACTGGCTGAAGTCAGTCTTCGCTCATTTACCAGCCGGCGCAGGTCTCAGCTGCGGTTTTCAGCTTTGATCAAAGCTGAAGCCCATATCACTGAGGCATCATGTGTGAGCCTGGGTCTGGGAAGACCCAGAAGAAGCACAGAGGGGACATGGAGCAAGGCTGGGCCACCTGCTCCCCCATTAGGATGGGAGGAGAGGGGGCAGCTGATTGCCCTGGGGAGAATGGGGTGTGCTGTGGGGATGAACCAGGAGGACTGGAGAGGGCTTTCCAGGGGACTGACATTCCACCCCACCTTGCTGCCACTTTCCGAGTGATAGATACTGGACGTGGCAGTCAAGGACTTAGAGCCTGGGGAGGACCCAGACACACGGAAGAGCTCATTCTAATGTGTGTCGGGCTGAAGAAGGCACAGATGGGGAGGCCATAAAGAACCCAGGGAACGTACAGAGAGGAAACAAAGAAACATCAGGATAGCCTGCAAGGATAGCTTGGTTGCAAAATCACCCATGAAAGGGAAAGTTGGGGGCGGGGGGGGGGAGTGGGGAGCTGCCAGGACCTTCCATTCCTTCATTCAGGTCCAATTATAGAGCACCTAATCATACTAATATCATCGCGCCTACAACATGCAGGGCACACAAATCAGTAAGGAAGAGCTCCTTTCCCCAAGGACATCAAGACAGAAGCACGAATGACTGTGGGAAAGAACTTGTAAGTGACTTACACGTGCAAAGCAGCAGGGGCGTGGAGAGGTGAGAGGGACCGTGTCTGACTGCGATACTCGGGAGGGCTCCCCAGAGAGGTTGCTGTTTATCGTGGGCTTCCAAGCTAAGTGGGTTTTCCACTTACCGAGATGGGAGGTTGGTTTGGGCGTGAAGGAAGCTAGGTACAGAGTTTTCTTTCCCTTCCTGGAGGTCCGAAGGAGGGCGTGCACCTTGAGAACTCATCCTGTGCTCTCAAGACAGGGTTCTTTGGGGATACGGCCTTCAGGTGCTGCCTGGTGGGCTCAGCAGTTATGGGGCAGCAGTCAGACCGGGAACCCAAGAGAGTGCCAGGTGGAGGAGAGCTAGACTTGCCCCGATTTGCACCCCACTTCCTGCCGGCCCTCCTCCCCTCCACTTCCTCAACCCCCCAACTCCTCCTCCATGCTGTGCAGCTTTGGGCAAGCTACTTAACTGCTCTCCACCTCCAAGTTCCCCTCTGTGAAATGGGGACATTTACAGCAGTCTCTCGTCGGTCTTACTAAAGACGAAAAGGTCTAGTGCTTTGTAGGGCACTTAGCAGAGTGAGTGTCCACGGATGTCCTTACTGCCCGTTGCTCCTCCTTTCTGGAGTGATCTCATCACACCAGGACTTCATCATCACTTGGACCCTGAGCACCACCCCCTGACCCCGTCTGTTCCTACGGCCCAACTCTCCGTCCTCCGCCCCTGCCGGCGCTCAGCCTGAAAATCCCAGAGTCCTGGGCACATCACCCTAAGCCCTGCTGTGCCAACAGGCACCTGAGGCCCGTCAGACCCACTGAAAACAGAACTCGGTATCTTCATCAACCTCTGCTCTTTTGTCCCCGATCTGGGTAATGATACCACCACCGGGCAACTGCTGACCCCAAAGAGAGCTCGGACGCTCGGACGAGACTCGCCCTTCCTCTTCCAGCCGATAAATAGATCTGACTCACTCAAATCCTCTTGATGGAGAAACTCCTTGCCCCCGACCCCCCACTGTCATGGCTTATCCTTCCTCCTCTGTCCATCCCTTCTGCCTCCGGGCTGCGTCCCCTCCAACACGACTCTCACGCCACAGCCAACACGCATGTCCCATCATGGGGTCTCATGGCCAAAGCCTCCCGAGGCTGTGCGAGGCTCTCTGGGTAATGCCTGTGCCCTTCTACCCGCACGCGAGGGTCTTCGCGATCCCATCCACCTTTCTAGCCTCACCTTCACAGTGCTGGGCTTCACCTTCGGCACACAGCAGCCCCAGTAAATAAATAACTGTGGAATGAATGAATGAATGAATGAATTGTCCAAGGAAGAACCCTTCCTCTGGCCATCTGGAACTCTCTTTGATTTCCTAGACATGTCATTCTGGAAGACAGGCCTTCTGCTTGCTTTCATCCACTGTCCAGCTGGCTCCCTGCACAACTGTCCTCCTCGGGCCGAGATGGGTGTCCCTGTGCACCTTCATGATACCCCAGGTCTTTCCCCCTTTGGGGACTACTCCCTAAGAGCGGTTTGTTGCTGGTCATCCTACTAAACTCAGACTCCAGAATCATTCAGTATTATCTGGAAGTCTCTGGAATAATGCCTAGGCACTGTCTGGTTGAAAGCAGGCATTCCATTAATGATTTATTAACCCGAAAATGAATGGATCAAATGCCAGTTGTGTCGTATAAACAATAACAACAAAGGAAGAAATCGATGTGGCATCTTTTGGGTTATTATTTTTTTCTTTTTGGCTTTATTTCTGCAGGACCTTCCAGGACTCACCACCTTCTGTTCCACAAGCACAGACTGGACCATAGTTTCCCTCTATTTTCTGCCAGCCTTCCTTCCTGCGGCCACACTGACAGGCTCCTGGAAGGCCCACCTTTCCCTCAGATTTCTCATGGTGATTAAGAGCTGTCATTGCCACAGCACAGCGCAGAGAAAGCCAACCAGTCTTCACTTGTGGGCTCCACCCGCTGACGGTGGACACGGCCAAGAAAAGTTCATTAAGCCTGGGGTAAGAAAAAGCACGGGGGGAGACAGAGATGGAACAATTCCCTCGGGCTTTGGGAGAGCAGGCCTCTGTGAAGATACCTTCCTCAAGGATCTGGGGAAATTACGTTATAAAACTGCAACAGACAGCAGGATAGAATTTCACGCTCCCTCCTAGCGTCACAGGGACCCAAACATTTCTCCCGGCTGGAGGAGCACCACGGAGCCATTGCCCAAAGACACCCTGATGTCCAGGCATTTTCAACCCCCTCGGAATGATGCTCTGAAGAACATGTTTATTCTTCCTGCATAGACGCTGGAGCGCAAGAGAGGTTAGGGAAATACACTGCCCGACTCTGGAGTCTGCAAATGGAAGCCGATCAAGCAGCACTGGGTACACTTTGACATTCGCGTTTTTTTCTAAAGGAGCCAGGGGTCAAAAATTTGGTCACTGTTCCCTGAATGAGTTTCAAATCAACGGGATTGTTTTCCCCATGAGGTGAGCTGGAAAGAGGCAAGTTGGGAAGCTCAGAGTAAGTGCGGTGTGCAAATACGGGGAGAGGCTCTGCCCCTGGGTGGGCACCAGAGTGAGCACTGTGAGTCCCACGCCCGTGTGGCATCGTGTCCAAACCAGGACATTTTTCAGAGCAAATAGAGAAATGATTCCTACTTTCATCGGGCCATCTGGGTGTCAACCAGCAATGGCCGGGCCAACAAGTGAGCAAGCCTCCCAGTGGTGTGCTCTGCGGATTAAACTCTTGGTAGAGAAGAAAGCATACCAGGGTTTAAAAAGGCCAAGACATACTTTCTTTTTAAAGATGCTCTCCCCAGACTTGGTTCTTAGGCTGTTCCCTGATGCAGTTTAGACCCAAATCACAGAGGCATTTCTCATCAGCAAAAGCAAGCAATAAAATATGGGAAGGACTATAGGAGAAATGGACCAGTGCTCTTGTGAAATTCTTTCAACACACCAGTGTGTTTCTAGAAACAGCAAAACATTTAGCAAGAGGTGTATAAGCCGGTTCTAGGAGCAGTCAGATGATTTGCAGGTGACTGTCATCTGGCCCCCATCGACACTGATCCCCCTGAAAAATAAGCCCATAAGAGCGAAGCTTCACCTCACATGCCTAAGTGTTTCTGCATCGCAAAAATAATTTGTATTCCAATCATGTGGTTTTGAAAAAAAAGGTGAGAAACAGATACATAACACGTGTGGAGGCAAGTTCAAAGCCTCCCTCAGACTCTCAGAGCCAGCTGCTCCCATGGTGCTGCCCTTGCCTCTCACTTCAAGGACAAGTAGTTTGAGGTGGGCTTCCTTGAAGCCCAGCGCCCCCCAAAACAAGAGCACCCTGAAAAGTCTCAAGTCAGGGAAACCATGAATTCAAAAACCCACAAAACCAACATGGCTATCTTGCGGCATCTCCTGTTTGCCAGCCGAAGCTTTACTCTTGATCTTTCATCAAAAAAGAAAAAAATTAGACCCGAGTCCCCCAGACCCAACATTGCGTGCGAACCAGAAGGAGAGAGGGCCTTCTCTCCACCTCACTCTCCCACCGCAGTGCAGTCGCCTCCCGGAGGGCAACGTGGGTTAATGAGGACCCCAGACGGGGGGGCATCGGGCTCCCTGCTCAGCGGAAAGCCGGCTTGAGATTCTCTCTCTCTCCCTCGCCCCCACCCACCGCTCATGCGCTCTCTCGCTCTCTCTCTCTCTGAAATAAGCAGATGAATAAATCTTGAAAGCTTTCATACTAGGCAGAAGTCTAACTCTGCCTGGCTACCTCGTCTTCCTTCACAAAGCAATTTAAGTTTATAAACAGTATTTGGGAGGAAGTATCAAACGCATCAGAGAATCCATTGTTTCAACACATCGGAGACCCTCATCCATGAATAATTGTTACAGGAAGCAAGTCCGTGTCCCAGCTCCCTGAAGACGCCTCAGAGGCAATGGTTCTGTCATTATCGGATGCTGTAACTCCTTCAGAGGGTTTCAGACTTGGACTCGTAGACCCTGGCTTATCGCCAGTGAGGGTCATGACATTCCATGCGAAATGGAAAAGGTCCTGTGTTTAATGAACAACCGAATTTTGCCGTGTTTGGTATTAGTCCTCGGTAAGGGGTTGGTATCGATGGGACCGCCTTTTTTTTTTTTTTAAGATTTTATTTATTTATGTATGAGCCAGCACGAGTGGGGGTGGGGGCAAGCGGAGAGGAGGGAGATGGAGAAGCAGGTTCCCCGTGGAGCAGGGAGCACCCCCGGGATCACGACCTGAGGCAAAGGTGGACACTTAACCCACTGAGCCACCCAGGTGCCCCGATGAAGCTGCTTTTTGTAGCTGAAAGTGAAGATGCACACTTCTGTAGTCGCTTGGCCGCTGAGCACTTTCGTTGTGCCCAGTGCCGTGCTCTGTGTCCTGCAGGAGCTGTGAATGTGGCTGGGGAGGAAAGCTTATGAGAACCATCAGACCCCCAACTCCACGGTACTGAGTCCTTGCAAACTAGAGAGTCTCCAAAAGGTGAGACACTGAGTAGAATACACCCCTGAGTCAGGAGGCTGCTTCGAACCCTCAGGACAGGGAAGGCATCGGGGAGCCCTCCGGCACGGTCTGTGAAACACAACTTAGTGTCACCTTCCTGGGGCTCCCGCCCTCCTGTTCTCCTGTGACAGCCCCACAGAGCAGAAAGGCACAAGTCCAGTGGACAAGTGAGCTTTGGCTTTCTGTGACCCGCATCGGCCACGTCTCGGGCTCTGCCCCCCATTCCGCGGGGCCCCACCAAAGGCCATCTTGTCTTCAAGCCTCTGCGATATCACCTCCGTGGCAAGAACATTTTTCTCCCTTGAGATTCCTGTTCGCAACAACAGTTTATCTTCTGGAAAGAGGAAATCCAGTATCGCCAATAACCCCAGCAGCAGAGCAGAGTACTGATGCTCTCAAGCCGTTCTCATGTCAAGACCTTCTAAAATACGGCACGAATTACTCGGCCTGTGGGTGCAAACAATGCATGACTACGTGAGGAAGGGAGTTCTAACAGCCTTCCCTCCACGGCCGTCTGAGTGTTTTCACTCACGCGAAGCAAGCAGTCAGCTGCACGTCATTCCTTTCCGACTCCGTTTTCATTATCCTCCCTGATAAATCTGTTGCCAAAAAACCTGGATCCCAGCTCCAAAATCTTACTTTAATTGAAAACGAATCAGTCCTCAACCTCTCATAACTCCGTGGGGTGGATCCATTTGTTTCCAAAGTCTGAAGCACTCCTTAACCTTGACCAGGTTCTAACTTTCAGTGTCAGATTCAACTTGATTCTGAACTGTGCGTCAACTTTTTGGAAAAGTCATCTAAAACGCCGAACTCTGCCAACACATGACCATGCTTCAAAACGGGGCTAGAAAGCTCAGAAAACCCTTCATGGGCTGCCACCAGAGAGAAGTGGACTATGTGTGCTCTCCCCTTGCCCACCCCACCCCCACCCTTGCATGCAAGACACCCCACAGTCGGCTTCCCACCCCCAGAAAGACACAGAATCCAGTATCCCCCAAACTTCTGTGATGCTCCCCACCTCTCCAGCAACCTCTCAGTCAGGTGTGTCCACCAATCCTAGACCAGGCACAGAGAGGAGCCAGCTGGAATCGGAAGTGCAAACGACACGGGGCCAGTATGGCGCCTGGGAAGAGAGTCGCAGGGACTGAATCCAGCTTTGAACTCTGGCTTCCCTGCTTACTAGCTGTGTGCACCTTGACAAGTTTTGTCGCTGTTCTGTGCCTGAATGAGAAACAGCACCAGTAGTAATACCTACCCACACGGGGACCGTGAGGGTTCCTTGTGCTGATAGAATGAAGGCACCAGAGCCTGGGACACGGGAAACACTGAGTCAATGTGCACTTTGGGGTGCCTGCGGGGCTCAGTTGGTGAAGCATCGGCCTTTGGCTCAGGTCATGATCCCAGGGTCCTGGGATCGAGCCCCACATCAGGTTCCCTCATCAGCAGGGAGTCTGCGTCCTCCTTGCCCACCGCCCTTCCCTCTGTTCATGTGCACACACACCTGCGCTCTCTCGATCTCTTGAGAATAAATAAATAAATAAATCTTTTAAAAAAACTAAAACTGAATGTGCACTTTCTCTACCTGTGTGCCCACCTGTCTCTGTGTGTCCGTATCTGTCTACATCTTCCTCCGGTAACAGACTTTCAGCTCCTTGGGACCAGACGCCACGCCTAATTTCACCCTTTCACCCAGCAGAGAGGGTAGCGGCTAAACAATGACTGATTTAACATTGTTAAATTCACACTTGAACTCAACTTTCTGTCATTTAAAAAAAAAATAGTTTAGTTACCAGAAGACATTGCTAAACAAAAATGTGGGCTTCTTCTTCCTCTTTGCACACAAGGCTCCCAGGGGTTTTTTTTTAAAGCCCTTGTACAAGATCTTACTTCTTGCAAGGACATCTGCAAAGAGAGCGAGAGCGGCATCAGGCCTGAGGGCTAACCCGGCAGAGAGCCGCCGCATAAAACGTGAAATGTCCTGTGCACGATGCTGTCGGTCCCACGTGAGAATGCGTACACACACACACACACACACACACACACACCAGGGCAGGCACCCAAAGCTAACTACGGAATTATAATTGAATGTGCATCTTAATTTGTGAATGCTTCGCAAGCTATTGCCCAAAAGACTTCGCTATGCCTGGAAAGACCCATGACCTATTTATCTGGGCATGATTTAGGAAGCAGAGGACTGTTATTTTTATGTTTCAGGTAAAAAAAAATAAATTTTGTCCTAAAACATGGAGGTGGTTGGTGTGAAGCAGCTGGCTAATTGTTCAAACCATGGACTTCACACTGTGTAGGAAAGATAGACTTTAAAGGAGTCTTAGCATTGAAGGTACTTCCAGCAGAATGCCCAGGAGTGCTGACTATGTGTCCGGGGGCCGTGAGAGGTGTGGGTGGCAAAAACAGACCCCAGTCTTATCAGAGGAGGGCCACCATGTAACCAGGACAGCAAGGGACATTTCTGCATCTAGGGATGGTGTAGGCACATTGGTGCTTTTTGGAAGTTTAGTCAACTTGACTTTGCAAAGACCTCTACAAAGGGGGCCCATTTAAAAATTAAATCAAGTGAAAATTCAAGTTTATTCAAAATCACACTTGGAATGTGCCATCACATGCCCAACCAAAACCATTCATGAAAAACCCCAAGAAAATGTGCCCATATCATCCTTCTTCTGTTGCTATTGTTGTGGTTTGGGGTAGCAGCCCCAGAGGCAGATGTCTGGCCCCAAAACTGACATGTCTTGTCTCTCACCAGTTTTTCATAAGAGCGCACTGAATCTACAGGGGAAGAAAGTCTCCTGGAGCAGAGAATTTCCCAGTCCAGAGGCCAGTCCCTCCAGCACCACCAGCAAGGGAATACGAGCTTCTCCTCTCCCAGACCGCAGTGCTCTGCTGCATTCAGTCCACCCACAAGTGCTTCCATTCAGTCAGCAGACACTCCAGGGTGAGTACCATGAGCACACATCAGGCCACATCTGGAAACAGCAGAGCCAAAGGACCCCACCCCCAACGGTGCGACCGCTAGAGTCTGGGCGTCGAGTTTCATTACTATGTTTTTCAGAAGCAGGCAAACTACAGGAAAACAGATGAAATTGGAAAACCCAAACCAGGCTCTTCTAGAAGCCCATCTCCTAGACCAGGTGGGTTTCTTTTTGGAGCTCTTTGGAAGTCAGGGCACTGTGGTTCTCTGTGGCTGAGCTAGAGGTGTTGCTGTCTCAGCTCGGTGAGTACCTCCTTCCCCATCCCTCAGCCCCGGACATCTCTTCAATGAGGCAACAAAGTTCTTCCCTGGAGAGTGCAGCCAAGTCAACTGCCAGGGCCTTCTGCTCTTCCAGGCCCCAACTTGAGCTCTTGACTGAGCCATGGGACCTCTGGCCAGAATTCCTTGCCATGCTTGGCTTATGGGGTCATGATTCAAGTGTCCTCGGCCTCCTCTGCCAACCAAATCATCTCCTGTGAGTTGCCTGCTTCTGTCTCTGAGCCAATTGTCTTCTACCCCATTATTGTTTTGCTTCCTGTCAATCAATTTATGGCTCACCATAAAATTAGCATCCCCACAGTTGCCACAACCTACAGAAGACTGTTTTTGTCTAAAGCTTTTTAAAAAAGCAGATTCATCAGGAGCTATTCTAGATAAACATATGCCACCCTTATATATAATAAGAATTTTGGAAGAGGGTTATGCTTCTTACTGCCTGATTAAAAAAAAAAAAAAAAATGTCATGCTTCCACGACTCACCAATGCTCATCAGCCTCCCAACCCAACAAGTCTATTCTGGTACCTAAAATCCTATTCATTCCTTTGAGTTAAGACTCACAGAATCTTCAGAAAACTGAATTTACATCAGCTATGTGTTCCCCTGCTGTTGACATTAGTAATTGACTCAGATGTCAACAGGTGGTGATGGGCAGGACCCAGCTGGAAGGAAGGACAAAGGAGGCCAGAGGGGCCCCAGGGCCTGGCAATGGCATAGAGTCCAAGAGGGAGGAGGACTGAATGAGCGGTCTGAAGATCCCAACCTTGCCCTCTGCATCCTGAGACTTCGGCCTTGTGGAAAAGCAAAGTACGATGCCCCTCACTCCAACACACTCGCTTTATCTGGAAGGCGTCTTTGAGGAACATCACAGTTCATGACTCCTTCTTCCGGTCTCTGCAACACCCTTGTCCTCCCATTTGACATAAGCATTGTATATCCTTTCATCAACAAACTCTAAATCCAAAGGGGAGGTTTTTAAGAACATCTCCAAACAAGGCCATATTTTGGCATTTAGCAATGGTGTCAAGAAGTCTCCCTGCTCAGGGATTGACTTTGCAGAAGCCATATCTTTTCCCAATCAAGAGCTTCATGATGCCTTTCAAGAAGCAGGAGGCCCAGCTGGAGCCCAAGCAAAGGCTGCAGTTCGGATGGACATGTCTGGGCATGTGCTGCTGAAACATGGGGAGGACCCCGAAGGGCTCTTCTGGACTCAGGAGCTTTGGGGCTGGTAGGATGACTCCTGTGAAGGTAGAGAACACCAGGGACACAGCCTTCATCACATCACAGGGATGACCGTCCCAAGCACTAGAGTGGCTTCGTCTCATGATTATCAGCTGGAGAGTCTGGACGGACCCCGGAGGACTGGAGCTGGTGGTGCACCAGAAAGGAAGGCTTTTGGTTGAAAGAGACAGAAAACATAACCACAGCGGCTTAAACAAAGAAGAGACTCATTTATCTGGTTCAGCGGTGCCATTCTGAGACTCTAGGGGCCTCCAATTGGTGAGAACTATAGGGGCGCCGTCTACCACACCTTCGTTTGTTCCACCCAAAAGAAGAAAGAGGTCCCCATGGTAGCAGAAGTTTTCTGGAACTCTAAACAAACTCGGCTTCCTTTTGTCCCTTCCTTTTGTCCCTTTTGTCCCTCAACTGTCCTTTTGCCATCACTGTACCGGGTGACTACTCCTAGCTAGAAGGTAGAAAATGTAAGGAATCGGATTGGAAGTGGAGGTTGGGACCACCGGCTGGTAGCATCTCCCTTAAGGTGAGGCTGGTAACACGGGATTAGGCTATAGGGTGAACAGCAACACCCACAGTGCCGAACCAAGAAAGCATCTCTCTTACAACTGTGAAGAACCCAGAGCATTTTGGACACAGTGAGGACCAACTCACATGGTGACAGTGGTGCCCTCACTGGTGTCCCCTCCCTACTGCAGCAGTGGAAGGCTCTGAGACACACAGAGGTCTTTCTAGGGAAGAAAGGAGAATAAAGGGAGGTGCCCCAGGGAGAAGAGAAGGGACTGGCAGGCCCCATGAGGAGCCCAAGTTCTTCCAGAGATAATGGAGCGCTTTGCCTGTGCTAGAGGTCCTCCCATATACAGGGGACTGTGCTGGAATCTCAGGGTCTGGGGAAATACAGTGACTTTCAGCAACTAGGATCGCCTAACTGTGTGACAAAATAAATAAAAGACCACCTGACCCTTGGCAGCATCAGCAAACCGAGAATTCATTTGTGAACACAGTTCCTCCCTTCAGATGAAGAGGGAAACTAGGAATGGGCCGGGTCTCATGTGTGTCAAATCCTTTGCCCAGATTGTTTTATTTATTAAAATAATTTAATTTATAAATAGACTTCATTTTCATTTCTGATAAGAAAATACAGGTTCAATGATCTTAAAGGACTCAGCTAGAAAGTGGAAGAGCCAAACGAAAACCCACAGTCTGCACCCACAGTCCATCGTCAATGCTGCACGTGTGCAGATGACTCAACTTTATCTGGAGAATTATTGGTATTATTTATTCTACGCCGCCTGTATCTGAGAAGATTGAAAACAGCTGCCTCTATGAAAACCCTGTCACCAGCTGCCTAGCTGAGTGATGTGTCTCTCAATTTCAAAGATAATGAAGATGCTGGGATTTTCCCAAATGTTTAAAAAGTTGGGAAGCCCAGGAAAGTCCCGGGATCCCCAAACCCTGTAGCAATACTTTGTCTAAACCAGGGCCATCGTCCTTGCAAAAATCAATACAGTCACCCATTCCACGGCTCCAGGGTGGAGCTAGGAAGTTAGAAAGGAGCTAGCGAGGCACCATTTGAAAAGGAATCAAAAATCTCAGAAATCAAGAAAAAAATTATTTTTCATGTAATAGTTTTTAAAATAAAAATTAACACAGGGATACCCGGGTGGCTCAGTCAGTTTGGCATCCAACTCTTGGTTTTGGCTCAGGTCATGATCTTGGGTCATAGGATCGAGCCCCACATAGAGTTCTGTGCTCAATGGGGAGTCTTCTTGGGATTCTCTCTCTATCTCTCCCTCTGTCCCTGCCTGTGCTTCTGCATGCATGCTCTCTCTCTCTCTCTTTCTCTCTGTCTCTCCTAAAAAATAAATAAAAACAAAAATTAATGCAAAAAAATCATGATGTGCCAAATGTCAAAAATTTGAAATAGAGACTGGTTGTCACTTGTTTTAGGGTTCTTTAGTTTCCAAACCGTGGTTCCCCCCAGCGGCAGTTCCCAGGCCCCTTGGCCTTTGACACCCCTCTGGACGGCCTGTGAGGGTTAACAGCACGATACAAGCAGATGGGGCAAGGTGGGCCTTTATACATACTCACAGTTTTTTACTGCTGAGCCTCTATCCAATTTTCTCTGTGGTTTGAGTACTGGAAGACATGATACTAAGTACAAATGAGGGGCGCAGTCTTCCTTCTGCTGCAGGCCCCAGTTCAGCCCCTCTCACTCACACCGGTCATCCACAGAGAAAGCAGAGGGGACACAAATGAGGGTGGGTGTCTTAGGCAGCATTAGGGTCCATACCCCTGCAGCCTGGTCCCATCCAGGCAAATTCCACACACAGATGTCACTGCAACTCCTATCAGACGTCCCTGTGTTTGGGTGAGACTATAACTTTCAAGTGACCCTGTCAACGTTGGAACAATCTCTTTCCCCTCAAAAGACACCTGATGTGCAGCAGGGAGCAGACCGGAGCACCTTTTTCATGACCAGTGCGCCACTAATTGCTTTGACGATAATAGAAAGGCTAGAAGGTATTACACTGGGTACATGACGTTGCAAACAGCGCTAGATTAATTTGCATTAAAAAGGTTGCGAGAGCAATTAACATCTCATTAATATGATATAGACACTAATTCATACCGATCCCAAGTGACCCCAAATTGTTTGCACCCAACCAGTGCAAGGGTTGCTTCAGAAAACACGGTATGGATCCCCGCTAAGGGCAGGGAGCAGCTCCACCTTGGAAGGGGCTGAAGATCACGGGTACCACGGCCACGCTCCGTGTCTGCTCAGCTGCGGCGGGGTGGCCAGTGCAAATGCCATGCGGGGGGTGCCTGGCCACCGAGGCCAAGGCTGCGGTGTGCCCCTGGTGCCCTGGGGACAGCTGGGCTTCTGAAGGAAGGGCTGCCCCACGTGCTGGGCAGGGAGGAAGCTCCTGGAGAACAGCGAGGTTTTCCACCAAAGAGAAGCTCATAGTGATCAAAGCCACTGCCTTAAATAATTGATTTATTTCTACAAGTTAAAAAAAAAAAAAACACCTCACCCTGGGGGGTCATGAATTGTCAGAGATATAATCACAGCCCTTGGGAATGAGAGATGCCCAGAAGCGCCTACGTCTGGCAATGCCCGGGGATGTGAGGGGTGGGTAGCCACATCAAAGGCTGGCCCCACAGGATGTCACGTGGGAGATCACTTCTGGCAACGTTTTCGACAATGTTTTCAGAAAGAAAAGTTTCTCCTGCTGTTCCCGCACCACGAATCCCTTCAGAGGAAGGAAAAGACAAAATGAAGATGGGTAAGGGGGTCCTGGGTGGGACACCCACCTGGGCGAGACGACTGTCCCACTGACATCCTCACCTCTACGTGTAGGGAACGTGGGCTCTGGGATACGGATAAACACACACACACTCACACACACTCACACACTCACACGCACAGACGCACACAGTCATGAGGCTCTGTCTCTGTTCAAGCTTCTCCCTGGGTCTTCCTCACCACGACAGTGCTGCACAGTTTCCTGGAACTCAGCTGAGGGACACAATGGCCGTAGTCCCTGTACCCACGGTGATCGTTCACCAGCTCCCTGATCCATCCATGATGCAGAAGGGACACCCACAAATCCAGCCGAATTCCAAAGACGCACCGAGGACTGGTGTCGCCCACACCTGTTCAGGGGCTGTGGGGGTAGGGAGGGGATTCAGAGCGAGCCCCCGGGACGGTGGAACATTAAGCATGAAATCGCTGGGGCACATGCTCAATGGGGACTTTCGCTGTCAGTGCCGTGATGGAAAGGCACCAAGTCAGGAGCTGGGAGGGCTCCCTGGAAGAAGCCCAATCTGAGCGGCCCCGGGAAGGGCGAGAACATTTTGATAGCCAGGAAGAGACAGAAGCATCCCAGGAGGATGAGAAGGTCGTCAGCAAAGGCACCACACAGGCGGCTCGAGGCTGGTGGTCAGAGGCCACCAAAACTGAGCAGCCCTGCTCAGCAAACAGACCGAGAAGCAGACCGTGTGACGAGACCGGGGGCCCCGGAGACGCGAGACATGGTCACTAGATCGGCATTCACTGGCCTCGGAGCCCCGCACGTGTGCACAGCCCTCTGTGCTTTTCCTCTGAAAAAGGGCCGTCCCCTTAGAAGACGCTACTCTTTGCCCGTGTCACCTGCTGCATTTCCTGATTACCCGTGTGCCCCCCGGGGGACGGTGGGGTTCGCACTTGCAGCCCAGCTCGAAGGGATGCAGGCTCGTGAGAGAGGAAAAGAGCCACTTGACACATGGACAATGACGTGCAGCCGAGAGAAAGCTCAGACGCCGTCACAGAGCACCGCACGGACAGTTCCACCAAAGCTCACCCGCGGCCTCGGGTGGGAGAGCCGAGTCCCCCGAACGCGGGCCATGAGCGGGGGCCAAAGGCTCAGCCAGACCAGACTCGAATCCCAGGACTGCCAGTTCTCTCTGTGGCGCCCTGGGCTCCGATCTGCGCTTCTCCAAACCTCCACTTACTCATCTGGAAAAGAGGGATAAGACCACCTGCTCGGAAGGCAGGTGCGCTGTTAAAGCAGCACGGAGAACACAGAGGTGCCCGATGGAGAGCGGCTCCTATCGTCACGACGGTGCTGGAAGTCCAGGCAGAGAGTGGCATGTCCCCTCAAAGCAGAACCCACCTAGCCTAGCCCCCTGCTCCAGGGGCGTGGGGAGGGGTGGGGAACGGGGGGCGGGGGGCATGAGCCGGCCGCTGCACCACCACCTGGGAGCTTGTCAGAAATGCAGGGTCTTGGCCTCGCCCCCCGGGTTCCGAGTCCGAATCTCCAGTGATGGAGACACCCAGGTGCCTGCTGTATACAGGAGAGTCTGAAAGCATCTAATACCCAAACAGTGGTTTTCAGTCCTGACCGCATATCCAGATAACCGGAGGGGCTTGCAAATCACCCGTGCCTGAGGCCCCTTCCCGACCTATTAATTCCAAATCCCTAAGAACAGCGTGCAGGCTGCGTGGCCATATATGCAGCCAAGACCGAGAACCACGGGCTCTATCAGAAGATACAAAGCCTTTGGGACAGAGCCTCGGTATAACCCTCATGGGCTCCAGGCATGTTTGCCTCCATGGGTCCTTTCTTCCATAATACAGTATATAAAATTATATATTCCTCCACGGCAATAAAAAGAGGGCTATGTTAATATTGTTTATTAAGACATTTTCTTCCATGTAAAAATTCCCTTTCAGTTCTAATTAAAATTAAAATACTTCATGAGCCCCTGAAAGTATCTCGGGCCTCAGGCACTGTCCCCACCATACCTCAGGGACACATCGGCTCTGCTTGGGGATATTAGATAAGGGTAAGACATAGTCGAGGAGACAAAAGAATGCTCGAGAGAGCCGTAAAGCTAGTGGTTTGATAGATGTGAGCGGATGGCTCACACATCCTGAGATCCTGATCCGTAAAAGAAGATGGAGAAGAAGAAGAGGAAGGGAGGGAGGGAGGGCGGGACATCTAAATACGAATGAAATTCTATCAAATGGGGGAAGCAGAAGCATAGGGAGGAAGAGCCTTTGCACACCCTGCAGCTCTAGCAGCAGAGCAAATCCACCACCGATGGCACCTGCTATCACTCATCGTCCTTGCAATCACTCATTCCTCCATTCCTCCAGGACACCACAGAGCCAAGCCCAGACAAGTCCAAGACGAGGACACTACCATCCCTTCCTTCCCTGGGTCAAACACTTGGGGCAGTCACCGCATACCTGCTCTGTTTCCTTACCTTCCCCAGAATGTGCACGAGAGACCGTCCATTTCCTGGAATGACCAAATTTAATGAAAGCCGCTGTGACTTAAAAGAAATCAGCTGGAATCATGGGAAAGTGAAGCACAATGAGGGCTGCAGCCCCCCCCCCTTGAAATTACCAACTGTGTGGCCTGAAAGCTGCTCCCAGGGGATGGTTTTTATAACTTATTTTTATTATTTAAAAAAACCTGGCTTGAAAGGGTTGGTTAACAAAAAAAAAAAAAAAAAAAAAGCAGCTCCTCGCCAGTGGGAATCTTGAGCGGGCCTTATTTATGCTACAGTCCAAACACAGAGAAGGGGGAGCATAGGACCAAACGGAGAGCGTCCCGCAGGATGGTACTTGCAAACCAGGGAAAATACAAATTCTGTTTCTCATGGGCACTTCTTAGAAGAAGAGGAAAAGGGAAGAAAAGCGGTATTCAGAAGTTGCAGCGAGGCCTCGTAATTAGAAATACAGTACCATTATTCCCTGCACAAAAGAGCAGGGAGTTTGGATGTGAAAATGAAACCTTGTGAATGGGAAAGTTTCAAGTAAACAAAAGATTAATTGCTGTATGCTTTGGCCCTTGCATTGAGGGGAAAGAAAAGCTACCATGCCTGCATGCTTGCATGGGATTTCTTGGGGAAAGGATAACTCTAAAGGATGTGTTTCCCTTAATGAGATTTTTTTATATTACAAAATATAGACGGTTGGTAATATTTCAAACCTATGACGCCCTGCCTGAAGACCATGCTAGAAATTGCCGAAACTCAATAAAATGGGATCCAGTCTAAATTCGCAGTTGGTGCATTTATGCTTTGCACATTCAACACCCTTTATAAATAATGATTAAGACCCCCTCCATTAATGTAAAGTATCATCCCCCTCATTATACCACTGAGAAACTCCATGTAGAGGGACGTAGATGCATCCAAGAGGGAATCTGTCTGGAGGTCATTCCCATGCTGATGAGGCCCCAGGAAATCCACAAAAGACCAGTCTGGTTGGATGATCCTGGGACCAGATCGCTGAGACCCAGGGAAAGACACAACAGACCCAGGACTAGATTGGTGTGTGGCACAGGCTAGGCGCTCAATAAATAGACAGGTATGAAAGGAAGGAAAGATGGGTGGAAGAAAGGAGGACAGGAAAGAAATGGTATGTGGGATGGGATGGGGCAGAACCGGAAGAGGGGCTGGAAGCATGTCACGTGTCATGCCTCAAGAAATTATTCCAAGGTCCTTCCCAAGAGAATAGTGTGGTTTTGTGTATTAATCTGATGGTGAGAATTAAAGCCTTGATTATACATTTTTTTTAATCTTGAAAAAGTATAAAGTCTGAGGAAACACAAAGGTTAACTAGTTATTTACCAGATTCTTCAAGTCTTGTCTTTCTCTTTCTTCATTTACCTAAGACTATAGCCACTTCTGTTTTTTCAAAACAAGTCCACTCTTGGCCTAAGGTGCTTCTCTCTTCTGGGTGGTGGTTTGTAGGTCCCCACCATATCTGCCTGCTCCCATCAGGATGGTCACCCTTGGAGCTGGCAGGTGTCTGTCCTCATCTCTGCGCACACACAGGTATTTTCAAATCAATGTAGTGGGAATGCACATGCATCCTGGACTCTTCATTAAAACAAAGGCTGAAGACATGCAACATCTTCCTTACACTCCCAAGGCACCAGGACATCACAGATTGTCTATAAATGGCAATTTAGATATGAGAACTCAGCACTGGGGTGCACAGCCTCCATCCACTAAATGGGAACAGCCAGCAATGAGGCCCTGGCGCCAGTGGCAGGTGGGATTCTGGAAGCCCTTGGCAGGTTGTCATGGTGGCACTGTTAACATTTTTCCCACTGGTGCACTGGGACAGACACCACGGAAGGGAAGGAAGGTGCTAAGAGCTACAGTATCTTAGACACGGGAGAGCTGCAGAAAGTGATAATTATGAGGATAATGGAGTTGAATGGCTGTCACCAAGTGTCATCATCTGTTGGAGAAAGACAAAGGAAGCCTAAGAGTTATTAATCGCCAATTTAAGGTGAATCGTGCAAATCAGAGACCTCAGTGGCAACATTGAAGAAGATGCATCTCTTTTAGCCAGGGATTCAGGAAAGCTGAAGATCAGGCTCAGGACTTAGTCATCAGGGCTGCAGGGCTCCAGAGAAGGTTAAATCCTTAGACCCAACAAGCACACGTTACCAGTAAGGGACTCTGATTGGAAGGGAGTGGGACCCTGATAATTATCATGGGGATTTCTAGGTCAGAGGTCACACAAAAATCCCTTTGAGGACCCTCTGAACCTGCAGAAGACCCCTCTTTTCCTGTCAAAGGCTAGTGCTCTGCCCTTTCTGAAAAATTCTGCAGAGGCCTCTGCCCCACTGGCAGCAGATATACCCCAAGATCGACTCCCACACGCCCTCCCACTCGCAGACCAAGTTACAGAAACACCCTACTGGGGAAGCTCTGGGGCTGCTACAGGGAAGAAGAGACTATAGGACCCAGCCTAGAGCCCTCAACAGGACCCCACATGGGCTGGATTGGGAGACACAGAACCTAAGTGTGCAATAGGGAGCATGCCTCCGTGCGGGCGAATCTTCCGTAATACGAACTTCCGTACATAAGGAAGGACTTGGAGCCTTCCGTAATAAGGCCCCAGGGCAGGGCTGCCATGGTGCTAGGATGGCCTGCAAGGAAGAAGCATAAATGCCCAGACTGCCCTCCACACAGTGGGATAGAGGAGGAGGAGGCTCCTCCTGAAGGGCCATCCTGTCGTCACCTAGCTGGACTGCCTAATGGAAATGCACTGATGGAGTCTTGAAGTGATAAAAACCCTTGTGGCATCTAACTAGGTGCAAGGGGGGCACGATGATAATTGGGCATCATGGCTGGGGTAGCAGTCACAGGCGCCTGACCCAGAGAGTGTTGTGGACACAGCATGCTTCAGACCGAGAGAGACAGGTGGTCGCAAGAGCACTGTTCAATCTACACACTCAAAAAAAAAAAAAATTTTTTTTTCAAGGAAAGGTAATAGAGAGTCTGAATCAAGATAATCGAACTGTCCCAAGAAAAAGCCACATATCAGTACCAGACTTGGTACCTGGACCTAAGCCAGTTCTCAGGCCACATGCCCACTGCCTGAAGAACAGGTGGGTCCCCAGGAGGGAAGACCTGTGACATCACAGCAAGTGCACAGGGGAAAGACTCCCCTCGTTCTTCTCCAAAAAGGCTACACCATGCACTTGGGTAACCCATGCTAGAGGACAGGGGATGCCCAGACCCCTTGAGACTGTTGGGCACAAGATGGAGATGACGCTGATAACTGGGGGCCTAAGGCAGGATCCTTGAGCCCTGCATCAAAGTGGAGGTGTGTGGGCCAGGGGTAAGGAAGACCTGGCTTGGTCTGGCTCAGAGTGGCTTCCCTGGGTCCACACACCCAATACATGGTCTTCTCCCAAAGCCCTAAGGTATAATTTAAAGAGGCTCTGGAAATGGGAAGACCTACTACATTTGTTTCTGGAGTAGGAGGTCAGAATGACCACAGTGGGAAAATTCAATGGAATCCCTGAAATGCATCCCCCCCACGATGAACATCCACAACAAGATAGGAAATCAAAAATATATCCCACACCTGGAGGAAACACCAGAAGTTGAAGACCTAGAAGGTGCAGGGTGTGACACCAACACGCATCTAGTTAATTCACCAGTCTGGCCCCTAAATCCCAACACATTTTACAGAACAGGTCAACCAAGTAGCAACATCATCTGTAACTTCCAGTTGGAGTAACTTCCCCAGAGTGAAGTAGCTTCCCCAGAGTGGAGTAGCTTCTCCAGAGAGAAGTAACATACCTCAAGCCCACAGGATGTAGCCACAGATGTGGCCACTGCATCCTCCTCCACTATTCCACTATCAGGAAGGTACTATCACAGGGTAGTCTGTATGTGTTTGGGCCACCTGACAGGGAAGGAAAGAGGGAAAATCAGAAGACTAGGGTAGGAGCTGGAGAAGACACACAGGAAGGATGGATAGAAATAGGTACTGATTGTACACACACCTTACTCTTGAACACTGACGGTATGTTGTGCACTGCTCTGGGCCCTGGAGATCAGCAGTGAAGCAAACAGGAGAAGAACAAACAGCCCAGCCCATGGGGGGCTTCCTTACCCCTGGCTGTCATTGTTGTTGGTGGTGGTGATGGTGGTGGTGCATAAGAGATTGGGGTGGGGTGCTAAGGACGCTTAGAGGAGAGGAGACACAGACAGATATGGTCCCACACACTGGGCCCTGGAGCAGGAAGGCCACCCTCTGGATGTGTAGCGTTGTAGGAGAGAGACACATACGCAGGGAGAAAGCATCTAGAGACATGCAGACCAGGACGAGGAGGACTTGGGCTCAGGAAAGAGAAGATGGTGAAGGAGACACACAACAGACATGTGAAAGATACAAGGCAGTCTACAGACTGAAAGTATGTATCCCCCCCAAAACCAGTGCATCGAAGACTAGTCCCCAGCATGACAGCATCAGGAGGAGAGTCTCTGGGAGGTGAGCAGGTCATGAGTGTGGAGCCTCCTCAACAGGACCGGGGCCCTTCCTGGAAAAGACGCCAGAGAGGGGACCTCCCACTCTGCCAGACAGCACGCTCCTGCACACCAGGAGGAGGGCCCTCACCTGTCCATGCCAGCACCCCGATCTCAGACTTCCAGCCTCCAAAACGGTGAAAAATAAATCTCTGTTGTTCAAGCCCCTCTGGCCGTGGTGTTTGTTAAAGCAGCTCAAACTCTGCGTGATGTGTCCTGCCTCTCAGCTTGGGCAACCGGATAGGTAGGGCATCATGAGGCAAAATGGGAACTTGGAAGGAGAAAGCAGGAAAAACACTGATGTCAGCTTTGGGCTGTGAATGGGAGGAGGCTGGGGACCTCCCCCCACTTCAAGTGGTCTTAAGATGTGGGCTAAAGTCTAAGGTTTATCCCCGGCGGTGATGGCTGCCACCCACAGAAATCCCAGAAGAGTCAGACATTGCCAAGGAGACCCTGGAGATAAGGACCACGCAGGAGGAAACAGCCACATTGACTCAGCTAAAAGCATCTTGTGAGCAATGCCCCTGGGAATGAAGGAGGGCCCCTTGGGAAGGCCCAACATGCTGTTGGCTTCTTTAACAGCAACAAAATGGGTGACCCACAGGCAACGGTGAATGGAGAAACATGGTGGTGCCTCATCTCTGCACACATTCACCCTGTTCTCCCAACTCTCCGCCTTGGACTTCACTGCCGCTCAGTCCCTCCTAACATGCTTCACTGCCTTCTTCCCCCAGCAGGGAAATTCAACCAATGTAGGAGTTTGCTTATGAGACAATGAAATTATGGCCCTTATTTTACTGGTTATATTTTTTACTTCCGAGGACCTGGGATACATTGGGGAAAGTGACAGTCATGGGAGGTCCCAAGCCCGTTCTCTGCTCTCCTACCTCAGGGGAAGTGCAACTGCCACCAGAGTTGCCCATGGGCGTCCAGGTCAAGAGGGTGATGGTTCTGCTTTATAGACCAACACATTTGCCCAGGAAACCACACCAGCTACCCTCGTTCATCAGCTACCTTCACCCCACACTCATGAAGACTCAACCAAAAATCACCAGGAATTTGAAAAGGAAAAAAAATTAGATGAAATAGTCTAGAGAAAGAAATAGACAACTGACCCCAGTGAAAAGAGAAACGATTATTGAAACAGAAGAGAACTTTTTACATCTTAAAGTATCCTTAGAGAGATCTCTAGATGCAGATAACAAGGATAATAAAGAAGAGGAAATAGAGAAATAGAAGAAGAGAATCTTTTTGACTAAAGAGAGACCTGAGTTTTCAAATAGAAAGGGCATAGCCAGTATCAAACAGGATGAACGGAAGAGAATACAAAACTACCTCCTGCACTCTGTTAACGTAGTAGAACACCAATGATAAAATGAGAGCCCTCTCTGTTTCTAGAAGGGAGAGATAAAAAAAAATAAAGATGATCTACAAAGGACAAGAACTAAACAGACCTCAGACATGCCAATAGAATGTAATGTTGGGGGATGAAGAAGCAAAACATTTTAGATTTTATGGGAAAACTGAAAGGCTATTCCAAACTATCAGCCAAGTCAGGTGGTATAAAATAAAGATATTTTGAGAGTTTTTGGACTCAGAGAGTTTTACTTCCCTTTCTGAAACTATTGCCAAGCAATACTTGCTAGGTCGTCTTCTTAGCACACTGCAGAAACTAAATTTGAACCTTCACATCAACCCTACGACATTATATTTATCCTAAGCTGATAGACAGAGACACTGTGGCTCAGAAAAGTTACACTTGGGGAAAATGAAAAAGGACCTCAAGAAAAAAGATGCTATAAAATTTAACTCGCAGTGAACAAAGGAGGACATCAAGGAGAGCGATCCAAGGCTGAGAGCTGTGTGGTGTGTTTAGAAAGCAATGGACACATTAAGAGAGAAACCAAGCATGCTCTGCGAAGGTCTTCGTCTTTCTGTCTTAGAAACAAATCCAGTTAAGTACATTGTATGATTAAGATCCCGAAAGGTCTAAAAGACATGAGGGTGCATATGTTCCTTCAGTCAGCGGTTACAAAAATAAAAAACAAAGAAAAGAAAGGACATAAGGAACACCAGTGGGGACAAGGGCATCTGAGTGACTCAGTCAGTTAAGCAACCAACTCCAGATTTCAGCTCAGGTCACGAGCTCAGGGTCCTGGGATCAAGCCCCATGTTGGGCTCCCTGCTCAGTGAGGAGTCTACTTGAGATTCTCTCCCTTTCCCCATGCCCCTTCCCCTGCTCTCTCTGTGTCTTTCAAATATATAAATAAATCTTTAAAAAAAAATGGAAAGAAAGAAAGAAACATCAGGCGTGAGAGGAAAGGGAAGGTAGCTGTACAGAACCCACATGGCCCAAAAACAGAGCAAATTTAAAGATGCCCTAATTTTGAGCAATAGGTAGAGTTTAGGAAAAGGAAAACTACATTTAGTCCTGACTCTTAGAAGACTACCCTTCAAATAGCACCAATTTAGTAACACAGAACCTTTTCTTAATTTGTTTTGCAGGAAAAATACTAAATAATCATAGTAATAGAAACGCTGCTTTTTTAACTCTTCCTTTTTAGAATCGATCCTTAGGAACCTAGAAAACATTTTAGTTACGATAAACATAGAAATATTAAAGTATGATGGCATAGCTGGAAAAAGAGGGAAGAAAGTTGGGGATTATAAAGATGCTAATTTTCTCACCTTTATTAATGGGGAATCAAGAGATAATGTCTCAGGTTCATGGCTCTCTCGCTGTTCTATAGCTCCAAGGGTCTAGAAAAGATCCAGGGTCTAGGAAAGGGATCCAGGAAAGAAATCATTAATAAGCTGATCATCCTTAAAACTACAAACCTCTGCTCTGGACAAGACAATGTCAGAAGAATGAGAAGATAAGTCACACACTGGGAGAAAATATTTGCAAAAGACATATCTAAGAAACAACTATTACCCAAAATGTACCCAAAAATCACTCAAAACTCAACAGTAAGGGGGTGCCCAGGTGGCTCAGTTGTTAAGTGTCTGCCTGCAGCTCAAGGCATGATCCCATGGGATGGAGCCCCGCATCAGGCTAAACCTGCTTCTCCCTTTCCCACTCTCCCTGCTTGTGTTCCCTCTCTCGCTGTGCTTCTCTCTATCAAATAAATTTTTAAAATCTTAAAAAGAAAAAAAAAAAACCTCAACAGTAAGAAAGTAAGAAATGGACTTAAAAATGAGCAAAAGAGCTGAACGGTTTACCAAAGAAGACAGGCAGATGACAAGGAAGCAATTGAACAGATATTCCATCTCCTAGGTCGTCAAGAAGAGGAGAATTAAAACAGCCTCAAGATATTGCTACACACCTAGGAAAATGGTAAAAATCTAAAGTTGGTGGATCAAGAAATAGGTAAGCATAGTGCTTAAAGTTGTGAAACTACAGAAAAACTTAGAAAGTACATACCCAGCAAAAGTCAAGATATGAAGGAAAGATGAGAGGGTATGTAAAGGCACTAAGTCAACCTTCCTTCCTTCCTTCCCTTCTTAACCCTTACTTGGGGCTTGAACTCACAACCTCAAGATCAAGGGTCGTGTGCTCTACCAAAGGAGCCAGCCAGGCGCCCCCACCCCACATCTTCCTTGGTGAAGACTTAATGCTCCCAAGTTAATTGATTAAGAAACAGTGGTAAAATAATTCCAGATGAAATTACGGTGGTAATTTCTAGAAGACTGAAACCCCAAATTGCTCAGCTCTGGAGCTGGGTGGACTGAGGACGAGAAGATGTCTACAAAGACGTTTTTATTTTGCATCCTTTGCGCTGCTCAGAATTGGGGGTATATAATGTTCATGTAGTGATTTATAATTTAAAAAGCAATTTTTTTAATCACCAGTGATTTTTCTGTTAGGGAAGAATACAGCCGAAGGATGGAGTTCATGGAAATTTTTCTAGAAGCTTAATAATAGATGTCAGGAACAAAGCATTGCTGAAAATAATGAATTTTTGAATTTTGAAATGCCTTGAAGTTTTCCTCAAATTGTCAATCTCCCAAAGGGTGTTCCTCCCAGTCCTACTTATCAGACGCACTACTAAGTTCAAATTATAAAAAATCTTACCTGTAATTGAAGCCAGCTGCAACCTTTTTGACAAGGACTAATTGCCGATAATGATTTAAGTGCTGAAAATTCGCATGCCACAATTGTTTTAAATAGGGGAACCTCTCACAGCTTTCTCTGAAAAGAACTGTTAATCTTTGCTGCTGACTTAACAAATCCTTCAGTCACCTGTTTGCCATCATTTTCATGAGCTGATAACGTGTTTATTAGAGTCATAATGTGCAGGTGGAGGAAAAAAGGTCTCGCTTGATGGCACTGGGATTTCGTCTGACATTTCTACGTGGGAAACGTCGGCACGAGCTTCAGGCTTGGTTGTAGCAGAGAAAGACAATAAAGGCCCGCATGATTTTGGTTTTTAATTCAAGGCAAATGAAAAGTCAGCATTTGACAGATACCCATAACTTTAGATGATGTGGCTGGAAGAGCCCATACCCTACACGGTTGTCCCTTTTACCTGCTGTCAGTCAAGGGCTCCTGGCATTGGCAGAGACGGAGGCCCGGGCTGGGGTCCCGCCGTCCCCCTCCATCCTCGGCATCTCCGTCCGGCTTTGGAAGAGTCTGATGTGTTCAGCCTCAGCATCCTGTCCGCTCCCTTTGTCTGCTCCTTGTCTGATTCAGGGCATTTCTCCTATAGCTTCTAGTTCTGGAGAGAGGAACAATGGAAGCACATGCCAAGAGCTAAGGTGACCTTTGCCTTTGCGATTCTACAGCTAGAATGTATCTGGAGCCACAAGAAGAGATCCTGCGTCAATGTGGAGCTGCGGGGGTTTAATCAAAGGCTTGTTCAGAATGGCGGGAAACCCGAGTCGGACGGGGAGGGGGATGGGGCTGAGACTTAGAACTCAGATGGGGAACAGACGTGCAGCGCCGAGTGGGGGTGGGACCCGGGGACACGTGGCTTCGCGGGGACCCCCACTCGCAAGGCCTGTCAGCCTCAATGGGCTGGTGAGGGAATCTCACCCCAGCAGTGGGCAGTAAGGCCTGGCTTTTATATAAAGCCCCTGACATCAGCCCTGGCATGCTGTGAACACTTGATCTGTGCCACGGAATAATAAGAGAAATAGTAAGATGGTAGCAGCAGTAACAGTAAACCATAAAAATCATGCTGAAGGGAGGGATGCCTGGGTGGCTCAGTCGGTTCCCAGGGTCGTGGGATGGAGTCCCTCATCAGGCTCCTTGCTCAGCGGGGAGCCTGCTTCTCTCTCTGCCTCTGCCTGCCACTCAGCCTGCATTTGTGCTTTCTCTCTCTCCCTCTGATAAATAAATAAATAAAAATCTTTTTTTTAAAAAATCATGCTGAAGGGGCAGACGCCCTGATGGAAAAAAATACATACCCGTAGGAATTCATGGACAAACAAAAAAGTAGCTGTTCTTGACCTCAGCCAAGGAATATATGCGGGGTGCCTGGGCGGCTCAGTCAGTGAAGCGTCTGCCTTTGGCTCAAGTCGTCAGTGAAGCCTCTGCCGTCGGCTCAGGTCATGGTGCCAGGGTCCTGGGATCAAGTCCTGCATCGGGCTCCCTGCTTCCTCCTCTCCTTCTGCCACTCTCCCTGTTCCTTCTTTCTTTCCTCTCTCTCTCTCTCTCTCTCAAAAAAATCTTTGAAGGAATAAGCTTAAAAATATAAAGGAATATATACATAAAAAAGGCTAATTATCAAAGTAGAATGTTCAACGGTGATTACCCCTAGGGAATATTGTCCCTCAGTTCATCGTAGAATTATAATGAATTTATTCCCTTTCTGTTTCTCAGTATGGTACAAAGTACAAGGAAGGTGTTTTACTTTAGCAATTCAGAGACATCCCCTCCCCCCCCCCAAAAAAATCACATTTTTAAATAGTATTTCTGTTCTAGATTACTCCAAGACAGAGAAGCTCGGAATTGGAAGGAACTTTCAGTGCTCCAGACTGATAAGGAAAGCGATGCCCCGCCAGGGAGAGTAGCCCCCCGGGCCTCCTCCCCACAGAACACGGCGCCCAGGAACGCTAGGCGAAGCACACGGATCTGGGCCTCCCCAGGGACAGACCTAGCTCTGCTGTCTCTTCTTCCATCCTGAGTGCGGTGCACGGTGCCTGGTGCCCAGCAGGAGCTCCACAGCCCCTTGTTGAATGGCTGTGTCTGCCCCGGTGTGGTAGAGGACCTACGAAGAGCTGTAAAAGCAGCAGGTCATCCTCCTGGGGGCCTTCAGAGAGCCTTGCCCGGGCAGGGCGCGCAGAGGATGTGACCAAAAGATCTCCAGCCAAGGAAACAGCCCAGGAACCTGACTCACCCTGAGTCCGGGAAGAGGCTATTGTCTTCGTACAGAGAAGCCTAAGGTCTGGCAAGACACTGTGTTAGGAAATCGGGAAAATGAGGTTATGTAATCAATTTCCATTCTCCCATTTATTTCTGGGCCCAAGTAAGAGGCCATTTGGCTATTTGGGAAAGGTCATTTACCATAAACTGTTACTAGCTAATCACGGTTTAATGGGTTTTTCTGGCAGGAGAACACGTGCATATTCACCAGGGCCCTGGGCCTTCCTCCGCAGTAACATGTGAGACCCGCAGGCAGGAGGGGCAGGGCCGGCAGGCAAGGAGCGCCTCTCCACTCAGTAAATCACCTCGCCTGACAGCGGCTTCCCCACCCAAGGAACCCGGCCAGGGAGACGATAAAGGACAACTCCACACACCTTTCCTCCAGCCCGCCCAGCCCTGGGCCCCTTCCCACACCCTCCAACAAATGTGCTCCCTGGGACATTTGTATGATGGATTCGTTTCATTTAAAGTTAATCACGTTATCCTTTTCATCTGCTCTTCGGTACCTCTTACAACTGGAAAGAGGTGGAGAGAGGTACAGAAAATAAATAAATTAATTAAATACTCACTGATTTCCCAAGACTTGATTTTTCCCTGGCCCCTTGCTCATAAGTGCTGAAGATGAGGACTTGATGTCTGTTTTGATAGGAGCAATTTATCACCCGGGTGAAATCAGACTGCTGTTTGGAAGGCAGGTCCAGGATTGATGAATCCCTTTTCTCTGGGAATGAATTTAATCCCCAAGGGTGGACGTGGTATTAAAAGGCTTGGCCCGCTGCACCTGTGGCATTTGAGATCAAGTGAGTGGCAGCTGAGCCCGGAAACCCGCTCCCATCCCCTGCACGCCACGTCTACACTGAGCCGTAAACATCTTTATCTTTCCAAGTCTGGAAAAAGCTCAGTTAAGTGCTCAACTTCCGATTAGTTGGGCATAAAACATTGACTTTGGTTATTAATGAATTCAAAAGCAATGAAATTGACTTGTGCATTTTCACTATTTTTAGTAGGAGTTTTTAAATTATTAATTGAAGATACTTTTAGAGTGCATCCATTTTTATGCTCCAGCCCAATTTCTTTCTTTCTTTTTAAGATTTTATTTATTTATTTATTTGTCAGAGAGAGAGAGAGAGAGCTCACAAGCCGGGGGAGTGGCAGGCAGAGGGAGAAGCAGGCTCCCGGATGAGCAGGAAGCCCGACGTGGGACTCGATTCCAGGACCCCAGGATCATGACCCGAGCTAAAGGCAGATGCTTCAACGACTGAGCCACCCGGGTGTTCCATGCTCCAGTCCAACTTCTTGCTATATTTGAGCCAATTACCTCTTGGAATTTATAGTCCAGTGTTCTCGTGTGGGTCAGAGCCCAGGCAAGAGGCCATCGGGCACATTAGAATCTCCTGGGGAGCCTAACAAGCTATGGATGCTCGGGTACCACCCCCAGGAGTCTGTGTCGATGTCTGCGAGGGGGCCTGAGAATCAGGATTTGTTTTCAAAGTTCCCCTGGGATTCTAATGCACAGCTCACCCTTAACAACACCGGTTTGAAGTGTTGCGTCCCTTTATACTCCATGTCTTATAGCCCATTCCTGTAAATGTTGTCCTCTTCGATACGGCTTTCTCAACATTGACTTCTCTCCAGCTTATGTTATTGCAAGAATACAGTATCTAATACATAGAACACAGGAGGGGTTGGCCCCCTTAATCCTTGAGTTGTTGAAGGATCAACTGTATAAGCAAATTTGAGAACCTCGGCTATAAGAGAATGAGCTTGGTATTTTTGAAACAAGCATAGCAGAACTCCAAATAAGATATCCTTCTTGTAAATGGTCAGCTATTGCCCATGAAGCAAACCTGACTTCCTAAATCATTTCCTTGATCAAGTTGGCAATTGGACAAACAAACCTTGTGTCTTCACAGAAAATTGGATTGCTTACATGACCAATTACCTTCACCTTCTTTAAAACTTGTGGGCGAATCAACCATTGTGGCTATTAGGAGTACTTTTGCTCTACAGAGTGTTTCCAACTGGTCAAGCAGCTCACCTGCCTCAGTTTAACTTTATGCATTAGTTGATATGACACCATTGTGCCGAACGCCCATCACTTATTTTCTGCTCCCACATCTACTCACCACTGCTGCCACTCATCCATCACCCGTCCACCCACCAGCCCATACTGCCATCCATTCAACCCGTCGGTAGGCACTAGTGTTACAAGAAGGAATGACACATTCTTGTCTTTTTTTATTATTATTTTTTAATTTATTTTCAGCATAACAGTATTCGTTGTTTTTGCACCACACCCGGTGCTCCATGCAATCCGTGCCCTCTCCAATACCCACCACCTGGTTCCCCCAACCTCCCACCCCCTGCCCCTTCAAAACCCTCAGATTGTTTCTCAGATTCCTGTCTTAAAAGAGCTCACCATCCAGTGCGAAAAGTAGACAAGTTAACAGAAATCACCAGAAAGGGTGAGAAATGCTATATGAGAGGTAAATCAGGGTGCCAAAAGAACACGGAAGATAGGCACCTCATGCTGCATTGAGGTAGGGTGGACGGCTGTCCCGAGCCTCAGGAAAGGGCACCGTTATTTCTACGAAGTCCTCTTTCGTATCACTGAACACTTAAATTCTCAGTTATCACCTGGGGAAACAGGCACAGAGGGGTGTACCCCATTTGCAAGTGTAACTATTTCTGTATCCTCACGCAGTCATTTACTGGAACTCAATAAATAAGGCATTCAACAACTAGGACGATGGTGAAAATACAAAATATCAGAATTCATACATCTTCCAACACAGGTACCCTTACTTGTTTGGGGAATAACATATGCACTCAAAACTCTCTGTTTTGATCTCCCTAGTACCATGGTTCTTTTAGAAGTGCAAAACTTACATCCAAGGACAGATTTCCACACGGGGAAGGCTGCACACTTAATGGCTGTCGCTGGGGTCAAGAACACTGTGATTGTCCTGGGGCTCCCTTTTTAAACCTCATTGACATTAGGGATTTCTTCACATTAGTAGGTCAGCACATGATAAAGTGTGTGCCTATTTTAAGACCAAATGCAGGAGGACAGCAGAGAACCAAGGACCAATGCGAGTATCAAGACTTTCTCGGCAGTCACCTGAAAGAAAAGTCATCGACGAGATACAGGATAGAAGGGAACCAAATCACCTTGTCCACACACTTAAAGCGACTGCTTACAGGGCTATGTAAAATGTAAGCACAAAATAGGGTATAAGAGAAAAGACCATGAGTTGGTTGATAACGAGTATGGCAGAGAAACGGGTTCATGTGGTGTTTCCCTCTCCCCATTTGAAATGAATTTAGTATCTGATTTTAATTTTATGATCTTGCAAAGTTAGAACTCTGAAGGACATTAGAGATTCTTTAACCCAGTATTAATTTATAAATAAAAAAGAGAGGTCCAGAATGGTGAATGGATGGCAGAGGCCACGGTTGGAGTAAAGGTAAAGGTCAGAACCAAAACCCCTGGCTTTCAAACTCCTATGACCCTTCTGCTATAACCTTGAGCATGGTCACTAAAGGTGTGCCTAAAGCTTACCATGACCAGGAGCTCTGATTACCAGCATCATCATGACAGCAAACTAGTCACTAGCTCATGCAAGCAGTGACTGCAAATCTTGGCTGACAGATCTGAGCACGAAGAAACACTCATTCATCTATTTCTATGATGCCTGCATTGGCTTCCAGGGTCTCACTTCTTCCTTCATAGGGTCACATCGAAACCTCAGAGTGCCTCATCCCAACCAGTGAGGCGAGGGCAAAAGGAACAGCGCCAGCACCTGGCCCCTAGTCACCACCTTCTACCAGTCACAGAAATGTCCTCCATCTATCTGGTGTCCTGGTATCCATTCATGACCTCCACATCCTCCTTGTCCCAGCTGTGGGCCCTCTTCAAGTACAGCAGCCTCTTTCTGACCATAAAGTCAACATTCTGTGTTGTTGCCAGATCCACATGTGGTGGGAGGGGGCACGAGGTGGGGGAGACTGTGCACAGGCTACTCAGGCCGGTGCACCTAAACATCAGACAAAAATATGTCACCTGTGAGGACCAGGGAGACTTTGGGTGAAGGCTGTTTCCCTGGGGTCTCCTCAGGGAACTTCTGGGGCTCATGGAACTTCATCTTCCCAGGGTTCTCCAACATATCTGGAGTTTCTGTAGGGACCCTCCACTCCCGCCTCCAACCGAGGACTCATTGCCTCACCTCCTCAGAGCTCTTCTCCCCTTTGCCAATCCCTAGAACCTTTATTTAGTCTCAGGGAGGCTTGGACCGAACACCAGCTCTGAGCTAGTATTCTTCCAAATGTATTGTCCACACCCTGAGTTCTTTTCGAAATTCAGCCCTGAGTTCCCTATTCTGTTGGACTATGCTTCCCCTAAGGCAACAAATGGATATAGCTTTCCAAAGTCGGAGAAGTGCCTGGAACTGTAGCCAAGAGCAGTAGCTCAACTATCACTCTGCCTCGCCAAGATCAAGGTGCTGGACAGTCCTCCCACGGTCCTCTGTTGGACCTCCCTGCTTGTCCCCCGTCACTCTCCTGCCCACCACCACCCCACCCCCAACCCAGTCAGATTCAAAACACCAGCCACGGAGGAGATCAAGAAAAACAAGAGACGCGGGAGAGTCAGCACACACCATCGCCCCTCCCAGGGGCAGAACACAGGCCACTGGTGATGTGTCAGCAGCATTTCCTTCTGCTGTGAAGTCCACCATAAGATGAACACGTCCTCTCTCAGCTTCGTTGTTCTTATCTGCACGAGGCAGACAGCACCCGGTTACAAAGATTGCAGATAGGGGATGTAAGCCCTTAGCAAGCACATGCATGTAGCTCTTGCACAATAAACAGTGGCCAGTACTTGAGCCTTTCGCTTCTGTATCCTCGTTAATATCTTTTAGAAGATTGTGAAATTTCCACCTGGCACCCTGCTGAGCTTGCCAACAGGCACAGTGGGTCAGGAGACACCAGGGCACCGTTCTGGTCACTCCACAGGCCACGTGGAGAAAGCTGTGTCTGAGAGGAGCCTGCGTGGATCAGGTTGTCTAGGAAATGTGAGTGATGGCTAACGAAAGCGATCTGACCGGGCTCTGAGTGACTCGGGGCAAACCTGTTTCCATATCTAGAAAAACAACCCAAACTACTTTGTCTTAGTAAGACTAAGTCTGTGGCACAATTGTTCTGAGTTATGACCCGTGATGAGCCTGGTGCAAACCAGGGATTGTCCTCTGGGGACTCTCAGCCAGGAGGCTCCCAAGTGCACTCACAGAGCGTTCGATTGGGAATGACTGCCAGAAAGGGCTTCCTGCAGGAGAGTTGTGGGACACATCAGCAGGCCTTGCACGTGAGAACGCTCGCAACGGTGGAGGGACACTCTCGGGGAGAACAGGTGCGGCCCCACAAGGCTCTCCTGCGCGTCCTGCTGGATGTGTCCCCAGCCCCACTGCTGCCAGCATACACACTGGTCCCAGAGAGACAGCAGACCTTTGCCCGGCCCTCGGCTCCATCGGGGTCTGCCAGAGATGTCCCTTTGCTACTTTCAGATGCTGGTACCAAGTCATCAAACGGACATAACTACCACACTCTCTCATTTTTCACAGTCATAAGATCCAGGGCTGTTTCAACCAACGATCCACTAAAACTGCATTTTATACCAAATTAGAGTTAGCACTGACTATGAGCAGACAACATCTCTTCCCTGGTGAACAGCGTGTGGTACCAGCGTTCTTCCAGAGCTCCACACAAGCCACGCTGTTCCTGACCGTCTACAGTCTTAGACACGCACATGAATTAATCCAGTTTTTCCTACATGAATCCACGAAATCACTAAGAAGCCCAGAATGTACATTAACAAATGGTCTCCATTCAGTGAAATAGTGAAGTAGGTCAACTCTACTTCCCACTCTCCCCTCCTTCTCCCTGCCCGCTCCCTCCGTGCTCCCTGCTCACCACTCTCTCTCTAAAAATAAATAAAATCTTAAAAAAAAAAAAAAAGGAGTCCTCACAACCACAGTGCTTAGCCCACCAGGCTCCATCCAGGTGCTGACCTCACGTGAACTCCGTGAACCCTCACAATACCCCTACGAAGCTGATATTATTCTTATCCTCCAGTCGACAAACGAGGAAACTGAGGGACAAAGGCACTAATGTCACACAACGAGGACTCGGCCACCAGACTCCAACGTGGATTACAGCCCAGACAGCCTTTCTCCTGAGTCTACACTCCTGACCACAGATGTTGTTGCACGGGAGGAACAGGACAGCTCTAGCTGCTGAGCTGAAGACAAAAACATTTTAAGGCAAAAGAAGAGGACTTTTGAAAGCGTAACAGTCATTATATAAATTTTAAACAAACGCTCAAAAGCCACAAGCCTTTCTAAAGCAGCAGCACCCAACATCCCCTCACATCAACGCCATCAGCAGGGTTTACTCATTTGCCGCTCCCTCCGTTCAATATGGCGCTTCATGGAACCCAAACTCACGATCCCCGTGTGGTAATGCATCCTCATACCCAGCAACTGGGGCTGACAGGGGAAGAAAGGTCCTTCCTTGATGGAGATCCGGAATGTCGATGGCACTTAGGTCACGCTCAGGGCCACCTATGGGTGGAGGCCCCCAGGAGTCCAGCACCCGCTTACAAGAGTTCCTCTGAACACAGCCCAGGCGACCTGTCACTAATGGCCATCCGTTGTCAGGCGGGCAGCATTCTGGACCTGGCTGCCTCTTGCCTTGCCTTCACCACATTCCAAGGCTAGAAACCATGATGAGAGAAAGCAGAGCAGCCGACCGGCCCCACCTCGGGGAAACCATGTTCACACAGACCGGGAAGAGACACCAGGTGGGCAGAAGGCCCAGCCCCGGCACCACCTCCAAGCTGGGAACCCATGAAGACAGGCTACCAGGACAGACCCAGAGACAATGCCACCCAAGACCAGAGCAGACGTGTCCACAACAAGCAGCCGTGGGCCAGGGGACATCATAAGCTCTGCGGGGATTTCCCTCAGATCCGGCCATTGGCGCCGGCTCACCATTTTCACTGAATGCCAAAAACTGTGTTTTCACAAATGACTCGTAAGAAACCTTTGAACAGAAAAACAGTTTTTTTCCATCTTGACCCAGATACTAAATACAGCATAATTGACAGGTCGGAGGGAGTTCTCTGGATGGCGGCCACGGTGGCGAGGTGCTTACTCACAAAGACACTCTCAGATCTAGAAGTCAGAGCGCAGCTGACTAAAAGAAGCATTTAGGCAACAGTCCCTGCCTGACGAGGGCACTTAGGATATGTCCTGAGGTCCCTGAAACTAGGTCAGGTTCTCCCTGACCAGTACGATGGCGCAGGGAGGGAATCGCGATGTCCCACAAGTCACACTAGGCCTGACACAGCCGTTTCACCGCATCTCTGACCCACAGGACAGAGACACCATCCAGCCATTCCCCCTTCCCGTGGCTTGACACAGCGCAAGGCATAGAAAAGACTCAAAAAAAAAAAAAAAACTGTGCCTTCGGGGAGCACAGCACACCATCAGCAAAAAAAAAAAAAAAAAAAAAAAAAGAAAAAAGAAAAAAAAAGGTTCAAAGGTTTCTGGGCAGGAAATGTCAAAGAATGAGAGTTATCTTGATGAAGGCCACCAAGGAAATGAAAGCTGTCTGGTCTCTGAAACTCAACCTCCCTGCTCCCCAAAACGCCCTTCAAAGGCTCTGGGTGCAGGCGGTCTGGGCTCAACGCCAAGGACCATCTGCCCCAGGCTTCCTCCTGCCACCCCGACCCCCCAGGTCAGCACCCTTAGGGCCAAAGCAAAAGGGGATGGGCTAGGGGCTCAGAGAACGCTGGTTTTGTGGGTCGAGTAGCAGGTCGGTGAGAAGCTGCCGTGTCCCAAAGCCGTGGACGCTGGCGGGCCAGTGGGCTCCTCTGGGGCTCACAAACCGGGCTGAGCGAGGTCAGCCGAGGCTGCAGCTCTCCTGGGAGCTGGTCCCCTGCTCGTCTTGGATGGGCAGTAGGCAAGCCGGCTGCTCGGGCCAGGGGACAGTGGGGCCCTTACAAAGCTCTATCACATGAGGTGCTTTTCCGGCTTCATTAGAGCCACCCGGGAATAACGCAGAGCAAGTGCCAGGACCGCAGCCCGGGCCCGGAGGCACCTGCCCGGGCATCTGGGAGTTTCGGGTTTGGGTGGGGCCAGGCCCCCAGAGTCAGCCTCGTTCACCGCGAGCTTGGGGGTCCCGTCCTCACCCCTCCAGGGCCTCACTGCCGCAGACCCCTGCAGAGGGGACACTGAGTCTCTGCCTGCAAGGTTTCGGAGAACTCGGTCCCACCCAGCCGTGTTTTCAGACCCAGGACCAATAGGATGCTTAGCCCCACAGCACCTGCATCATCGGCATCAGCAGCAGCTCCCCGCAGGCTCCTGGCCTGCTCCTGAGTTGAACCTGAGTTGAATCCGGCAGCCTGGGGTGCAGGGTTGGGGAGGGGAGACAGCCTGGGCTGACTGCACCTGGAGGAAGCTCCCCTCTGTCTACCCTCCCCCCACTCTCCCCTAAGTGCTGTGGCACCAGCACTCAACCCTGCCTCCCAGGCCTGTGCCCCTGCACCCTTCAGCCGGCTCCTGCTGGTGGGGGGTTTCTCGGCCCCACACAGGGAGGGGTGATGGGAGCCGTTTTGCGGCAGGCAAGCGCCCTCCAGGCTTACTTTCTTTACTAACCTCATTGAACCTGGATGTATATACACACACAGTTGTTGCCACAGAACTGTTGAGAAATGACTGGGGTCTCATCGATGCATTTAAGTGTATTCAACAAATAACAGAAAATAAGCAATCGCACATCGAAGGCCAGGTTTCTAAGGCCTTCTTCCCCATGGGGCAATCCGACGGGTGAAATCATCGGAAAAGCCAGAGGCTTGTGGAAGGGGGTGTAGAGAAAGCACGGGGAACAGAATCTTCCCACAGCGCAATCTCCTCCCTCCGCTGGAGGTGTGGATAAACAGGAAACCCGGGAGAGCGTTCTTAAAGGCTTAGATAAGAAATTCAGGTCAGTCTACCTGGTATTTATCTTCTTGGCCTTTACCTGCTAGAAATATTTACCCTCTATTACCTATTGTACTATATTTAGGGTCTCACTGGATCCCTGGGCCTTTTCTGGTTTTTTTTTTTTTTTTCCCTTTTCTTGTTACCTTCCTTGTTGATATAAGCAAGCAGTGTTAATTCCCCTTAAGACCTGTGAACATTCTCACCCCCCCCCAGTCCACCCTCTCTTGACAGTAAAAATAAAGTCAATCTTCCAGGTGTTAAATAACATTGAATAATAACTATATAATCAGCATAAAAAGTAAGTGCTAGGGTTACACCACAGGAACATACCTTGCATTTTCTGCCTGGTTTCTATATTATTTCTCTGAACTCCCAGCATAGCCACACTGTTGCCATATTTACTTAACTTACTGATTTTTAGGGTATTATCAAAAAATCCTAATTTCCAGTGGGGAGAATGAAGGCATTTGAAATGTGACATGGGAGCAAGCTGATGGCATAGAGAGAAGACTTGAGTAATTTTTCCCTTTCGGCAGATTTGTTAGTCCAGGTGGGAACAGGGCGGCCGGTCGTGCTGTTGACTGACCTCATTTATCTGCCGGCCTGCTCCTCTGGTTTCATACGTTAGTTCCGTGTCTGTGACATATTTCATACTGAAATGAGGATTACTGCCTTGCTCATATCCTTACTGACTTATACCGTGGAGCAGAGGAAAGCCATGAGTCTAAAATACTGGTGATCACACAAACGCCCCGCACATGGGGCCCAGTGCCCCACTCTGTGTGTCCCGTCAGACACCCCCCTGCACCCCCCGCTCCGGTGCCAGGGCCTGACCCGACCTGCTTCCTCCCTCAGTTGGCATAATGGAGTTCTCACCGAAATGATGTCAGGCTTCCAACTCAGGCCTCCAGGCATGAAGCGTTTGGACATTCAATCCCGTCCACCTCACCATCCAAGCCACAACTGCTAACCACACAGCCCCGACCGGGTAGACTTTCCCAATATGGCACATATGCCCCTTGGGTCGGTGGCATAAGCCACGTCAGGCCTACAGATGGAATTTCCAAAAACCAGTGAGGCTGGCGCTTGCAGTCACATTGGTCCCTTCCACCTCAGAAATGTCACATCCTCCACATCCTAGTCATGGGGATTTCTTTCCACCACTCTCCGTCCATATACCCTTGTGCATCTGACACCCCAAATTCACCCACATGTCCTTCTCAACTCCTCATTCCCTAAAGCAATCAGAAAATAGAGGGACCTGTGGCCACTCTGTGATTTCGTTTGGTCTTGAGAACCCTCCTTACGTTGGTGAAACGAACATCGTTATTCAGTAGCCGAGGACATACCGGCACAGCGTCTGGCTCACGCCCAGTAACATTTCTCCCGGAGCCACCAGCCCTGGAAGAGCCTGGAATGTTTATTCTCCCTTACACGTCTTCACTTGGAATGTCCCTGAGAGGGATAGGCATGTTTTCGTTCCCGAGTCTTGTCAGCCCCCTTACTCTTTCCTCATCCTTGAAGATCTCTACCCTCAGAGAGCCGACCTGATCGACGCAATGAGGCTGTGGGGGGATCGCACGAAGATGGTGTCTCAGACAACCCCCAGGGTCACGCCCCAAAGCACAAGACTGTTTTTCCCCCTAATTCCTCAAAAGTCTGCCATGGCTCCAATTAAAGAAAAACTCTGGGATGCAAGGCTAGTAATCCACCCCGAGTACATGAGCAACACATCCAAGTATAAAAAAGTTACTGAAAATTATCCCTCTTCCACACTGTCCCCTTTCCCCTATGTTGGGGTCAGTGGGTCCAGACTTTGAGACTTCATTGACTTAAAAATCATCTTCATTTCAGTTTTCAATTTAATTTCAAGTCACTGAATTAGCCATTGAATTCAAAAAATAACTTGCAAAGGAACCAACATTTCAAATCTAGTCACTGTCCAAATGAGATTCCTTATACCTGATGTAATAGGCCAGTTTATTTTAAAGTCTGAATAAATATCAAGTCATCTTTGGCAGTGATGGAGGTTACCTAGCATGACATCAGAGTGCCCAACACAAACAACGCTACAGAGATGTTCTGTCTCTGAGACATGAAGGCAGTGTTTTGAGATACTTGTTTCCCTGGCCAAAAGAGCCCTCCGTCCTCCAAAGGCTGCTCATCTTTCAGAGCTGAACTGAGGTCCCACCTTCATCATGAAGTCTTTCCACCCCACTCTGGCTCTCCTGACTCTCTCCAGCCTCACTTTTAGTCCTTCCAATAAGCATTTAATTATAAGGCTGTCTTGTCTTGTTCACCATGGTTTCAAGGGGGTGTTCCGGTCTCCCCACATGTATCTCAGTGGGCAGGGCCGGGGCCTCCAAGTCTTCTTCTTTTTCTGGGTCCTGCCCAAGGAGAGACGTGTAGACTGAACACGAGGAGGGACTGCAATGTCCTTGCCGATGGGTTGATTAGATCTTCCCGCCAATGGATGGTCTTCCCGTCACAGTAGTCCCTCTGTGACCCACAGTGATCGCCTACCAGGAGTGGGGATGAGATTCTATCCTGACCTCAGGAAAACCGTACTCCAGTCACTGCATGAGCTTCTCATCGGATTCTAGTTGACCAGCTCGGGGGTGGGGGGGAGGGGCAGTGAGCATTGGTCACTTGCCATACATCGTACCACCTACCCAAACAATGCAAATAAGACATGTGCACGAGGTAGGAAAGGCTGGTGGGGCTCAGAGAAGAAGAGGGGGCTGGGCCGTGTTGGCAGAAGGCACCCAGTTGTGGAATCCCTCAGAGCAGGGGGTGGCTCTGTCATCCCTTCATTGTGTGACCTTAGACCACTGCTTACTGCTCACTGTGCGGTCAGCCTAAATGGAGCTCTGTGCAGAAAATCACATAACCCCATAAAGGGGCCTCCGTATTTACTCATTGTCCTTGTTCTTAACGTGCTCAGAAGCCAAGCAGGGGAAAGGGGAGCTCACGGGAGGAGAATGACATGTGCAGTACTCGGGGTGCGTTGGAGAGGCCAAGGTGGAAGTGAGGGAACTGCTTTGGAGTCCCAGCAGAGGACTGAGGGTGCGCTGGGGAGTCCAAGCAGAGCAACAGAGAAAGCAGGGGCAGATGTGAGAGAACGTGGGGAGGCGCCCAGGGGAGCTGGCCGTGTCTGGTCCCGGCAGAGGCTCGGGTGCAGCTTTAGGACTGAGAGTAGGTGTGGATGAGAAAAGCCAGTGGGGAAGGGAAATGTGGGGCTGAGCATCCAGGGGAGTCTGTTAAGATGGAAGCAAAGAGAACGTTCGTGTTTAGAAGGAGAGCAAGGGGGGGTGCCTGGGTGGCTCAGTGGGTTAAAGCCTCTGCTTTTGGCTCAGGTCATGGTCTCAGGGTCCTGGGATCGAGCCCCACATCGGGCTCTCTGCTCAGTGGGGAGCCTGCTTCCTCCACTCTCTCTCTCTGCCTGTGTGTCAAATAAATAAATAAAATCTTTAATAAAAAAAAAAAAAAAAAAAGGAGAGCAAGGAAGTGGCCAAGGACGGTGACAGAGGGCAGGGGAAGCATGGAAACCATGGTGGAGAGGCGGTTCTAAGGAAGAGGAAGCCCTAACAGTGCTCTACATAAATAGCTTAGCTTTAGGACAGGCCCAGGGAGAAGGCCTGGGCTGGCCCCAAGGGCAGTTCAAGCCCCGAGGCAGGACCCAAAGGCCCAGCCGGCTCCTAGAGGCACCGGCCCTGCTCTCCAGCCCCGTGCGCCCAGGGCAGAGGGCAGATCCAGTAGAGGCCCACTCGGGCCTTCTCCCAGCCAGTTTGGACACTGAGTAAGGATAGCCAAGAAAAGCCAGGTCAGGGCCACGGGCAGGCCACACTGTCAGATGGGAAATAGGAGCTCTGCCTCCGTGAGGAGCAGAGGCCCCTCCACCTATTGTGGAATTCCGGCTACCTTGCTGGATGTGGTTCCGATGATCAGCCCCCAGGGACCCTAGAGACGACTGTTTTCTCAGAGTCGTGCCTGGTAAACCACTTAGTGGAGAAAAGAAGAGAAAAAAAAAAAAAAAGCTGCATGAAAGAACCGCAGAGACTTAAAAAAAAATCCTCTGATAAGCTGCATTCAAATCACCTACTTAGGAAAGAAATTAATGTTCACTGCTAAGGTCAAAGAATGAACTAAAGACATGGCTCTGAATTTGTGACCCCAATTTATCATCCTGGTCACACGTTATGACTTCTCTGTGGATTTGACATCGATTCCACCATCGAAAGCTGCCAGGCGCAGTGTCCAAGCCCACAGGCCCTTCAGGGGACAGGCAGGCGAGGCTGCCCACCCAGTCCTCTCAGTCCCGCCCCTTATCCTGTCAAACCCCGCCCCTTGTCCTGTCAGACCCCGCCTCCCGTTTGCCAGCTTTCTTGCCCTTTGACATCCAGGGAAAAAAGTCCCCAGAAGGGCAATCAAGAGTCATAAACCCCACTAAACCATTTCTCCCAGAGATGGGTTATTTTCTAAATGGGAGGTCAACTGACATGAAAGAAATAATTTACTCAAAGTATATTAAAATCGAAACCTAAATGATGCTCTTATCTTCTGCAGTAGATCGCTCTCCACCAGTTAGAATGAGGGCGAAGCGAAGATTCGCGGTGTTCTTAAATAAAGCTTTTGCAGCACTGAGACTATTTTCAAAGATGCGGCAAGGCCAATTTAAGAAACTATTTTCCCAAAAGCATTGCAAGAGGAAGTAAGTGTTCTACCAATGTAATTTTTCTAATACGCTTGGGCTGAACACTTAGACATTCTAATTTCAATTGGGAACCGTCTTATTGTTCAGCATGACAGACATTATGAAAACAGGACTCAACTTCAGTGAACTGAAGAGAAAGCTCCTAATGCAAGCCGGTCGCCTTGCTATGCAGCTCACGTGCTCTTATTACTATGTGCTCAATAAATACACATTAAACCTTTCACCAGCCCTAATTACTCAGATGAAAGCAAATTTTTGCATAAAGCCCGTATTATTAAAATATTATCACACTCTTCCACACTAAACTAATTGGGCACTATTTTCAGATTTTCAGCATTAAATTGAATATATTCTCAGTCATTACTTGGAGGCCAAGCAAACACATTTCTGAAGCCGTCAACACTTGGAAATCTGCCGCCTGGATCTCAGCTGCTAAGGTAATGGTTTTCAACTCCTTCCTCTGCACAGAAACGGGGAGCAAGGGCTTTCGTTAAAGGCGCAGCGGGCTTTCCTGGAGCTTCAGCCCTCGGGGGAGACCGGTTCAGCTAGGCTGCTGGACCAGAAATAAGACGGCCCTGCATTCACGGACAAGGTGGCAAGCGTCTTGCTAGGCTCATGTCGGCAAAATCAAATAATTTAGTTGAAAGAGGAGAACTGTGCTTTCTCTCCATTTATGTGCACACACGCATCACACATGCACGTCTCCCGGCAGAGCTATCTTGCCCCCCGAATCTGTGACCATCAGCTGTCCCTGGCCCATGTCAGGAAAGGAATCCCATCAACAAAATAGAGCTGTTCTTCTTTCTTGCTGCCATTTGCAACAGAAGCCCAGCTTTTCAGCTCAGCCCAGCAGGGGCACTCGCTCTAGCCTCCTTTAAAAATTTGCCTGAAACTAATAAAGTTTTTGTTTTCATTTTTTTAAAGATTTTATTTATTTATTTGACAGACAGAGATCACAAGTAGGTAGAGAGGTAGGCAGAGAGAAAGAGGAGGAAGCAGGCTCCCCATGGAGCAGAGAGCCCGATGCGGGGCTCGATCCCAGGACCCTGGCATCATGACCTGGGCTGAAGGCAAAGGCTTAACCCACTGAGCCACCCAGGCGCCCCTGTTTTCATTTTTAAGAAAGGGATACAGATAGCACCGCAAGGAGCATGAGTTTGTTTTAATTATCAATAGTCACACTAAAAAAGCCTGTGGTCGCACATATTGTGAAGAAGTCTCTTCTGAGAATGACGAATAAACAAATCGTGGTACGCACGTGTGCGCACACACACATACACACGTGCGCGCACACACTGGAATATTATTCAGCCTTAAAAAAAAAAAAAAGACGGAGATCCTGCCCTTTACAAAAACGTGGAAGAACATGGAGGACATTATACACTAGATGAAATAAGCCAAACACAGAAAGGAAAAACCGCGTGATCTTACTTACACGTGGAATGTAAGGAAAAAACCCACTATAGAGAAGCTGAGAGGAGGGCGGCGGTTACCAGGGGTGGGGAGGTGGCAGAAAGAGAAGATGTTGGTCAAAGAGGACAAAGTTGCAGTGCTATAGGAAGAGAACATCTAGAAACCTAATGTCCCGTCTGATGACTAGAGTTAATGATACTGTACTGAATACTGGAAATTTGCTGAGAGTGTAGATTTCAGGTGCTCTCATCACAGGAGGAAAACAGCAACCATGGGACGTGACGTTAATTAGCCCGACTAGAGTAATCGTTTGCTAGGTATCGAGTCATCAGGTTGTATACCTTAAATATAAATAATTTTTAGTTTTAAAAAAATTAAAAATAGAAGTGTCTTCCACAAGCCTGAATGAGCCTACTAAGGTGGCCCCGTGGCAGGTAGGTTTGCATTTTGATCTAGAACAATAGGCAGAAGCTGAGTGTCTTAGAGACAACTTTGTGACCAAGCTGGCAGAACTCACTGAGGTTTTGACACCTTCATCTCTATAAAACCCCAATCAACTCTTTAGGTAGAGTCAGCATTTCCTATCTGAGTGAGTTATGGTGGCAGTTTGGCCACCTAGAAGTCATCTCTGTTGTGTGCTATAGCAGACCTAGAAGAACGCTGAGCAGGACTCGGGACATGCCCTCGTACTGCTCACATCGGAGATGACTGAGAAGCGTTTGCTGTTTGACTCACTATACAGACTGAGTCTAGATCCTCGAAATGGCTTACTTACTCTCTGGCCTCACAGACTTGCTGGTTAAGTTACCATTGATGAAATGTGGGGAGGCGTACACTTTCCAAAGTAACGCATGTGATTTCAATTATATAGCAGTTTGTGTATCTTCAAAATATTTTGTGGATTATGAAATATTTCAAACACACAGAAAATTATACAAATAATATAGGAAGCACCCATAGGAATACATTTAAATTTAATAATTCCTAACATTTTTAACAAATTTTCATCAGGGCTTTCATTTTAAAAGGGGAAAAGATATTCTTAAAAAAACAATACAGAGGAGTACCTGGGTGGCTCAGTCAGTTAAGTGTCTGCCTTTGGCCTGAGTCATGATCTCAGGGTCCTGGAATTGAATCCCACATCGGGCTCCCCTTCTGCCTCTATGATCCTTCTGGCTTATGCTCTCTCTCTCAAATAAATAAAATCTTCAAAAATAATAACAATAAAATTAAAAAGATAAAATTATAAACAATAAAAATATGGAAGCAACCCAAATGTCCATCTACAGATGGATGGATAAAGAAGTGGTATATATATATATATATATATATATATAATACACAATGGAATATTACTCAGCAATAAAAAATGAAATCTTGACCTTTGCAGCAGCATGGCTTGATCTAGAGGGTAAAATGTTAAGTGAAGTCAGTCAGAGAGAGACAAATACCATATGATCTCATTCCTATGTGGAATTTAAGAAATGAAACAAAGAAAAAGAGAGAAAAACAAAAAACCAGACTTGACTATAGAGAACAAACTGTTGGTTACCAGAGGGGAGGCAGATGAGAGGATGGGGGAAACCGAGAAAGGGGACTAACAGCAGGCAGGTCACGATGAGCACTGAGTCACGTACAGAATTGTTCAATCACTGTATTGTACACCTGAAGCGAATATAACAGTGTACCTTCATTCTACTGGAATTTTTAAAAAATTGTAATTAAAAGTTAAAAAATAAAAGAGAAAAAAACAATACAGATATTGAAGCCCTCTATAAATAGCATGAATATTGTTTTTCCTGCTCATAAGGATTATACAAAAGACATGTGTTACCTTTCTTTCAGTAACTAATTTTTTCTCCTTAATGTTCTGTGTGAAAACCTCATCGACATTCATACAGCCCACATACAGTCCCTTTTCACTGCTGTATAGTATTCTACTGTTTGACTCGATGACCGCTGCTGTATCTCTTAGCTTGGGCTAGAAATTCAGGATGTTTCCAAGTTCTCACTATTGCAAACAGTGCTGCATTGATGTTTTTGCACAGAGCTCCTCAGGCACAGGCATAAGAAACTCCCTAGGGTATATCCCTCAGTGTAGAATTGCTGAGTCCAAGCGTGCAGCTCGGTGCCTCGGCCAGATATTGCCAGATTGTTCTCAGGACACCCATCCGCCTTTCCACGCAGTGGCGCAAGACCATCCTCACTGCTGCGCGTCCTCCCCGATGCCCGGCATCGAAAGCCTTGGATCCCTGCCCATCCGAGAGTGAGACAATCGTGTCACTGCTCTCCCGTGTCTGTCCCTGGGGTTGAACTTGGCCTCGTGTATTTGCGTCCTTTTGAGTCTTCTGAGAAGCATCTCTTCACTTTTGTTGCTCACTTTCCTCTTTGTTTGTGCCTTTCCTTACTTTAGAGGAGTTATTGTATATTCTTTTTTGACTTTTTTTTTTTTTTTTTACTTTTTTGGTAACATCGTAATTACAAGATAATTCACACCCCATACAACTCACTCATTTGAGGTGCACAGTTTAGTGGCTTGTAGTACCCTCAGAGTCATGTGTCCATCACGATAATCAATCCCACAAACAATTTCTAGAATTCCAGAAATTTTTCATTATCTCCCAAAAAGACTCTGCACACTTCAGCCATCATCCCCCTCTCCTCATTTCCCCCAGCCCTAGGCAACCACGAATCTTTTTCCTATCCCTCTGGATTTGCCTATTCTGGACATTTCACATAAATGGAATCATACTACATATGGTCTTTCCTAATTGGCTTCTTTCACTTCGCGTATTTTCAAGGTTTGTCCGTGTTGTGACAGGTAACCATGCTTCACTTATTTCCTAATGCAGTAAAGTATCCATAACATAACATTCCCCGTTTTAAGTGTACAATTTGGTGCCACTACATACACAGTGATGCCACCGTCACCAACATCCATCTCCAGAAGGTTTTCATCTACCCACACTAAAACTTTATATCCATCAAACAAAAACTGCCCATCATCCCTCTTCCCCAGCCCCTGGCAACCACCCGCCTGCTTTCTGTCACTGTGAATTTGACTCACTCCAAATACTTCCTTTAAGTGCAGTTCGACAGTGTTTGTCCACACACGACTGGCTTACTTCACGTACCACGATGTCTTCAAGGTCCATCCACGTTGTAGCACGGGTCAGAACTTCCTTCTTAAGTCTAAATAATATTCCATTGTGTGTCTAGACCAATTTCGTTGATCCTTTCATTTGTTGTTCGACACTTGGGTTCTTTCCACCTTCTGGATATTATGCTGCTATGAACGTTGGTGTACAAATGTGTATTTGAGTCCTTGCTTTCAATTATTCTGGATATTTACCCAGCCACAGAGTCACTGGGTCATATGATAAATCGATGTTTAATTTTTTAAGGAGCTGTCATACTGTTTTCTTATTCATATGTTCTTAACACTTAACCTTTTACAGGTTATATTTGTTGCAAATCTCTTCCCCCAACGCATGGTTTTCTTTATCCTTGCACAGGATTTTAATTTTAATATCCAATTTATGAGTCTTTCCTTAATGGCTTTTGCTTCCTGTATCTTGTTTAAAATGCTTTCCCACCCCAGTCTTAGAGGATATTTCCCTCTATTTCCCCATTTTCCATGTAATTCTTCAACCTACTGGAAATGACCTCTTTGTATGTTGTGAGATAAAGATCTAATGTAAATTTTTTCCCATTTGGATGGCCAAATGTCCCAACCAGACATTCCCAACTAATTTGGAAATCTACCTCCATCCTAGGTCAACTTCCCATCTGGGTCAATTTCTGGGTTTTTTGGTCTGCTTATGTGATCTGCTTTCTATTCTAGCCTCAGTACCCTGTCTTAATTACAACCGCTTCTTAATAAATTTTACTATGTAGAAAGCAAACCACACATCATATCCTTTTCCATTAAAATTAGCCTATTTGGGGTCTTTATTCTTACACATGAACTTCAGAATTCTCTAGTCAAGTTTCATGAATTGCATGGGATGTATAGGTTAATATTAAGTTTGCACTGAAACTTTTGTGATAGTGCCCCTTCCCATCATGACACTGAGGCCCCGACTCCAACGGCTTTGTTTTACCAATAAGGACCCATCGTCGTTCCCACAACTGTACAGGGAAAGAGAGGAAGAACCAGTCTAGAACGTAAAGTCCCCATGCCCACTGCTCCTTCCACTAACTTCAAATAGGGATGCCCTCCAAACAAGGGGGTTGGGCCTTCTATCACCTTTCTGTGGAAGTCCAGACATTTCACTCTTTCAGTAGCATTTTCTGAGCACCCCCAGGCCTTTTGGCTCAGGTTGTAGGCGCAGACCTTCCTCCCAACCTTGCAGTAGGACATCGTTACGGAGAATGAGCAGCAGTCCAGAGCCATCCGTTGGAATTAAAACAGGCTCTGAGCCCTTATAGGTCAGTGAAGAAGAAGAGAGGCCGTGGCCATGGGAGGAAAAAGAGTGGTCCAGGGTCGCGAAGGCCATCAGGGTCAGAGGCTGCACACTGGGGCCAGACTGACGCAGACTCACCAACCCACAGGAAACCAAAGTACAGAAACCGGAGTACCAATGTACTAGCTTACTGTTCAAACAAAATACGACCACTGAGGACGCTGCACTTACTTCCTATGGCCAAACAGTTGATCTGGGCAGGCAAAGGCTATGCAAGCCAAATTATAAACAGAAGTTTGTTCCGTGACGTCAGAGCGAGAGTATGGAGGATGGTCTATGACTTGACTGTGTCCTGATGTTAGGTGTGCTCTCTTCAGAGCAGGGTGCTGTCAGCACCGGAGGTAGATAGTCTGGGGCGGGCGGGGGTGGGGGTGCTCTCCCTGTGGGGACTGGACATCAGTGTCTGCCCCTGAGTCCCTTCTCGTCCAGCATGTTCACCTTCACAAACACACACTCTTTCCTCCGACAAGCTCATACAGTGACCAGAAGCCGGGTTCTTTTGCTCTTCTCATTTGAATTATAGTTTAAATCTGAAAGTGAGTTGTTTCCAATTACTTGCCTGGAAGAAGCTCCACTTGGCCTTCCAGGAAACCAAGGATCGAAGAAGGTAAGGTATTCACTAACTCAAGGCTGCCTTGCATTTCAAGCCAGGTTTTCATCCAACAGAAAGGGGGAAAATGTCTCAAAATACCCGAAGGTTAAGCGACTACAGTTGGCACCGACCCTCTGAGGTTAGGAAACTTGGGAGTGGAGACGCCGACTCCCACCCAGCATGGCTTCCCACGGCGCCTGCCCCAAAGTGTGCCCCTGGTGCCTCACACTTGCTGACAACCAGGCTCTCCCCTAGCCCCATATGGTCCCAAACACATAAGAAACATAAGACACCAAGCCACATTGTTGGCCTTTTCCCATGAAGTTACTTGTCAACCCACACAGGGTCTACTCCAGGGAGCACCGGGGCGTCCTTTCCTCTATGGTGCTCCTCTCCCTGCCCCACATGCTGGACCTTTCCTACCCCTTGGAACACCACCCCTCCATGGAGCTGCTGCTATCCTTGGGATGGTGATGACCATTATTTCTGGCCTCATCCCCAGGACAGAGGTAGGTCCTACCAATACATCCTGGACCAGCACACATTCCTCTGACCATGACCATGGCCCTCATCAGAAGTATGGGGTCTCTTTGCTAACAAAGCCTCTGTGCCTTCCCCCTCCACATGACGAAAGCTGCCCTTTCTGCCAGGATTTTGAAGCAGAAGGAAAGCAGGAGGTAAGGCCAGAAGAAATTTCAATTTAGCCACACATTGAACAGGTAGGTACTAAGTGCCTGGAAGACATACATATTACAAAGACTTGAGCCCTGAGGGCTCATTTCTGCCTGGGTGGCTCAGTGGGTTAAGCCTCTGCCTCCAGCTCAGGTCATGATCCCAGGGTCCTGGGATTGAGCCCCGAGTCAGGCTCTCTGCTCAGCGGGGAGCCTGCTTCCTCCTCTTTCTCTCTGCCTGCCTCTCTGCCTACTTGTGATCTCTGTCTGTCAAATAAACAAATAAAATCTTTAAAAAAATGAGCCCTGAAAGAAGTCAGTATAATAGGGTTCTAGTCCCTCTGGTACCAACACAACCAGTGGCCTGGAGACTGTCCATTTCACCTCTCTTTGCCTCAGTTTCCCCATCTGCAAAGGAGGAGGGGTTAAGCTGGACGGTCTCTGAGTTCCCTTCCAGCTTTGGTAGTTCATGATTCTCCGCATGAGCGTTTTTGAAGCATTGCTCAAAAATGGCATAAAATAAATAATAAATTTAATAGAACATATACAAAGAACAATATTCCAATGAGATGCAAGACCTCTTACGATTACTCCAACAATTGGGCAAAGCGATTCTGAATAGTTTCATGGAGGTTACCCTATAATGACTTACAGGAACAGATGATCGTCCTGAGCAGAAACTCTCTGAACAGGAACAGAAAAGGAAGAAGGAAGTGACAGTACAGTTTAGGCCTCCTGATCATTGTTTTAAGTTACCTTACGTTTGACTCCATGGTAGGAAATAATATCTACCTATACAATGTTCAAATGAGTTGTCTATTTTCACATGAACACTATGGACAGGAAGGACAGGTATTGTATGGGGTAATACAACCATGTTTCTTAAAGATTGTTATGTCTGCGGCAACAAATTCAGAATGTATACGTTGTACTGACATTTTTTTCTTTACGATTTTATTTATTTATTTAGAGAGACTATGCACACTTGAGGGGGGAGGTGCAGAGGGCAAAGGAGAGAGAGAGAGAGAGAGCAGGGGGAGGGGTAGAGGGAGAGAGAATCTCAAGCCGACTTCCTGTTGAGCATGGAGCCGGACTTGGCGCTCCATCTCACGACCCCTGGATTATGACTGAGCCAAAACCAAGAGTTGGGGCTGACTGTGCCACCCAGGCATCCTGTGACAATTCAACTTTTAAATCTGTCTCTGTTGAAGTTTCCTTCTCTTCTGACTTCTTCAGACTACCTTCTTATCTCAGGAGTTCCTGAGTTGGGCCTATGGACCTTAAGAGGCTTACAGATCACTTCAGGGAGTCCTTAAGTCCCTCAAGCTGTAGACTAGGTATACTCTTACATATTTGCTTTCATCTGATTTTCAAAGGGGCCCTTGACCCAGTCTGTGGCCTCTGATGACGCTCCCTGCTTTTACGCAGGGGAGAACATTTTGCAGGCAAGACCTGTACGTGAATAAGAAGCTTGGCAGAAAGAATCCTGATTGTGGTGTCAGAGGGACCTGGTGGAAATCACCTTGCCAATTGAACTCTACTTCTGGACAAGTTACCTCAGTGCTGTGACTCCCAGCTGCCTCACCTCTGTAGAATGTGCTTCACAGCCTTTGCCCACTTGCTGGTGTTACTGGGAGGATGAAATTATTTCCAATCTGTAAACCCCAGTGCCTGACTGCTCAGCGGATGACAGACTTTACGAAGCCCTTGGTATCAAGCAACACCAGACCCTCCTCCCTAGTGTAGCTCCCGGGGAGGCAACACACCCAGAGGGCCTCACATTGCCTCAGAACTGAAACACCAACACCAGTCGGTCAACCATACCTCTTTGAATGCAGTGTGTCATGGCCTCAAGAAGTTTAATTTCTCCTCCTCAAGTGGCTTCTGTGAGGCCTGACTGAGAATTTCTGTATTCCACCTGTCTACCCTCAGGGTTCCAACAACACCCCTCCTGCAGACATTACAAGAGGAGAAACGGCGTCCACACCCACCCCAACATTTAACCTTGATACTGTTTTCTCCTTCCACCTTTGCCAACAAAGCCACTTCCTTGTCCTCGAGGCACCTACGGATCCCACTCTACTTCCTCCTTGACTTTCATTTCTCATACCTTGCCTGTGCTAGAAACAGCTCCCACTTCCTGCTAGCCCAGCACTCTCTGAGCACTTCCTCCCCGGCCCAGATCTCCAGGGGAGCTTCTAAACCGTCCGCTCGGCCTCAAGTGAGAGCCAGAAAGTCAGTAGACTCCTATCAAATACGCTGGAGGTCAACAGTTAGGGGCAGGGGAGACCTGCTAGTTCCCACCTCTAAGCAAAATCAGAGAAACCGAGTTCCTAGAGCTAGCTGCTCTAGGAACAGCACCTACTCCTATTTCCCCAGGGACAAGGACTAGAGGTCTGTGTTCACACTCAACCCCACCATCAACTCACCAAACCTCTGTGAAGTTCTAGGAATCTAGGGATCAAATTAAGACACAGTCTTGATTCAGATACGACGACAAGGTGGTCTTTCGGTAAGTTCTGTGGCCAGAGCAGCCGAGAGCTGCAGGAGGGAGATGAAGGACCTTTTCTGGGGACAATGGAGCTGAACCCTTTTCACTCCTATGAGCTTAGAAAGGCCTCACAGAATTGGGATGGGTTTATAATGATAAGATCGTTATATAATACTAACAACAGCAGCCACCTTTGACGGAGTAACAACTTGCTGTCAGATCCTAAACCTGCATTATTTTTTATCCTTGCAATAGGGACATTCTTCTTATTGTCGTGTTGCTGGTGTGAAGGAAGAGGGCAAGAGGTCAATGACTCCCCAACATGGTCCTGGTAGGTCCAGGTCTGTCTGGGGTCATCGCTGCTGCCATACCCCCTTGCCTGGTGTCATGGCTTATGGGCCTAGAAGAGTCTTCATAAAGCCATGGGTATTGTTAAGTACTGTAATAAGATGATGAACCAGGAAGCCTCTGGCTTTTCCTTTCTCTTTCTTATGAGACAGCCCTTCTTTAGGGACACAACCAGATCTAAATCTCGGGAAGTGGTATAAAGAGACATGTAGCCGGGAAAATGTTACCCAGACCCCAGCTGGCTCCAGACTCTCCGTGGAGGCTGGACTCTTCCCTGTGAGAAAAGAAACCCATGTCAAGGAATCCAAGCCTAATGAGGAATGGTGACAGCATCATGATAGTCTTGGGGACTACCCCAGGGGAGCTGGCCATACCCCAAGTCATCACAGAACTCTCAAACTCAGTCAGAGAGCAGTGCCTGAGTCTCTAGACTTAAAAATCTATTGAGCGTCCAGAAAAACCACTTTATCATGGTGGTTCTGTTGAAAGACATTTTGTGAAGTTGGATTTCTATGTTCAGTTGATTAGACCGATGGGTTTGGCCCTTGGCAGGGCCCAGGGTGGCAGAAGCCCAAGGCCTCCCTCAGACCCCTCACAGGTGTTAGCAGGTGACAGTCCTGGCTGGATCCTTTCAAGGAAAGGGGGTGCATCAAATTGATGAAAGTTGCAGAGAACTGAAGCAAGAGCCTCCCTGGGGGCCGTTGGATTTGCCAAGGAAGCCGTCCCCCAAGTGGCTGCCTCTTAGCAATGCCACAGAAGGCAGAGCGTCCCTTCACCAAAGTCTGAGAGGGTCACCACCAGCTCTTGTGAGGTCTTGTGAGGTCTTGTGAGGTCTCTGCTCTAGCAGTTAGGAACACTATGACCTCAAAGAGGCTATTTCAATTCTTTGGACCTTTGCTTCCTCATCGTAGAGTTAACAGCACCCACCTTGCTTTCGTAAGAACTGACGAGATGCTGTGGGTAATGCCTCGGCACCCAGGAAGTCCTCAGTACAGGACAGCTGACCATACGACCATGCTGTTGAGCACTCGGTCCTAGAGTGACCAGTTACTAGGCTTCCAAACAGAAAACCCAAGAACAGGATTTCCTTTTGTAGTCAGGGAACTCCAGCCACCAAGCTGTGCATCTAAGCCCAACAGCGGCCAGGTGCTAAAGGGCACATCCCCACCTTGACACGCACACACACAAGATTAGCGTCAGGGTCTGAGGTCCCCATAAAGGATCTCGAGACTCCTGATGCACAAATCAGATGCATTTCTTAAGGGAAGTTAAGAACCATTTCCTTGGGGCGCCTGGGAGGCTCAGTGGGTTGAGGCCTCTGCCTTCGGCTCAGGTCATGGTCCCAGGGTCCTGGGATTGAGCCCCACATCGGGCTGTCTGCTCAGCAGGGAACCTGCTTCCTCCTCTCTCTCTCTCTGCCTACCTGTGATCTCTATCTGTCAAACAAATAAATAAAAAAATCTTTTTTTTTTTTTTAAAAAAAGAACCATTTCCTTAAGCTTCTTAGCGTCCCTGAATTTCCAGAATCAGGTGCCCTAATAATCAACCTGGAAAGCCTACTCTGAGAGCTGCCTTGGAAGGTGTTTGTCTCATAATTTGTCACCCCCCCGCCCCTCCCAGCTGGTTTCATCAAATGATTGATAGTCTCCATGGCAACTGCCAAAGCCTGGGTCCCCTGAAATCCCCGCCCCCACCCTCCCCAGCCCAGCTAGTAGGACGGCCCAGACTGCTGAGTTCCTGGGCTCTTTCAGATCCCCGAACAAAGGTTATTTTGAAATGGCTTACTCGGCCCGGGAGGTGAGCACTTTGTTCCTGAAACCAGGTGCCGAGATGACAAGGACTTCCCTTTAACCGTTGGAGCATTATCAAACAGGGAATCATGGGGCTGATGAGCATTAGAAGAATCAGACAGATTGAAAAGAGGAAGAACCGTAACCAGGCCGTCAGCCCGTGAGCACTTTTGGAGAAATGTGAGCCAAACGGGTGATCCGAGGCTCCACAAGTAGCCATTGTTTAAACCATTTATACAACAGCACCACCTGGAAAAGCCCACTTGTTGGCGGGGTTTGAAAAAAATACTTTGCTGAAATCAGCACAGCACAGCCCGCGTAAGGGCCGTCTCCGGCTCGCTGCTGGGGCTGTGCTGCCCCCTTTCCAGCCTCAGAAAGGTTGTTTCAAGTACACTGAAGCAGCAAAAAACAAGGACAGAAAATCACAAACACTGTGGGGCTACGAGGAGTTCAGGGAGGGGGAGAAATCAAGCTTCCCCGAGCTGCAGAGTTCCCTGCCAGACAAATGACAATGACGGGGATTGGAATTAAAAGGGAAGGGACACAACTGACCTTTTCATTTAACTTCAAGGGCAAGTTCTTTTGGTGTGCGGCAACATTTGCCAGGCCCTCACCTAGGATGCTCCCCAGGGATCCAGGAGACATTTCACGCCTCTCAAAAGAACCCCAAAACGGCTTTAGAAATAGGATTAACCTTTTGCAAGGTGAGCAGTCTGGCTTCATTATTTATCTTCGGGAGAAAGGGGAAGTACAGGAAGCAAGATGAGAAATACGGCAGGAAGAACACCACCCGCAAAGCGAGTTAATAACTTGAACACCACTGGCTTTTCATTCACTGCACCAGGGTTTGTGAGCCATTACCTCCCAGATACCTTGGGAGTCCCTGGGAGGTCAAAGGGAAAAATTCTGGGTCTGTGCCCTTGGGGAGCCCCCACAGGACACACAGACTAAGCGAACAACTATATCACCCAGGACTCGCGGGGGTAGGACCTGGTAATATGGCAACCAAGCCCTCCACTCTGAGGTCTGAGGACAGAGGGGGTTTGTGCTGGATGGACACGGGTACGGAGGTAATAAGAAAGAATGGTGTTGGGAGCTGGAAAACGTTAAGTGCCAACTACCTCTTGAGACCCACCTTTACTTCCTTAGTGCCTTATCCGACGCCTGCCCCCGACACCACAGAACAGTGCAAAGACTCATGAGAGGATGTGAGAAACCATCCTGAGAATTTTTAGAAGACATCGTAAAATCATGACACTTGAGAGCTATTTTTTTATTTTATTGTATTTTTTCAGTGTTCCAAGATTCATTGTTTACGCACCACACCCAGTGGAGAGCTATTTTCCAACAGCCAGACTCTGGGTCCAAATCAACAAGTTTCCATCTGGTACCATTTTTGTTACCAATTAAAAATTAACTGCCATTTTTTTAAAGTATACCTATTTCCTTAAAGATGTTCAAATATATCTCAGGGTTTTAATCAATTGGGGAGTATTTACTGAACACCTCCCCTGTGCCATATCCTGTTTGACATCTATAAATAAGTCATAAAAAGTACAACTAAGCGAGAGTCTATCAGTGGCATCAATCTTTGGTTTCCCCGTTCATTTCTACTCATTGGTCCTCGCTAAGTAAGTGCCATTTTTTTCTTCAAGAAAAGCTTTAGCCAATTGTGCTCCTCTGGGCGTTCATGTCCTGTGTAAAGAGACCAACGTGCGGCAGAAATGAGGGCAATGGCATTTGGCAAGAGGAGTAAATGTTATACGTGGGGGTTGGGGTTTTACCACCTTCTGAAAACGGACTTACAAGATAAAATCCAACGTTTGACGTCTATGGTATTTCCAACAGCAACAGATCTGAGAGGAGCAGCTGGTCAGAAGAATGAACAAAACCCCAGCAATTCCTCAGGCAGCCCAGGTTCACACATGCCAAGGGAACCCGCACCTTCCCCTGCACAGGTGCACCTCGCCGGCCCTCCTGAGACGCTTCCCAGCAAGGGTAACCAGTCTTCCCTGCGGCTCCGTGACGAGGCTCTGACTCAGTGCCTTCCCCCTCTTTGGTCTGAGTTGTATCTGGGCGCTGTTTTTTTCCTTCCAGGGGACAGAGAAGAGAGAATGCCAAGGTTACTGGTGCATTAAATGATTGAGAAATGTGTGCCATGTGAAGCCATTTCACTTCCTGCCTGATACCACAAAGAAGCTTTTTAATAAAGTTAGCCTTGCCTCTCCTTAATGTCACTGTGCGTCTGGCTTGTTTTGCCCATTTTTTGTTTTCAAAACTGGATGTGATCACGGAACCCTTGTTCCCATCGCCCGAAACAACCGCATTTCAAGACAATTAATTTTGACAAAACACACCCGTGGTCCGCCTGGAGGAGGACAGGGAAGAGGGATCAGGCATGTGAGGATGACCCGGTGGGAGCAGAAGACAGCAGGCAAGGGACACCAGTCATCACCCTGTTCTGAAAGGAACTGGCTGCCATCAGGTTCCCAGGGAAAGCCGAACCCTCAGGCTTTGGAGGGACAATGAACAGCAAACAGCTCTCAGAGCAAGGGCCACCCTCCTTTGGCATTTGCCCATGCTTACCAAGCCCCATGGTTGGCATGTGACTTTTCCCAGCCACAGCCAGAAAAAGAAACACTGTGAATTGCTTTAAGATTTCCCCAGGAGAATTCCCAAAGCGGGGAAAACCCATACCGCACTGTGCTACTAAAACCCAAGTTCTCCTTACAGAATATCTAGTTTATGTTTAAAATACTTAGAGCTGCTGCCTCTCCTGTCTCCCCTGTGCACCAGGGGCTCCACATTTTGTGTCCATCTTCCCAGTTAAACTTCTTGACATCTTGCGAGATAGATGTTGCCGTCTCTCTTTACAGGTGAGGAAACAAAGGGAGGCATAAGGAAGCTACGTGGTTTGATCGGGGCCAACTGATGACAACGTCACATCACGTGGTTGCACTCAGGTCCGGGCTCTTGACTGCCATCCACACCCTTCCAGGGCTTCCTGGTCTACCTCTCAAATACCCATGTCTGAGAAAGACCCAGTCCCAACAGTGTGGCCACACGTGTTCTTTCAGTATTTACTGAGGCTCTTCTCTTCTGCAGGCTCTTGAGATGAAGGGAAAGTATGTGTGGTGTGTCGTCTAGAACTGCGTTCTCCAGTATGGTAGCTACTAGCCACGTGGGCCTCCTGATCGCTTGAAACTTCGCTAGTCTGAATTGAGACGTGTCAAGTGTAAAATGCAAACCAGATTTCGAAGACTTGGAATGAAAAAGAGTGAAAACTGTGCCACTAATGATTTTTCTATTAGGTGTTGAAATAATACTTCTGTATATTGGAGTAACTAAAAAATAGTTGTTCATTTATTTTCATGCATCTCTTTTTATGTTTTTAAAAAGCAGCTTCCAGACAGTTTCGGGTTACAAATGCGGCTCATGTGACACGTCTGCGGGCATCAGTGCTCTCGAGGCACATGCCTGGTGAGGATGACGAGAGGCCGGCGCTGCCCCCATGACACAGGTCAGCAAAGACCGCGAAGGAAGCCCATGGCGAAGGCCGTGGGAACGCACATGAACTGCTACATCAAATATGCAGGTCGAGCCCTTCTCATCAGTGGTCTGGGCAGATAACCTGGCACACTCAGGGCCTGTCATAGAAACACTCAACACCCCGATACACTTACAGCGGCCGGATTAAATGTAGGACGAACTCGGACAAGAATGCTAGATTCATCTCCAGACATCAGTCTCAGTTCTGATCCGAGTTCCGCTCTGGTTTTCACCTTGATCTGGGCTTTATTCTGTCACAAACGATCCCAGACACAGAACCTCCCTCCCCGTGGCCAGCAGGTGTTCAAATCTGACTTGCCTTGTTTTTATGGACCCTTCCCCATACCCCAAATGTCTTTGCAGACTGTGACATACACTCCTTGCTGCCTGTTTGGTACCCAGGCCTCCCTTGTTTCTTGCTAGAAGAATCCCACTTGGGTTCAGAGCAGCCGTAGGACAGGCCGAGGTGACAGCCGTGATTGGTCTAAGCCGGTGTTAACCATTCTGCTCCTCACTCCCCAGCGCCCCCAGCAGCAAGGTGGGCACCACCCAGTCCCGGCCCAATGTCCCTCCTTGCCCCACCGCTTTCCTCCTGCTCCCGACGTGACACCGGGGGCCCTACCAGCCATATTGCCACGGTGAGCGGAACTCCATGAAACTTGCAGAAGTTTGGCACTAATACTCTGAGCTCCGAAACCAGGGCTGGCAGCCACTCATCTTGGTCTTCATGTTCTCTGAGGAAAAACCAAATCCTTGCTATTTAAACCGCTGCAGGCAGACACTCAGGTGTGCTGGGACTTGTAGCTGCTGACATTCTGGAAGGACAGAAACCAAACCTGAAAGGACAGAGTCATTTGTCCGAAAGCGTAGGCGACTGCACAGCGGCCCCATCACCGCTCCACCACTCTCTGCCCCGTGGCCCGTTTCAGTGGCCCGTTTCAGTGGCCATTCCCACGGAGCTCTGTGTGTCCCTTCCTACCATGTGTCGTGGCAGCCGGTCAAGGTGGAACACTGGAGGGTTCAAGCTGATGGTTATCGTTGAAGATCCACACGGGTCGTTCCTAGCTTCAGATAAACTTCACGGTCATGGGGCAGGTTCCTCTTCCCCAGGGTCCCACGCAGCTTTTTTTCGTGCCCTACCCCCACGTCGTGAGAACTGACACAGGATCATTTATTGCTCAAAAAAATGAACAAATAAAAGACAGCGCCACTCTCTCCCCTCAGAAGCTCAAGACCAAATATTTGTTGTTTGTTTAAAAAAAAAAAAAAAAAGTTGCTAAGAGAGTAAAAAGCTTTGATGTTCTCACCACAAAAAAAAAAAAAAAAAATGTGATTATGTGAGGCGATGGAGGTGTTTACCTTCTTGTGGTGATTGTTTCCTGACGTATCTGTGGATCAAATCGTCACTTGTATGCCTTAAGCTTATACTATGTGATATAGTCGATTTCATGTCAATAAAGCTGGGGAAAGGAAAACCCACGGTCCTCCTTGTCCCGCACCCTGTGGCAAACCCTGTCCAGCGGCCTACCCGCCACAAGTCCCTCTCACCACCCTCTGTTCGAAGCCCAGCGCGTGGACATATGGGGAGCCCTGAGCCTCCAGAAGCAGGTCCCGGTTATCCAAGCCGTTGGCGGCAGTGCCCTGGCCAGGGTCGGTGTAGGGACGGACACGAGCTTGATTCTGACCAACGATGGGAGGGAGGGAGTCAGCTGGGAGGCGTCTGAGACAGTCTTCCTTCCTCTGCAAAGCCCATTGCACCAGGAGTTGCTGCAGAAACCACGGAGCCGGGTCTGGAGTCTCTTGACGCCAGAGACGTCTAGTTTCTGCTCCTGTGAGAGCGCCGGGCAGCTCTGAGTGGCCCGGATGGGGAGGTGGGAGGCCGGGCCTTCGACTCCACGCAGTTACCCAGACACCCAGACCCTGGCCAGCAGCAGCAATGCCACCCTGAGACCGGCTTCCAAAGCCGCCTGGGTGGGGCACAGCCTGGGGAGCCTGAGCGGGGACGCCCGGTCTGCGTTCCTTGACAGCATCTCCCAGAAGGACACCTCCATGGTCCCCCGAGCAGTCAGCGCACACAGGGCCCTCTCGGTGTGTCCCGGACCTCTCAACCCCACCTGACCCAAGCTCGTGGGGGGCCGGAGGGGGCAAGCATGCAACTGGTACTCACATTCCTTTGGGCAGACTTAGCCACATGGCCAACCTGACGGCAAGAGAGGGTGAGAGATGGAGCCTAGCCCTGTGTCCAGAAAGAAAAAGAAACAGCTACAAAGTGGAAATAAAGTGCTGCAAGCTCATCATGAGGAACAATTTCAGAGCAGGGACCCAGAGCACTAAATCGCATGCAGGACCCCTCGAAGCGCAGGGCTCTGGGCAACGGCCCGTGTCACCACCCCTTAATTCAATGCTGGACAATGGAGGTGTCCCTTCCATGGCAGGCGACACCATCTCCTTGATCCCTGACCCCCGCTCTCTGACAGAACCTACAGCCCATGCCGCGTTTTCCCATCAGCATCCTACTATGCGATGCTCTCTCTTTCTGAAACTCTGCGGGGTTGGGAGTCCCACCACACACCTGGGAGCCCCTTCCCGAGGCACCACGGCCCCTTGCATGTTTCGAGGCGAGTGTCGCTTCATCAAATTGAATCTAAATGTTCAGAGTAACAATTTCACAAAGAGAAACCACACAGATTTGAAGGTCTGATGTGCTCTGAGGGATACAAAAAAAAGGCAGCTAAAATCAGTTTGGCAAATTGGGCAAAATTTGTGGCCTGCTTTCCTTGACAGCATCTCCTAAATCAACAACCTAATGTCTCTATGAACAGTTGCCTTTTTATTGGATGATCGCAGTAAAAGTGCACAGAATAACTCTCTGCTGAAATCGAGAATTCTCTGGCACCACCTGAACCAAGTTCATTTGTGTGTTTTAAAACAATTTGCATTTGGCCCTGTGCTCTGTTGTTCTCGCCGGCATCACCCCCATGGTGAACGTGGGGCATGGCTCAGCGATGGTGCACACGCCCGCTGCCAGGATGGCCTCCGTCACTGGCATTGCCACTGTGCCCATTATCCCCTCCCTTCCAGCCAGCTCACCTCACGGCCACAGCAGTGCTTTCCAGAAAGGGGCATGGTCAGGTACACTGACAGCTGTTCCTGAGCATTGCGAGTCCACCGGAGGGAACCCGTCGCAGAGAGGGGTAGGGGCCAAGCCAGGCTCGGAGAACCTCATCCATTCCTTACACTGGGATGATGGTGATGATGGTGATGATGATGGTGATGATGATGATGGTGATGATGATGGTGATGGTGATGATGGTGATGATGGTGATGATGATGATGATGATGATGGTGGTGATGGTGATGATGATGATGATGATGGTGATGGTAATGGTGATGATGGTGATGATGGTGATGATGGTGATGATGATGATGATGGTGATGGTGATGATGGTGATGATGGTGGTGATGATGATGGTGATGGTGATGATGGTGATGATGATGATGGTGATGGTGGTGATGATGGTAATGATGGTGATGATGATGATGATGATGGTGATGATGATGGTGATGATGATGATGATGATGATGGTGATGGTAATGGTGATGATGGTGATGATGGTGATGAAAGCTTCCTTTCAAGCATATCACTTCCTTGTTGACAGGAGTATGATGATATTTGCAAAGTTCTTGACTTTTCCACCTCGCAAAGTGTGCCTGGCCCCGGGAAGCCATGGTCTAAGCACATGGCTGTGAAGAGAGTGGACTCAGAGGGTGCTAAGGGTGGATCCAAGTTTTAAGAAGGGAGAGGTAAAAATGACCTTGGATCCATTTATCAGGTGAAAAGACACCCCCATCCACACACACATCCACAACACACACACACACACACACACACACACACACATCCTGATTACAGAGCATCTACTACCTGGCGGGGACAGTGCTAACTCCTTCTATATATCATTTCACTTACAATCCCGCAGGTGCTATAGCGATCTCCATTTTACAGGTGAAGAAACTTAAGTCTTTTAGAAGTAAGGAGACCCGTCCAAGGTCAATGGCATTTCAGTAGCAGAGCTGGGAAGCCAATGCAGACTTGACTGAACCCAGAACCCGTGACTTCCCCTGCAACTGCCTGCCTGCCACCTGCAGGACCCCACAGGGACCATGGTTCTCCTGGGCTCAGGCCTCAGACTCACACAGGTCCACCTCCACCACCTTGGCCCTGGAAAAAAGTGTGCAGCATCTGAGATGGGGGTCACACATGCTCAGTAGAGAGAAAAAGGGGAAAACAGACAAAAAATTCCATGATTGTCTCATGGCCCAGGGACAACCACTCTCCATATCCTGGTGCATTCTTTCTAGTCTTTTCAAGATACACATAGATATATGTTCTACAGACATGTTTTTACATGATAAGGATCACACTATACTGAAACCTAACGTTCAGGCATAGACATCTTCCTGTATCCTTAACTACTCTTCAGTGTGATTTAAGGGCTTCTAAAGTATTTTAAAAGATGTACGTAAACACCAGAATCTATTTCTGACATTAAGATTGTTAGTTTCCAATTTTACACCTATATCAGTGAGACAAATTTTAAAGTGAAATCCTCGAACACAGGTCTTTAAGAACACATCCACTAGTTCCCGAGAAGAGATTCCTAGGAGTTACAGCACTGAGTAGAAGACAGGGAACATTTCTAAGACTCTTGATCAATATTGCCAAATTGCCCTCTAGGAAGGCATTCCCAAGTCATGCTATCTTTGTTGGTTGCTTAACGAGGTTGGTTTGGATTTTACATTCGCACCTGGGAATTCTCAGCTGGCGAAGCAAGGACCTAGGCTGGTTCTCCCTCCTCTGAACTCACATGTCTGCACCCTTTTGTACCCATGCACACAACAGGGATTGTTCTCTATAAGAGGGGTCCGGTGTCAGGGAAATCCACATGCTACGTTCCCCAACCAGCCCAGGGGTTGCCCCAAGGGAAGGGGGCCTCAGAGCTGATCCCTGGGTATATGCAATACAGACCTGCTGTATTCACCCGTCTCTGCAAGGAAACCTAGCTCCCACTGTCCCCCTGAGGGTTGGAGACTTGGGGAGTCATCCCCCTGGAGGCAGCACTCAGCCATGGACAGTGGCCTTCCCAAAGCAGACAATGACAGCTGTGTGAGGCTAGCTCATTCATTCCCCAGACAGCAGCCCTGGATGGCAGAAGCAGGTGACCCCAAGTGACCTGGTTTGTGGGGGGCTTTGTGGAAATGCCAGACGTACTTGAGTGTGCTCTGGGAGGAGGCTCCTATTATCACTCAGGTAGCAGCTTTTGAGCCAATTAGAGGTTTATCATTTTTCTGAATTAGATATTCATAATTTTTCTCTATCCTTTTCAAGCATCTGATTGGTCTCTCAAGGCCAGAATGCATTCGCCCATTCATCCACATACTAGAAGGCTGAATGGCACCCCACTTCGGATCGTGGTTCCCTTACCCCCATTAACCTCAGCGGGAAGGAAGGGCAGGGGGCTGCCAGGGCCTCAGCTACCAGTTTGTAAACTCCAACTCCCGGTTCCCAGGCCTCAGTACTGAACAGAATCTCTCTCACTGTGCTCTAACAGCCAGAACCCGGGGCTGGCTAAGCATGGCCCAAGTCAGCAGTTACAAGAACACTGCGATCGTCAGAGTAAATTACAGTCAGAGGGAGGACAAGTTTAGCAAAATTAAGAATAGTGCTTTAATTTACACTTCTCTAAAAATATGATTGTTTATTTAAGAAAGCTTGTTGCCTTGTTAACAGAAATTAGCAGATGAAAATGTATTTCCACTCCAGAAATGTATTGGAAGTTCACAAGCTTAGCACAATATAATGGAGACAAAGTCTAATCGATATTTTGATCTATGAAGGTCAGAAATCAAAGCAAACAGCTTTTCCTTAATGTTCAAGGCTTAAAGAGAGAGGTTTAGAAGGGAGGTCCAAGTAACAAGTTTACGTGGCAGTATGTGCCTACTTTTCCTTCTGTAAACTTGGCCAGCTCTCACCCTGTGTTCATCCCGTGAGTATCCAGTGACCTAATAATAGCTATAATAAATAGCTACTGATCATCAAATATTATTACCTGAACGTCTTAGCTCATTTAATCCCTACACCTCTGTGATGTGGGGAACATCATTATTCCCATTTCCCAGGGAGGCGACTAGTCCATGTAGGAGTCACGTAGCCTACCCAGATTCAAAGATGTGGTAACTTGCTCGAACCAGACCTTGCCTAACTCCAGGGCTTCCAGCTCAAGCCCAAGTGCACCGAGCATTTCCACCTGCAAGGTTAAAGTTCACTGGGTGTGCATTCTCTTCTAGGTACTTTTTCTTTTTTAAGATTTTATTTATTTATTTGGCAGACATAGATCTCAAGTAGGTGGAGAGGCAGGCAGAGAGAAAGGCGGAAGCAGGCTCCCCACTGAGCAGAGAGCCCGATGCGGGGCTCGATCCCAGGACCCTGAGATCATAACCTGAGCCGAAGGCAGAGGCTTTAACCCACTGAGCCACCCAGGCGCCCCTCTTCTAGGTACTTTTTAATGCATACCCAGAACACAGCCCACTCACCCCACCGGCCTCCCCTTTAGAAAATGAGGAGAACACAGTCAGGAGGGAAGCCCAGATCCCAGCCGAGGTAGTCAGGCCCCAAAGCCGGGCTTCCGCCCCTCCCAATTATCGTCACGGTGAAACCATCTTAGGGACTTTGTAAATGCTGATGGCCAGGCTTGAGCCCCAGAGATTCTGATTCCACTGGTCCAGGGTGGGGCCTGGGCCTCTGCATTATTTTTTCAAAGGCCACTGGGCAGAGGGCTAATTGCCACCACATGCTTCTCTCATTCCTTACAAATCCATACTGAGCTGTCACCCGCACTGTGCCCTGAGTTTACAGCGATCGGTGACACACTTCCTGCCAGTGTGTCCTGGGGGCTGCCAGGCCATTGGCAGGCTGAGCCCTGAGCAGCGACCCACATCCAATGTGTGGAGTTACCGATGAGCAGATCTGGGGGGCCAGAAGGATCTCAGGGGCGAGATCAGGGCTGACGTCGTCTGGGGAGGAGGGGACATTGTCAGGAAAAGATACATGGAGGAGGGACTTGAAGATGGGTAAGAGCTGAGAGAACAAGGCAGAAAAGAAACATATCTCCACCTCTGTTGACTGCTAAGGGGGCAAGGAGAACACAGCCAGCCTCTGCCTGCCCACCGGGTCCCACCAGCTCTTGGGAGGAAGGAGCATCTGCCCATCAGCCCAGAGGGGCTCCAGGCACCAACCCAAATGCCTCACAGATGAACCCAATCAGGGACAGAGTTCCACTCTCACTTCGCCTCTAAAAAAACAAAATGAGGATCTGGGTGGGAACGGAATTATTAGAGATCTTTCATCCTAATGGGGAAAGTCACCCAGAGCGACTGAGAGCCCAGATCATCGGTGTCTGCACAGTCCACCCAGCAGGCTGCCCCTCCTGCTCCGTGGGACAGGGCAGAACTTCTGGGAGGCCTAGGAGGGCTCACAGGAAGCCCCCTTCTCACAGAGCGGTTCCCACTCTGTGGGAGAGAAGAGGATGACATCCTATCTGCTTCTCAAGGTCCAAATCAGTCACCCACATTTCAATTCCCTGTTCTCATCAAACACTAGCAGAGAGATGGCCCTGCCTCATCGGATTCCAGCAGCCACGGACGTGGGGACAACAGGATTGAGAAACAGGTCACCCCGTGGGGTGGGAAGGTTGTTATGTGGTTTCATCTAACTTGGTTGCTGGAAAGCCCCCCATGCCCACAGTTATCCCCTGAGTCACCAGATCACCGTGAACTGGTACATTCTCAGTACCCGAAACTCATTCTTGGGAACACAGAGCATCATGGAGGAAGGAGCACAGACTCTGTCATTAAAACCAGATCCATTCGTTCAGTAAAGATTTCCCGAAAGAGCCTTCTTGACACTAGGAAAACAGAGCTCGGTAACACTCAGCCCCTGCCCCGGAGAAATTCCCTTTCCAGAGACTCTGATAGGCACCAACGGGGGGGGGCCCCAGAGCCATGTGAGGCTGGGGGGGTGGAGACGGGGTGCGCAGGTGGGGAGGGCCTCGGAGACGTGACACCTGGGCACAGCTGAGGTTTGAAGAGTGACTTGACCTTGCTGGTATATTTCACCCCCATTTGGTAAGAAAATTAAGACACAAGTGAATATACCCACTCAGACTCTAAACCCTGTGCATATGCTTCAGGCCCAACTAAGACCTCCTTCTGGGCCTTTGTAGGCCACAGGTTACAGGCAACCTCACGAGAGTACATGAGGTCACCCAGGGAGGAAAAGGTGCTGAGGTTGGAGTTCTAGTGGGGAAAAAAGTCTCTTGGGGACATCGGAGAAATGGGAGGAAATTATCCACCTGTTCATTTACCAACTGGAGAAGAAGTAGCCTGGTCCTCAATGAGTTCATATTCCCAGAGGGCTGCTCTGCAGGGCAGAAGTGAAACCACCACCTGGGACAGAGGCAGAAGCAGGGCTGAAGAGGCACAAAAGTGAGAGCTGATCAGATCAAGGGGGGCTTCCTGGAGGAGGAAAACGCACCACTCAGGAGCCAACATCCGAAGCATGGGAGACCTCATGGAGTGGGGTGGGATTATTCCCTTGCAATAACGTAAGTGGATTCCAGATGTGGCAAAAACTCAAAGTCGTGTGAGTAAGTTTTTGGAGGTTGTCTCAGGCAGGTAAAGGCCTTAGTGGAACAATATGAAAAAGTACCTATAAGGGGTTTTCATGAGGTCATTTTTTAACTGAATCATGAAATATTGAGCAGTTCTGTTTATTTCCTAAAAAAGCAAAACTCGGGCAGTGACACAGAAACACAGCAAGTGAGTTTTGTTTTTTGATTCCCTTAAAACATTACCTGCCAGAGGGGATCGTGTACTCAGCGTCCACACCCTGCATGTGCAAAATTCCATCTACATGCGGCCGACGGTCCATTGTCCTTTTAGCCTCTCTGCCGCTCCTTCAACCATTTCTGAGAAGTAAGCTTCAGCAAGTCAAATCAGAGTTTAAAGAAATGAGACTGGGCCAAGAGATAAACATTATCATTGCCATCAATTTCATTGTTTCAAATACAAGATTTTATTTTGAGAAGAAAGTTTAATCAGCCAGAGTTAAATCACGAAAATCTTTGCCTTTAAAATCTCACTTTCTGCAAGATTTCACCTGTGAAATTCACAGCCTTTAATTACCGCCTCACATCTTAAAAGGGAGAGTCTTTCTTCTGAACGGACTAATAACATTATTATGGGATGTAATTACAGATCAGGTGTCTGTGTTCAATAACACCAAAAGGCACCAACCGCATGCTTCTGATTTTTGAACTTGGAAAGTAGTTTGCTCGAGACCCACTGACTCCCCCAAAGCTGTGTTGATGTTTCGGATTTTGGGTTTTCCTGCTCTTTTTTTTTCTTTTCGGGGAGTGGGGGTTGGTGGGGAAAGGGGAGAAGCATTTAGAAATCAGACCTTTACTGGATGAATTTCTTCACTTCCCAGAAAGCAAGAAAACAATTGTTTCCTGTAATTGGACAGTTTGATTGGAGGCAGGTGGTGCTGAGCGGAGGAAACCAGAGCCACAAAGCCAATTTTGGCTTCAAGCACATTCCCTTCAGCTCTCGGCTCCAACAGTACAACATGTAAATTGGCTCCGCAGAAGCCGGCTATAAATTTAGTTCCCATTTCTCTAACAAGCACCTTATCAGCCATGAAGAGTTTCAGCAATGGGGACAGTGTGCAGATCTGACATGATTATTAAGCTGCCTTGAGATACCCCGGTATTAATTTCTCAAACATGTTCTTGCTGCCACCAACCAGGAATTTATGAGCCATCCTGGAAGCATCGCATAGCCACAGCTTTAAAATACGGCGATATTTTCTTTCTCCAGGTTAATTGGCTTTCGTGCTGCTCACGTTGCGTTATCTTGAGTTAATATTTGCTTTGAATATTTTTGAGTAACAGGGCCAAATCAACACGGCAGCACAAGATAACAAACACCAAAGGGGCCAAAATCAGAGGCGTGGGGATGGGGGAGGGGTGTGGTTTATTCCCCTCGCTGCTTTTCATTCCGAAGTCTCCAAGCCTCCTCCTTACTTCTCTTCCCAAGAGCTGGCTCACTCATCTTACCGCCTTGTAAGGCAGCTGACGCACAGGATTCCCTTTTCACAGATGGAGAAGCTGAGGCCCAGAGAGGTTAATCGCTTCAGCCACGGTCTCTCAGGAAGTCAGGAGCAGAGAAGAGGCCGCAGGCCCCCAGACTGACTTCCCAGCCCACTGGCCTCGGGTATTATTTAATTTTCTCTATTAATGTCCTCGCTACTCTTAAGACTGTCATACAAAACAACCATTTTTACAAAACGTGGACAGGCTCCAGAACGGCGGAAGGAAACTCATCTGACGATTCTATCAAACTATTGCCCTTCATACACTTTACATCATTAAATCAGTTACTTCAAAGGTCCAGCATGTTTTATTATGAATTTTGGGCTATACTTAAATTTTTTTTTTAATATTAACCTAATGTTTGCCTAAGTCTGGCGCTCCTTATTTATTTCTGGAACTTGAAAATAATCTTTTCTAAGCCCAAGTGGATTAATGGCTAAAATAACCACCTTCTCAGGTAAATTTTACCTGTCAATTTACATATCCGGATAAGATGATTTTATAAAAAAACAGATTGCCAAGTTCACTTAGAGCCTCGAATTGCAACACTCTGTTTTCCGAGGTGATTACATCAAAGGAAATACCACTATTTTCCTTTCCAAGCCAGTAGATAACTATGGTTCAAAATCCTCATTAATGAGAGTCTGAGAATCTAAACACCGAAAGTTCGAACTCAAACAATGGCTCTCCCTCCGGACAGGACACTTCTGCTTTTAATCTTTGGCTAAAGGTATTCCCTAAAGACACATCAGTATGACACAGAGATGCCATCTCTCCCAGCCTGTTCGAGCAAGAATTCTCTTGCCCTTTTCTGTGTTACAATTGCCTGATTCTGCCCTGGAAATAACAGTCTCACACCGCCCCCACCCCAGTGCCCAGTGGCCACTGGTGACAAGCAGGGCACAGGGGGACATGCACACAAATACCATGAACTTTTCCTGGAAAGGATTGCACGCCGATTAAACCTGTCAGAAGGCAGATTGAGCTTTCACAAGGAGAGCTGGTTGATAGCTAACTCAGAAATCTTGGCAATGCTACAGAACCAATATTTTCATAGAGGTGGCACTGTCTTGAACAATGTCCTCAGTGTGCAGGACACAGGCGGCCCGTAGATCCGTATCCAGACAGGGCGAATGTTTCTTTCGCCTTTTCTGGAAAAACAGGCTGATGAAGGAGCTGGGCGGGGTTGGGGGACGGGGGCTGGCGGTGAGATGAGCTTGTAGGATACAGTGCGGGACGCGGAAGCCGGGCACGGCTCCCTTTCAACAGACCCAGCTTCTACCTTGGCCTCATGCAAAGCTGGCCAAGCCAGGTTCGAACAGGTTGCAGCCATCCGCTGAAACCACCCCCACAGCCCTGTTTGCTTTTCCTAATGTGTAGAAATGGTGACACAGACCTTAGTTTAACCACATAAGGCCAAAAGCACATGGCGTTTCTCCTCATCCGGACCCACACCAGCCCTAGCATCTTTCATCCCTGACCCTCGAGGGACACGGCAGCCAGCCGAATCGCCGCTGCCCCCTCCCCTCCCGCCTCCCCCTGCTCTCCGGCCTCGGCACCTGTCCCCCCACGGGGACTTTAGCACTCTCTACCTAAAAGATCTCCTTCTTCGTGTAATAGCATTTCTTCCTGACACCTGGATCTTTTCCTGGAAACAACAGCAAAAATAGTCAAGCTTTGGATAACCCAACCTGTGATGCTATCAGAACCGGGTGGCCCAGCCAGGGGTAGACGGGAACAGTGGGCAGCACCCGCCCCCCGCAACCCTGGAGGTAGGCAGTGAGCTGAGAAGCACCCCATGCCACGGAGCCCAAAGCGAAGACAAGACCAGAGCGCGTCTTCAGTGCCACCGATGGACCCCACGGTATCCATTTACGAGGGCAACCACGAAAGCTCTCTCCCCCTGGTGGCTTAAAACTACACAAACTTACTTTTCCACAGTTCCGAAGGAAAGGAGTCCAAAATAAAAGTGTCTGTGGGGCCATGATCCCTCTGGAACCTGCAGGAGAGAAGACCTCCTTGCCTCTTCCTGCTTTCTGGTGGTTTGCCCGCAATCCGCGGTGCTGTGGCCTGAGTGTTTATGACCCTTTAAAATTCATACATTGAAACCTCGATCCCATTGTGATGAGATGTGGAGATGGGGCCCCAGACCCTGCGGGAACCCTGATCTTGGACTTCCAGCTCCAGAACTGGAAGAAACCAACCTCTGTGGTGAACAAGCCACACAGCTGACGGCATTCGTTAGAGCAGCCCAAGTGTGGCAAGGCACTCACTTGGCCTTCCTTGGCCAGAGGCTGTAACCCGTGAGTCCTCTTCTCCAGGGTCACGGGTGAGCTCCCCTCGTGTCTGTGTCGCTTCTCGTCTTCCAAGGACACCAGTCATAGGGGTCAGGGGTCTACCCTGCTCAGTGAGTTACATCTACAGCTAGTTACATCTACAAAGACCGTATTTCCAAATATGGTCACTTTCCGAGGTGCTGGGAGTTCGAACCTCAGCATATCTTTTGGGGACACACAGTGTCACCCTTCACAGCCACCAAAACCTTCCAGGGGCTGTTCCTTGCTCAGACAATGAAGTCCACAACCCATTCTTGCTTCCGAGACTCCCATGAGTGGGCACCTCTGTGGACTGAGGTCCTGACACTGTCCTGAGAACCAGCCCAAGCCCCTCCCACACCCTCCCAAATCCGCCTCTGCACTCTGCTCATGCTGTTCCTTCCTCCGGGGGAGCCTTTCCCCATTCTCACAGCGCTGTCAAAAGCTGCCCTCCCACAGCATCCCAACAGCTTCCTCATATGGCCTCGATCACGAAGAAACCACAGTCCGCATCCCCAAGCTTTATTCCTCTTAAAGGCCTTTACTGCTTTCTACCTTGTGTCAGAATAATACATCATTTTATTTTCTGAGTTTCCTGCAGGCTCTTTCAAGTTTTTACTTTCCCCCATGGCCCCTGCCTAGTAGCTGCATAAATGTTTAATAAAGTTGAGGGACCTCCCACATACGTAACCTAATGCATCAGCTGACATGAACGCTTCCTTGATCCCTAGACCAAAGAAGATGGAGAGAGGATGTTCTCGAGGTGGGAAGACCTCAAGAATCGGGAACAGGCTCACTTGGCCAATGTCTGTGCTTACGAATTAGAACCTTCTGCTGGACAGCAACGGGCCGTCTTAACTGAATCTAGGAGTGAGAACTCTACAAGCAGATGGCCGGCCCCGGGCCCTGTGAATCCTCTGAGATTCCCAAATGGCCTGAAGGATTGCCGGAGAAGTCTCTCCCTCCGCACCCACTGCCCAGCTTTCTACAAGGAACCCACTGGGCACAGAAACAGCCCCCAGGTGCTCCCTCTTCAGGGAGTGGCTCTGGCCAATGGCACCCCCTGGGGGAAGGGCAGATGCTGAGACACAGAGGGAACAGCCGGCACACGTGGGGAAATCGCTCCCCATTCCCCACAGACATGAGGAAGGGTCCATCACACACCAGCTGGGGGGTGCTGGAGAACAGGGTGGTTCTGGTTCTGACCCAGAGCTCCTCGCTGGCCCCCTGCACACAAAATCATCATTTTGTGTCCACTTCCTTGGACTGGTGGGGACTGACCTGCCTCCCCAAGAAGCTGGTTGGCAAACAGAGCACACAGGCCAAGCCCCGAGCACAGCACTTGCCACACGGCTGGTGCTCAGGAAGCCGCCATCAGCTGGAGGGCTGTCTCACCCCTTCCAGTGGTCATGATCAGTCCAAGGCTCCGGCATTCCCAACCTGTCAGCGTGCAGTCTTGGGCTCCTGTGTGCCAACCACAGATGTCGCCGGCCCCATTCCTGTCTGCTCCCTCCAAGAGCCCCCCAGCCCCAGCCCAAAAATGTCTGCATTGTCTCCAGGTCTCCTGCTTGTCTTCCCTCCAACCCACCAGCCACTCTGCAAGGACCTCTGGTCCCAAGGCTTTCTAGGTTCCAGATTCTCACCAGCAATTGCAGGCCCCTGAGCCCATCTGTTTCCCAAATACCCTAACGCAAGACAATCCTGCCCATTTCGGACTTCTCGCTTCCTGCCCCCATCATAAATTGTCCCCTGTTGTCACTGACTTCTGGATGTAAGTAGATCTTCCCTTCCAGCTCCAGGGCAGGGGTGTGGCCTCAGGGCAGGACCCGGTTCTCCTGCTTTGCTACCAGCAGCGATGGGAGGTCAGGTCCAGGGCTCCCCATGACCGCCCCTCTTCCGACCAAGATCCTAACCACAGCAACCATCCCCCCTTCCAGCCGCTGCGCCACCATCTCTCTGTTCCTTGTGCCTCGTCCTCGACACAGCAAATATGCTCATCAGGCAGGAGGCCCACGAGCAAGAGGGCTGCTGCTTCTCAGTGTAGAAGTCTCCCTGCTGCCCAAGTCAGGCCGGGCGGTCCAGAAGAACTCGGGCAAAGATGCTCCCGTGCACTGGCCTCAGCCACATCGCACTGGGGAGGCCCCGCGTCACAGTGTCCTTCTCACAGCGTCCTATCCCACCACGAGGCTATCTAAGTCGTTCTTCTATTCCTTCGTGATCTCCCACATTCCCCCCCAGGTTATTCCATTCTTAGTTCTCAGTCTTGGGGAGGAAATAGTATTTGCTGAGCTCCTAGCATACACCAGTGAGTCCGGGTGCCTCCAAGTATATTTTCTCTTTAATCTAGACAAGCACGTTGTGAATTATCCGTACATTGCCATCTCCACTGAAGAGAAAGGGAGGCTCTGGAGAATTAGGGCAAGCCCCGGCTCACCTTGATATGCGGTGCTGCCAAAATTCAAGAAGCCCCGAGCATGTTGCTCTTTGCTTTACTCTACATGCATTTTTGATCTCATTATTAATAGGGCCCCTTAATTGGATTAAGCCAAATTTCTCTGATTTCCACCCTCGGACCTATTCCACATCTTAGTCCACCTATAACAGTTTTAATCCTTTTTTTTGTTTTGTTTTGTATTAATCTTCCTTCAGATGTTCAGAAGTAGTCAGCCTTTGCCTCTAACCCAAACCTCTTTCCAGGGCCTGGCCCCGATGAAGTCGTTTCTGCAGGAGCTTTGATGAATCGTGGGGGACTTGCAAACGTGGGCCTGACACCTCCAGCTCCTTAAAGTAGAACTTCCCGAAAGCCACGTGTCCCATACTCACTGCCATGCCTGTCCTTCCACCAGCAGGTGCATGGAGGCGTGGCGGGGGGGGGGGTCCCAGCACCTCGGGCAGGAAGTAGATTCCTGTTCCGCCTTTTACGAGCTGTGTCATCTGAAGCAAGTCACATTTTTGAGTTTCAGATCCTCATCTATGAAATGGTGAGGTAGCATCCCTAACTCACAGGCTTCTCCAGAAAGCTAAATTTCGGCGTGCACGCCGGCGCCTGGCACATGGTAAGCACGCCATCCCTGGAGTTATGGATCTTCTTCTTCCACACTGGAGCAATCTACAGAACCGGCATGTTTTTACAGGATGCCAAGCGTGGTTCCAAAAGCCCAGGAGAAAGAAATGGCAGTTGGTTCCCCATGCATGATAGCACAGACCCCCACGGGGAAGCTCTGGTTTCCCGATGGAGGGGTCCACAGTCAGAGCATGCAGAATTGGGAAAGCTCTGCCCTGAGATCTGAGTCTGATGACATGGGAAGAGGCTGTATTCGAGCAGCAAACAAACCACTTCCTTCTGGGTATTGGGAGTGCCTCACCTTCTCAGCACAGCCGCAGAAGAATTTCTGCAATCCCCTTTGGAGCTGGGAGGGACGTTTTCTGGAGCCCAGGGACTCCTATAAGAGTAGAACCTGGGGCAGTGGCACTTGCCCTTGGACCAGCAGTGTCTTCCTCCACCGAGCTCACTACCCTGACCCCTGAGAGTCCACCTGCCTGCCAAGTGGTAGCCTCGGGTGCCAGGCCTCTCCTCCCTCCGGGACTAGTCCTCTCTCCACAGATGGTCCCCCATGCCGGTGTCCGTCACACAGCATGTCCCTTAAACGCAGACCTGACATGACCACACGTGCCTCTGGGAGGACTTGGGGCCATCCGTGAGCACCCCCCGCACCCCGTCAAAGCCCACGCCCAATTGCATTCCCATCACACCTTCCCTCGAAGGCATGTCCTCTAGACCCAGAGGCCCTAAGAGCCAGGCGTCTCCGAGCCCCCGCGCTCCCATCACAAGCGCACGTTGCATAGAGAAGCACACAGGAGCGAAGGGACGGTAAGGAGGGACGGAGGGTGGGGAACTGAACTCGTTCCCTAGGTGTATGTTCCCTTTGTGCCGTGACCCTCTGCTGGCTTCATCCCTCCCTGTGACTGATCCCCCCCAACCATGGGCTGCAATTCAGCATGTGTCTTCTCTGTTTCTTCCTTGGCCTCTACGGCTTTGGGAATAGATTTTTTAGGATAGTTTTGATGTTGCTATATCCAACCAGAAAAAGAAGCTACACTGCTCACTTCCAGCTGCTTCTTGACTTGATCCTTTAGCAAACAGTGCCCTGGAAGCCACGAGTAACAGAACAGGGAGGCTGTGTACTCGGGCCAGGGAGCAAACCACAAACTGGGTCAGAGGACTGGGACACATGGCAGCTGGAGCTCAGATTTCAACCGCATTGAGGAGGTGGACAGGAGCACACAACATAGCATTCTTAGGACTAACTCCCGAGCCCTGGGCACTGCACACCTAGCTCTGGTTACTGCACACCTGAGCCCTGATGGCTGCATACCTGAACCCCGGATACTATACACTTGAGCCCCAGGTACTGCACACCTGAGCCCCGAGTACTGCACACCTGGTCCTGGGTACTGCACACCTGAGCCCCAGGTACTGCACGTCTGAACCCAGGGTGCTGTGTTTTGAGTCCCAGATGCTAGATCCCTCAGTCCTGCGGTGCTGCAGTCAGTCCTGTGGTGCTGCAAGCTTGGTGCCTACTGACCGCAGGGCCCTCTGCCAGGCTACTCTCGTCGGAGTCTCATGGACCCTTGAGCACAGTCACAAACTTTGATCCCTTGGTCCTCACCATAATTCCTTGAGTTAGCACTATCATGTCTGTGTTACAAATGAGGAAACGGAGGCCCAGAGAGGTTAATCAATCTACCACAGTCCCCTGCAAGGAACAGAGCCAGACTCATGCTCCTGGGTCCCTCCATCTCCTTTCCTATGGGGTGAGCTGAGCTGCATAGACCCCAGAACTCCCACTCTGTCTGCCTGAGCCCCTTGCCCCAGCGGTGGGAGTACACGCCGACACAGTGTTCTGAAAAATTGTTTGTAGCCATCTGCACCGAAGGATTTGAAGTAAATACCTTCATGTGCTTTGACCCATTAAGGACCTTCCAGGAATCCATCCAAATGAGATATCCCAGAATATGGAAATAAAGCTTCATGTACAAAGATGTTCATTGCCTCATTATTTATTAAGAATACACTGTGTTCTGAAAAACTGGAAAACACCTAAATGTCTAAGGGTATGGAAATGGAGCGGTACATTAAATTATGCTTTTATATGCATTTATTTTAGAGACACTAGTTAGAAAAAGAAGGTAACAACGTAAGAAAACACATTTAATTTTAAATGAGAACAAGAGGCTCTACTACTGGCTGTGTATTTTTGTTCTACAACTTTACTTAAAACCACTCGCTCAGTACTGTCCCTTCAGAGGAATAAAACAGAAGATGAGAAAAATTCTGATCCTACCTACAGAGGCCTGTAACCAAGGGACAATTGCGACCAGGTAAGAAAATTCATGTGTAGGAGAATTCAGACCAGAACAGAATGTACCAAAGGGTAACAGTAGCGAACTTCTGATCGTAGAAATACACGTAATTTCAATTTGTAGCAAGGAGTATTACTTCTTTAGCTAGACGCATACCTCATTGTTTGAAGCCCTGCCCTCCCTGTTCTACCTCCCACCAGCCCACCAGCCCCACACCCGTGGCTCTGGGGAAGCACCCCGGTGCCCCACTGTGAGCGCCCCAGGTCAGGGACCAGGCCCCCCAGGTCAGCGGCACTTGGCAAACACCCCAGTGGGGACAAGGTGGTTGAATGAAGAGGCCCAACTTTGCAACAGGTGAATCGCAGCTCAGCGCCTCCCTCAGCCACGTGGGTCCCCGAGCCCCTGTGCCCCTCCGTTTCCTCTCTAAGAGATGAGCAGCCGTGCAGAGCTGGGTAGACCGCACAGGTAAAACGCACAGTCGGCCCTCAGGTACACGGTCGGCGGGTCTCGTTTCCACCCGACTCAAGTCACTAAGCCCATTTTACAGATAGGCCAGGCTGAGACACCCTGGCCTCGGAGGGGTTCTGCAGCCACTGAACCATCCAGCACCTTCCATGGAAGGCAGCAGAGTGCATCCAGCCTGGCCTCAGCCCCGTGCACCTGACGAAAGCCCCGTGAGCTTGGCCCCCGGCTCATCTGGTCCACAAACAATGCCGGTGATGAGGGTAATTTTCAGATGAGGCGAGAGAAGCGTGTTTTTCTCCAACCTTTGCTGTCCTTCTCACACAATGGGCGGATGATAAGGTGTAACTGTTTCTAATAACCCCCACAGACAGCCAAGAATGAACCTGGCAAACGAGTGATTACATCCAGAGAAGACTTGGGGGAGGGTTAAGTGCGTCGTTTTCTCTGTTAGGCGCTTCTGAGTCTGAAGAGAATTCTTTTTCTTTCCTTTTCTGTCTCCCACGTGAGTGCAGTCTGTGTGCACGAGGGTCTCTAAGGGGCGGGTGTCGGCGTCAGCCCCACCTCGGGCAGACCACACCGCCCCAGGCCCAAGGGTCCCACCTGTGAGATGCTCGGCCTGGACGGATGCGGCCTGCTTGGGCTCCAGCCCCACCCACAGGACCTGCTGAACCCACAACGGCCAACTCCAAGACCTCAGGCTCCAGGAACCCCTGGGGACCCAATCTCATTAGTTCACCAGCCCGCTGGGCACAAGCACGGACCGTGGCAGGGCCCCCGGCAGCCAGCTGCAAGGAACGGCTCTCGGCGCTGCTGTTCGTGTCTGTACGTACAGAGTCGGCTGGTCTGTGCGGGCTGGCCAGAGGCGCCCCAGCTTTGCACCACAGACCGGGTCATTTCAACAACAGAAATCCGTTCTCACACAGTTCTGCAGGCTGGGGGTCCAAGATTGAGGGGTCAGCAGACTTGGTTCTTCCAAGGCCTCTCTCCTTGGCTTCTGGATGGCCATTTGCTCCCTGGGTCCTCGCATGGTCAGCCGTCTGTGCATGTCTGTGTCCCGATCTCCCCTTCTTGTGAGGTCACCGGTCCTGCTGGGTTAGGGCCCGTTTGTATGACCTCATGTTACCTCAATCACCTCTTTTAAAATTCACTCTCCAAATACAGTCCTATTCTGAGTTAGCTGGATTTAGGACTTCAGTGCATGAATTTGGGGTACACAAATCAGACCGTAGTATCATCTAAACTGTTATTTTAGGCCAGAGTCCAGTGCTCACCCTGAGCCTTCAGCCTCTGTCCCTCCCACCACCTTTTAAGACATGCTCTCTGCTCTCCAGAGCCCTGTAATTGAATTCCAGCCCAAATAAAGTTCCCACTCACTCGTTCGTGGAAGAACATCAGATTGGAAGACAAAAGACTCATAGGTCAGGGACCACCTCCAGTCTCTGGAAAGTCACTTAAAGCTCTCTAAGCCTCGGTAGCCTCATCTGTAAATGGGGAAGTTAAAATTAAATCCCCAAGGCAAGAAGTCAGCACTGGTGAGCACGTCGGGGCGAGGATAAAGAGGGAGGGCGGGCCCAAACTGGGGAAAATATAAAGGGGCTCCCCACAACACGGAAGCTACCTGAGGACACACATTACACATGCCTTGGACGTTTTCATTTTACAGCAATCCTATAAGTGAAATCACAGATGATTCTAAGACATTGAAATATTCAAGTCCTCTGCCTAAGACCACCTCCAGACCAAACCCACCAGCCTCTTAGAATTTCTATGAGTTCGTGAAAGAAAATATAGACAGAGAGACCCAACATACAAGCCCTCGGCACCTTAGCTGGGGGCCAGGGGCAGGTGTTCCGTAAGTGTGACTCTCTCCACGTGTCCGTGAAGGTCATCAGGCACACGACTGTGCAACCGTTTGTAACAGGTCCTTCTGTAAATGCACACTACGCAGAACGGGATGCAGTTCTGAACCCTACATTAGCTTCCTCCCATCCTCCCTGGTGAGCCGGTGACCTGTGCAAGGTCCTCCTGGCTCTGGCTTCCACAGATATTCTAATAGCCCCTGAAATGTGCAAAACACTTTGCAGTTTAGAAAGTGCTTCGTGGTGCTCCTCATTTAACAGGGAGTGAACTCCCTTGGATAGCACGTCGCCTCGCTGAACACGCAGACCCGGAGAGGTGAAGTGACCTCTGTAGCAGGCCCGCACCTAGGTCTGCTTACTCCAGATCAGCATTCCTTCCACGGCAAACAAACAGACCTTGTCCTCTGCCCCCGCGGGAAGTCCAGGGACCTGCGCTGCACACGAGTGTCACCGAAGGTCCCGGCAAGGCATGGAATGTGGAGACCATGTTGGCCTTCAGACTCCTTAGCTAACCAAGGCTTCCCAAGTTCTCCTGGAAGTTTGATGTGATTCCTTGCATTTTCCCGGCATGGCTCTCATTTCCTTCTTTTAAGCCAAATGCTTCCAACTATTAACAATTTAAAAAGGCAGGAAGGTCATTATATTTTTAAACCCTCCATTTTTACCTCGGGGCTCTATTTCCCTGTTGCTTTCATGAGATGTGAGGATAAACGGATAGTTTCACCTTCAAGACTTGACTGCTTTCAGTCTGGAGCTGGGGAACAAAATCCACCTGCCCCCAGAGTTCCCACGGCCTCACCTCGCCCTCCTCACGAGCATTACGAGGCAATGCAGGTGCGGCCTGCCTGGCAGAGGGGCTCAGAGCTGGCTACAGTCCCTCCTGGTCTGTATTCTGCTTGGTGAGCCCGGCCGAGCCCCCACTGCCATCCCTGCTGTCACAGGAATGGGCACACTGGGCTGTCTTTACAGCTCCTTTTCCTCTCTTTGATGAGGCTTCTAAGAAAGGCGGCTCCGCTTCTAGCAGGTGTGACCCATCACACTGGCTTCCCTACGGCCGTAGGGGTCGGGTCCCAGGACCACACACGACACCAGCCCGGCCCTGCCCTCCCCAGCCCACGTGGATAGTCACATCCAGCTCCTCTGGGGGGATGAGAGTGGGGGGGACAGGAATGCAGCAATTGGGCACTGCCGGTGTTTGCTCCAAGGTTCGGTATTTGAGACTCATGGTTAAATTCAGTAATAACACCACAATTTCACCAAAAAGCATTATAGTGATTACTGAGTTATATTAGGAGCTTTATTTAAGATAACATCTTATTTGCACAATGTAGTCCAAATAGATGGTTAGTGCAGCCAGTGCCATTGTTAGACTCCGAATGTGCATCCGCATAATCACTCTGGAAGTGCACGCCGCTTTTAAACGTATGAACAGTTAAAACTGAAAGCATAAATATGTCTTTTAAGGTGATGGCATGGTTAGAATAAGAGGGTTTAGGTTTGTATGTAAACAGGAATTTAGTTGTCTCCTTAGCAGTACAGTAGGATGGAAAAATCTCTCCAAGACAGCTCTCTTAAGGAAACCAAATTCACTATCCCCAACTGCTGTGTTTATTAATAATAGTTCCTGTTTATCAAATACCTTCCGTATGCCAGGCACTGTGCTGGCCACATTCCGTAAATATCTCACACAGATCCCCTCTCCCTGCACCGAGAGGCATTAATAGTATTAGACCCCCTGGATGGAGGCTCAAAGAGGGGAAATGGCTTGTCTGAACCCATACAGCTAGAATTTGGGGGACACTCTCCACGTTTCACTGCCTCTGCATCACCCACCACCAGATGTGGGATACCCAGTGGATTCCAGACAAACAGCAAAACATAAGGACAGGCTTCAGGGTCTTGACTGGTCCCTGGGGGGCTCTGAGCACACGTGTTCCAGGATCCACACTCGGCCAGAGAGCACAGTAGAAAGCTGAACGCAAGGCCAGAGCCAGCAAGAGGCCCCCTGAGAAGACAGAGGCTGGGCAGAGGCCGGGGGGCATCGGGGGCACAGAGGGCCCTCAGGCAAAGTAAAGCCACTGGGCCTCTGCACACATGAGAACTTCCATGAACCCTCCCGATTCCCCCGCTGCTGCCAGCGGTCCCCACATCCTGCATGTGCAAGATGGCTCGCTCCTGGCTGACAGCCACCACCCCTGGTTGGGGGGCGTCCTTGCCGGCACTGCAGCTACCCAAGCCCGAGATGCTGTACTTCTGTCGCACTCAGACTATCACAACTGGACTTCCCAGATCACTCGAGAATGATCCAAACGCCGGTTCCCCAGGGTCAGGACCCGGCTACGATCCTTCCGGCCATCACCGCCTCATTCCCCGCTCTCTGAACTTTGGGAAAATGTTAACCACAGCTACACTGACAAGTCTGAGTCCAGCTCCGACCCTCTGGCAAGAAAGCCTTCGGGCTGGGAATTAGCTAAGACAGCCATTATGCAATATATAAAACAGCTAATTGTATGTTCTGTTTCACACATGGTATAAATTGGCGTCGCGTGACCCATCGCTATATCGCGGGGGAGCGATCAATCTGCTGAAGTTCTTTAACGGAGATTTTTCTGAAGCGCGCGGAGCTAAGCCCACTGTCTCCCCGCACGCTGCGCAGGTGAGCCTCCCACGGGCCAGTCACACAGAGGCTGATGCCACCTCTGGTCACACCCCGGTGCTGCCGTCTCCCCACTGTAAGCCCCGGAGCACGCGTCTGAGCCCCATCTGCAAACTGGGGACCACGACAGGCCGGACCCCTCCGAGCTGCCGCGCCAAGCTCCGGGCACAGTGTCTGGCACTCCGCGCCCCCAAACCTGAAGACAGGTGCTACTTACACCAGACACGTGCCTGTGTTTCTCTAGAAACATTGCGTATCTCACACAGCTTATTCTGAGAGATGGTGTCTCCCCCGAGCAGCCCCGTAGACACTCCCTGACCCGCTGTCCCCACCCTTTCTCGCGCCACTGCATCCCGGGTATATCCTCGGACTCTCACGAAGGACAGCAAGGTCTGTGGAGGAGCCGTGCCAAAGTCCCCAGGCTGAGTCCGGCGCCCCTCCCCACCCCACGTGCCTCCCATTCATCTTTGCCACAGTCCTGTGTCCGCCTCTGCCCCAGACAGAGTCCCTGGCCACGGCTGTGGTGCTTCTCTCCAGTGGCCTCCCCAGGGGCGTCAAATGCTTATCTACTGAATGAAGTTGCCAAGTTTCCCCTGGCTGGTGATGCCTGAGTTTCACTCTGGGTCGCAGGGAATGGTAGACTGACACCTGGGGAGCTCGGCCGGGCCCCACACGGGTCCTGGAACAGTCAGTCTGACCCCTGTGGTGACTAGAGGCACTGCCCTGGGGGCGGGGGTGGGGGCGAGGGCAGGAAGGACAGGCACAGGGTCATCACGTCCTCTGAGGGAGGTGACATTAGCCACACTTTACAGATGACCACACCAGTCCTCTGTGAGTTTAATTTGCCGAAGGTCATGCAGCTGCCAAGTGTTTGTCTACACTCGAGGGGAGAGAAGCAATTGATGTCTGTTCTAGGAATTAGGAACATTGGGGCTGACCGCATTTAAGAATAGGGCCATGCGTTTTCCCTTCTTGAACCAGGTTTACTAATCAGGGACCCAGCTGAAAAAATCCAGCAACGTGACTCAGTTCCTAACAATTTCTCCCCGTCACATTGGGACAACCCCAGCAGAGCATGCGAGCATAGAAACGGAGAGAGAGAAGGAGGAGAAAAAGGGAAGAAAGGATGCATTAGCTCGAAGGCCCTAAGCCATTTCCTCTCACTAAGCCCTGCAACCTCTCTGTCAACTCCGGGGCGCTCACAAGGCGAAAACGCCTGCGGTAAAGTCAAGGGCAGGCTGGAGGGCTTATTTCCTGTCTTCTAAATATACTCTTGTTCCGATGGTATCTGGTCCCCTGCGTCATGGAGGATGGCCGCTCTTTACACTGAAAATGTCTCAGGAACTCCTCAGCCCAAAGGAAGCTCAGTAGGGAAAAAGCGCCACTTTCTAAACACCTTCAGGAACAGTGTGCTCAGGCTCCTGGCTCCTCCTCCTCTCGCCCCTCCTCTCCCTCCTCCACCTGGCCATCCTCCCCCTCTCTAGCCAAGGCACTGCCAGTCCTCAGGGTGGGCAGTAAACACCCAGCAGCACAGTTCTCACTGAATGTTATCAGAGGAAAAACTCAGAAAGCAAACAGAAATTATTGTATACCTGCTATCATCCAGCTGTCCTCCTGGAAGCAAGGCCCCATTCAGGACAGGGGCTGCCGGTTCTTGAGCCAAGTTCCTCAAACACGGCAAAAAGAGAGGGAAGCCAAGATAAGAGATGGCAGGGCCTCCTGGGTGGCCTCGGAGCTGAGAGCCACGGGAATACCCCCTCAGCTCCGGCCTGGCTCTGTGGCCCCCAGCCCCAGCCGGACCATCTGGAGGATGGGTTACTAAGAGCTGTGATTCCCCACAGGGTTCTACGAGGCTGGAATGACAGTGCCCTAAAGCACTAGGATTCGAGAAACCACGTGCCCACCTCGGACCTGCTACGTTTCTGTGTTTTCACTTAGCGTTTACACACGGGCCTTCTTCCTTCTCACAACATCAGTAAAAACGGCAGAAGTTTGCTTCACAGCAACAGATAGGAGACCAAGGCTCAGAAAGGTTAAGTAACGGGCCTGATGTCACAGGGCTCAGAAGTGCCAGAGGGGAATTCCAAGTCCAGCGGAGCGGGGGCCCATCTGAGTTCTTGTATTGTCAGCATCTTCCCCCAGGATGTACCTGCAGTGTGAGTGGGGGGGGGTGCAGGGGTGCTCCTAGAGGCAACATTCTCAAGGACGTGATGGTACCCGAGGCTCAGGATTAGAGATGGGGGAGGGGCCCTGGACCCACTTCCTATTGGAGTCCTTCTGAGCGAGCCATGGAGGCACCAGGCCGGGGTCATCTGCCCTCTTCCTCCCGGCTCACCCCTGTGTGGCTGTGCTGGCCTGGCTCAGCCACACTGCTGGAAGGACTCAGTGGAGCTTCTCCAACAACCTAGGGACAGCCCTTGAATGTCCCCTGCAAGTCCCAGGATACCAGCCCCTTCCTAGGTCTGGAAGATGGGAAGGGAGGAGGAGCAAGCCCCACGTGGGGGAGCGTGAGCTTCTGGTAAGGGCCCTGGTAGGGCTGGAGGCGTGGGGCAATGACTCCATGTAGGCCGAGAGCCCGGGGGTCCTCTCCAGGCCTCAGGTCAGCACCCCGTCTCCCCCTCTGGCCTACCAGGGGAAAGAGCCTCAGTCCCTCTCAGGTGCCCAATAAACGAGCTTACAGAGCTGAGGCAAGAGTTGTGCGTGGGCAGTAACTTACTCTGTGAACTCGGAGCAGTCCTTGAGGTCATGGCGCTGGATGGGAAGGCGTTAGGGGGGAACGGCTGAAACCGTTCCTCAGGAGAACAGTCTCCACAGGTGACTTTAGACCATCTTCCACCTCAGGGTGACATCAGTGCCCCCTCGGGCAAGACCCCTTAGGTGCGTCTCCCCCATCCTCAGGCTGGTCCCTCCTCACTCCTCCAAGCATAATGGGGGCTTTCGCCAATACGCGTGAGGGGACCACTTACGTCGGTGGCTTGCTAAAGCCAGCCCTCCTCGGGTGGCTCCGCCAAGTGTGGCCACTGCTTCCCAGATAAGCGTGCGGTGACGTCTCACCGGCAGCTTGGTGAGAGGATTCACACCCCAAAAATGGTGATCAGTTGTTTAACACGGTGAATGTTTCATTGGCCAGCACGCCACTGGAGCTGGCAGACAGGAGGGACCCCGTCCTAAACCTTCGATTCCCTCCCCTTCCTCTTATGGATGTGGAGGAGCCCAGCAGGGGGAGGAACGTCCCAGGAGACAAGGCCCCTCCCTCTGGCTGGGAGAGGGTCCCTCTCACAGGACTGTTCTCCTCTCCACCATCATGTGGTCTCGGTAGCCTCACCCCTACATCCCAGAGCTGGCCAAGCCACCGGTCCTCATCTGCAAAAGGAGGTCACCCCTGGAAGCAGCAGAGACAAAGCCTGGGAGGCGAGGAAGCCTAGCATCTCACAGCAGACGCGGTTGCTCGGGCAACAGTCCCCTTCTGCTCGGGCTTTACAGCTTTCCACAAGTTCTCTTCCTCCTAATTTGCTTTGATCTCCATGAGCTCTCAGAAAGCATCTCTCCACCACCCACCCAGTGAAGTGCCATGAAGTCTGGAAAACCTAGGACCACAGAGTTGCTCTCCACAGAAGTGTTTAGAAGGCTAGCCTCGCTCCACACCCAAAGCATGAGCAAAGAGACACCATGAGGAATCGCGCCGAAGCCCACAGCCACCTGCGAGTTGGTCACACACCTTCGTTCGACTACTGGGGCGGCTGAGGTTTGTTTAAGGCCACATAGGAAATATGGTAGAGCTGAGAGCGGAAGCATCTAGAATCACATGTGGGAACCTGGGAGAAAATGTTGCTTTTCATCATTTAGTCACCCAAAGCACAGATGTTTCTGAGTCAGACTTTCCCGAAGAATCAGTATTGCCCAGTCCAGCACCTGTTGGCATCGACCTGTGAACTGGACTCTGGACCTTTCCTTCTGTCCCAGGCAAGACTTAGAAGGCGGTTCCCAGGCCTCCTGCAGCTGCTCTCCTGATGGCCAGTTCTGTATCCTTCCAGGTGTCATTCCAGTAGTGCAGTCTGGAACCTGCTCTTCCAGCCCTTTCTACAGACCAAACCCCCAAATGAAGGCCCTTTTCCACGTAACAGATCTGGAGGGGCTCCTGTGTCCTGCAGCGAGCTCTGACTGATACGCTTGTCCTCAGGTTCTCAGATCTGGGCAGTAGGTAGACTTTGTAGTTTAAGGAACGACTACCAGAAAAATCTTTGGCTCTCTATGTAGTCCTTCCTGGACTCTACTGTCAATCCCGATATATCGCTGGGTGGGGGCGGGCACCACGGCACCCTTCTCCTCATGAGTCTCCAGATTCACACGATGCTGAGCTTTTCTTGCACACGCATGCAACTCACACGCATGCATTGATTGATCCTTTGCTAAAAGGAAATTCTAAGGGCTCACATTCAGTATATCCCAGCTTAGACTTCGATGGGGAGAACCTCTGCTAGACAAACGAGGGAGAGCTGGGCGCCCGATTTTAAAACCAGGTCAAGGTCAGCATTTTCCATTCCCTGGTCCACACGGAGGTCCTGTCCTGAGTCCCAGGACACGACTCTCGCAGGGCCATCACAGATCCCGCTCGGGCAGGAGAAGACGCAGTTAGCACTAACCGGGGCCACCGGCCTCCACTTCCGTCGGGATCTCACCCACGTGTGCCGCAGCCCAAGTGCCCCTGCCCGCCGGAAGTGAGATCGCCCACAGGAAAAGCAAAACCGCATGGTCCTGTGCTCTCTTCCAGGGCCATCCCAGTCATCTGGTTCGAGGACTGATTCGGCTCATCTTCCCATTTCTGCTTCATGGTGTGTCATCAGTGACATGTGTCCAGCTGGTGAGCAGAATTAGAAACACACGTCAGTCCCTAGGGCAGGGCAGGGACGGATTTTCCTCAGTAGTTAGTGTCGAGGAGCGCCGGGGTGGCTCAGTTGGGTAAGCGTGTGACTTGTTTCAGCTGAGGTCATGATACTGGGGTCACGAGATCGAGCCCCACACTGGGGGTAGGGATGTCTATGTTCAACAGGGAGTTAGCCTCTCTCTCTCTCCCCCTCTGCCTCTTCCCCCACTCATGCGCACAGGCTCGCTCTAATAAATGAATAAATCTTAAAAAAAAAAAAGAATTTAGTTTCAGATGCTGCCTGCTGGAAGAGGAGGCAGCAAGAAAGTCATGAGTCCCCACCAAGTCCATGTTCAGAAGCTGAGGGAGCTGGCTCTCCCGGCCCCCTCCCTCCCTACCTCTGCCTCCCTTCTCGCCCTGGTGCTGCTGCTGACCTGGCTGAGAACAGCCTTTGTCCTCTGCCCCCACAGGTGCCCCCCACGGGGTTCTGCCTCTCAGCATCAGCATCCTGTTCACCCAGGCCTCAGCCGCAGGAGCCCCGTCAATGGCCAATGGCCCTGTCCTGGGCAACAAGATGTGGGGGTGAACTGGCCCTTGGCAGGAGAAGTAGGGGCCAGGTGGCCTCTGAAAAACTCTCAATTTCTAAATAATAATAATAATAATAGTATAAGAAAGACAGTTGCGTCTGGCATAGGCCATTCTCCTTCCTCATTCCTTGTTCTTGGATGTGATGTTTTCAACTATAGCAGCCACTTTGGGACCAAGAGGAAGCAAGGGTAGGGGCCTAAAAGCCAACATGTTCCATGGAGTTGGCACAGGAAAAAACCCAGATTCCTGAAAATCTTGGTAAGAAGCAACTGCTTCCCTCCAAGTATGCAGTTATGTGAAAAAAATAATCCCTTGTTTTTTTTTAACCAGTATTAGTTGGGTTTCCTGTTCCTTGCAGGAAAACCTGTCCTAAATGACACAATATCCCAGCACCATTTGTAGGCTCACTTTTATTCAAATGATTCCTAATTACTCAGTGCTCTGCACTTGGTTTTTCTTACTCTGCAATGTGTGCTTGCAGTGTTTTCTGTACCAATTCCTACAGACCTATTTTATTCTTTTCAGTATGCCCGGAGTACCCCATCCTATAGACCCAGACAAGCCCGACCCCCTGCTAACGGACGTCTTCATTGTCTCAATTTGATTCCACTGCAAACACTGCCTCCTCCAACATCCTTATACGCACGTGAGAAGACATCTACACAGTGATTCCTGCAGCCATTTGTACAAAAGGGAGGCCCGCCGGCTTGTCCCCTTGGATCCCATCCTTGCTGCCACACGCTGCCTTGACTGGATATTCTGAGCCCTCCCTTGCTGTGCTGGGCCCATCGTCACCGAGGCTCACACTCAGACTCCCCTTCTCCTTCACTCCCACCCCTGACAGCCCTGACCCCTGGAACATCCACCTCCTTGCCCAAAGCCCTGCACTCCTGCCAACCTGTGACCCAGGGAAGGTGAGTGCCTTTAGCCTTCTTCCTCTGGGACTGAAACCCAGGCTTGCTCTAAGCAGCCCTCCCTGCAGGGCGCCCCCCACCCCGGCGCCACCGCCACCAGCCACCCTCCCCCGGCGCTAACCCAGACAAGCTGTGGGCACCTGGTCTGCTCCCCCAGCCATGCCCCAGCACCATTTCCAGAGCCCGCCCTCCCAACCTGCCCCCTTTCTGCTCTGGTGAACTGCCCACATCACTGACGGGGCCCGGCTCCCACAGGAAGCTCAGTGAGCAGCTGCACCCCACCTACGGCCAGGCCTGGCCCTGGTTTCAGCACCTGTAACCTCGGAAAGTCACACCAGAAACCCAACCTCATACCCCAACCCAAATCCCACCCTTCGACGGGAGCTGACAAATAGCACTGTGGGTAGAGAAGGACATACCAAGCCGAGACGCCATCAGCTAAGGGCACATGAACCATTCGTGCTCCCCAGGGAGAGCAGACACACGCGCGTTCTGTCAGAGAGGACCGGCTTCTGATCTCCAGCGGGGACCCAGGCGGCCGAGGTGGGCTCTGTGCGGAGTCACTTGGGTGCTCAGCCCCGACGCACCCATTACATTTTCAGTATCACATTTAGCGCAAAAAACCATTTTCTCTGCTTGGCAGACTGCAAAACTCACTCTGTTCTGGGGCTGGGCTGGGCCAGGCTGTGGAGCTCCGGGGGGCACAGCTGTGGGCCCCTCTCCTGCCCCCGTCCCCCCCACCACGCATCCCCGACGCCCAGCTGTACCTGAGCCCACGTACAACGTCAGGAAGGGAATCTTTGAGGCCATCTGGCCCAGTCCTGATCTTATGGACCAGGAAACTGAGTTTCAAAGAATCAAAAATATCACGTAGCCACTTAGGGACAGAGCCAGGGACAGAAATAGCAAAGCTGCCAGCTCTGCGTCCCTCCTGGGTGCCAGGTTCCTGTGTGCGACGGTGTCGGGCGCTCACGGCCTGGAGCTCACAGACCGGAGGCTGGAGGCTGGTACTCGAGGCGCGCAGCTGGAGAGGAGCGGAACTTGGAGACGCGCTCAGCCACCTGCCTCCCTGCCCCGCTCCTTTCACTACCCCGTGACGCCACGCTTAGGACAGGAGCGAAAACGGCGAGCCGGACGGGAAGAGAGAGTGTGTTAGGGAACGAAATGAGTGGGCTATTACTAAACAGTGAAAATGCAAATAAAGCGACTAAAACAGAAGCCAGCGGGGGTCAAGTGAAGCAGTACTTTTCTTCTTAAGTAAGGAAGTGCTCAAAAACCAAATGGATGGGAGCACGTCCCGGACCCAGGAGCCAACCTGAAGGGCTGGGGGCCGAGGCTGGGGTGGTGGACACAGCCGGATGGAGGTGAGAGACAAGAGAAGGATGCGGCCCAGAGCTGAAAACAAATATCCACCACACCCACGCCAATAAATGATGGCGCAAAGGGGGGACGCCCTTGCAGGCAAACGCTAAACCCTGTATGTCAGCACTGCCCCTCCAAGAGGTGGAGGGAGCAGCCTCCCAGCGGCTACAGGCTGCCTGGACGCGCCCCCTGAGAGGACGGTGTGGAAGGGCGTGGGGCGACCATGCTGGAGGGCTCCAGCCCAGCCTGCCGCTGCTCAAGGCCACAGCAACGGTATGAAGCATCCGAGGGGACGTTCCCATCACACGGAGTACGGAAAGGACACTCCACCTCTGTCGTCTCCCCTCCAAACAGGTAACCCCAGCCCAGCCGTGAGAAAAACACCAGACAGGCTCAACATGAGGGGGGATTGGGCGAAACACCTGACCTCAAAACCCTCAAGGTCACCCAGAAAAAGGAGGGTCTGAAAAACTGCCCCAGACCTGGGGAGGCCCCCGGAAACCAAATGGGATGAGGGATCCTGGAGAAGATCCTGGGGCAGGAGAAGGACCCAGGAACCATTAGTGGAATCCTGAGAACCTGTGGGGTTCCGCTCACGGTGATGGGCGGATGCTGGTGCCCGGATGAGAAAATGCACGGTAGCTTGGCCAGTGGCCAGCAGGGTAGGGGGGAGGGGAGGAGGTTTTCTGCAAACGCACAGCTCTTCTCCGTCAAAGGTTTATAGTAAGTAAATGTGCAGAGATGTTTGGTTCCCCCACCGGGGCCGTTCTTCTGAACTGCCCGCACGTGACACCTATTCGGAGAGTTTCCGGGGCCTCACCAGCGCCTGCGAATCCAGGATCCAAGGACAGTCAGTGTCCCCTGCAAGGCAGCAGAGGCCTCTCACAGGGGTGACACCCCAGGGCTTCCCTGGAGTTTGCCGGGATTCTACCCAAGTTCTAGAGCTCTTTCTTCTAGACCAGAGCTACGGGGACCGCATGTCCTCTCCTGCCCTCTGTTCATCGCTGGCCTTTGGCATCTCCCACGCCTGCGTCCTGGGAGCTGTGGTCAGGTGGTTGCGGGTTCAAATTTCCTTTCGGTGTGAAAATGCAAAGCAACCTGGCCGGGAGGAACAGAGCAGGTGTCCTCTTTCAGCCAGCTGGGGTCACCGTCCCCTAAAAGCCCCTCTCCCACCCCCGGAGGTCCCTCCTGCCCCGTGCAGGTCTCGGTCCTCAGGCTCATCAAGACTTGGCTGGGCTCCAGGCAATCGCCCTGGGGAGCACCGCTGCCAAACAGGCCCCAGGAAGGCCTGGCCTCCGAGCTGCGCATTGCCGGGCAGGCTGGCCCCCAGCCAGCGGGTCCCCAGATGCCATGCAACCCACACCTGAGCGGGGTAAGAGAATAGGTGTGTGTAAACAGTATTTGAAAAAGAAAATAGCTGTACAAATACAGCACTTGTTAACACAGGTGTTTATAGGTGGAATTATTTTTCCAGGGTTGCTATCTCCCGACCTCCTTTGTAAGTCCCAGCTCACACCTGCAGGGACTTTCCTATTAGGTGAAGGCACAAAGAGGAAACAGAGAGTCCGTATCGACTTCACGAAGCAGGAGGTCAGTGATCGGCTTCGGGTCGGGCTAGTTCTTACCCGGTCTCTTCCTGCTGGAGGTACTTTTTCTTTTCTTTTTTTTCTTTTTTTTTTTTTGACCTGCTCTAACAGGATCCGGCCTGTTCGGCGCTTCCTGCTTGGCGAGGAGCAGCCCGTGACCCCCTTGTGGGTGGCCTCGGGGGCATGGGCCTTTCCTGGGGGCAGGGGGAGACGGCTGCTGTCTGGGCATCATTATCCTACTCTATCCTCTCTCCCCAGGGAAAGCCTCGCTATTTAGAGTTCATGGACAAGAAAGCCAAACACACTTGTTCAAAGTCACGGAGCTCTAGGAGCAGGATTCTGGGGCCAATAGAATCCAGAGCTTCAGCTGGAGAAGGCTGCAGCCACGTCCCCGAGACGACACCACCCGAGGACAAGGGCGCATCTGTGGAAGCACAGGGACATTCGACTGCGAATGTGATTTTGTTCGGCCTTGTGGAAGGAGGTAGCACTGCCAGGTGGGAAGAGATATTAAAAAATCGTGGAAGTGAAACTGTCCCACTGATCCGCATGCTTAAAAATGGCTAAGATGCCAGGGCGCCTGGGTGACTCAGTTGGTAAGGCGGCTGCCTTTGGCTCAGGCCATGATCCCAGGGTCCCGGGATGGAGTCCGGCCTTGGGTTCCCAGCCCCTGCGGAGAGTCTGATTCTCTCTCTGACCTTCTCCCCTCTTACATTCTCTCTCACTCCATATCTCTCTCAAATAAATAAATAATCTTTTAAAAAATGGTTAAGATGGCAAATTTTGATGTTTTGGTTATTTTGCCATAATTTAAAACATTTCTGGAAGAGAAGCCTACCACAGAGGTCCTGTCCTGTGTGGACACAAAGCAGGGGACCCTGGTTTTCAGTCTGTCTGTTTCGGTCGCTGCAGCACCTGGACATTCGGAAAGAACTCCAGCCTCCGCAGAGACCCGCCCTCCGACGGGCCGCTCACTCCCGCAGATGGGAGGCAAGTGTCCCCCTCTGTTTGGGGGGGCCCTAGCCGTGAAATACCCCCAAAAGCAGATTCTTCAGCGTGACATGTGGAGGCTCGGTTTGCCCGGCTCCGCGGCAGGGGCAGGAGGGAAGGGAGAGCCGGTTTGGAGGAGGGTGAGAGCAGCCGGGGGTGGGTGAAGCCGGTGAACATGGCGGCTTTGGGGGACTTTGAGGGGCTATGACACTGTTGGAGCAGGGCAGACCGACAGACACTGTGACCTGCTGGTCAGAGGCCACCCGTGGGAAGGCCCCTCGTGGCCACCTGGCCAGAGGTGAGCAGGGGTGAGAGAGCGGGGTGGGAAGTTGCCCAGTCCCCAGAGCTCCCGGCGACCCCTGGGAGGAGCTGCGTCTCCCCCCAAGCACACAGACGGGGCTCGGGCGGTGCCGCAGGGCACGGTCTCACTACATCTACAACCTGGGGGCAAACAGTATTATCGGGTTTTAGCAGCAAAACTCTACCCATCCGTCTTGAAAAATGAGGAGATTTCTAGAAACTTGGCTTAAGAACTATTGTTCTATCCCCTCTCCCTCTTTGACCTCCGTTCACAAACCGGCTCCATTTCACAGACGAAGAAGCCAAGGGTCCGAGAGACAAGGGGCGTTCCCAGGTGGGCCTGGTGAGGAAGGCTGGCCGGGGTAGATGGCCAGGTGTCCTGGACCCTACTGTGGCCTTCCGTCCTCTATGACACTGTCTCCTGAAGAAGCGGACCCCCATGAGCAAACGGGCGGGGGTGGCCCACTCCAAATCCCTCCTGTCTCCCCCTGGGGCCCCTTTACCTGCCTCTCCCTCTGTGTGGCAGATGTGTCAAGGCGGGTGGGTACATGGGCCCGAGCACCCACCAGAGGCCAGTGGCCGGTCAGCCCTGTCTCCTGCCAGGAGGAGGGGCATAGAGAAAGGGAAGAGCACCAACTGAGAATTTTTTTATTTTATTTTATTTTATTTTATTTTATTTTATAGACATATTTATTTGAGAGAATGTTTGGGGGGGGTCAGAGAGAGAGGGAAAGAATCTCCAGCAGACTCCTGGCTAAGCCTGGAATCCAACAGGGGACTCGATCTCAGGACCCCAAGATGGTGACCCGAGCTGAAAGCAAGAGTCGGTTGCTCAACCGACTGAGCCACCCAGGCACCCCCGCACCCTCATTGAGAATTTCAAAATTCCCCAAGGAGAATCTGAAAGGTTTTCCATCTGAACTGATAACAAGTCTCTAAAAGATGGGACAGTGACAATAAATAAATAAAATAAAATAAGGGACAGTGCGTAACTAGCCATTATTTGATGTCATTCTAATCAAGGTAACCTCGTATTCTAGTGACAGACCTGCTCTGTTACTTGGAAGTGATGGGAATGCTTGGATGCATTGTCCACTGGCCACGCTGGGGACTCGGGTCGTCTGCTGGCATCCTCGGTGCCGGCAGCCCTGGGGGGGACAGCAGCCCAGAGTTAAGGGACTAGCAGCACCCCCTAGGCTGTGTCTCAATCAATGAGCGATGAGCGGTTATCAGGTGAACCCCACATGCCAAGAGGGTGCATCAAGCAGAGAAAGGCCTTTTCGTTCCCCTTACTGACACCCCCATGTACAAAATGCCCCCTCCCATACACACACCAGGACACACAGACTCACAACCTACCCCACCTAACCCCCCGGGGGTCCAGAGTCGGCTCCTGCCACGTGTCTGGGTTTAGACCTAACCCCGCACACACGGCAGGCCGTATCTTCTGTCTCTGCCTCCGTCCCCAATGCCTGCATGTCGCCCGCAGCGCCCTGGGTGCCCGAGGGGTTTCTGTTCACCTGGCAGCAGGGGAACAGTGCAGGTGTCGTCCAGGTGAGAACAGTCTCCGGCTCAGGTTCTGGGGGAGAGCCTTTCCCCAACGCTTCTGGCAGGGCAAACTGCGTCTCTTCCCTTGGACCCTGAAACTCCCCCTGGGACGTCGACCCCAGGCATCAGGCACAGCTTCACGGTGACCCGGAGACAGACAGACCAGGCTCCCCAGGCAAGGACAGTCTGATGGGCTCCAGGATGGCTAGGCAGCTCCCTACAATGAACCACTCTTCACATCTCCCGGCGCCAACGTCTCTGGGATGGGGTGACACGGGCGCCCGTGAATAATCATGAAATAAAGGGAGATAATTAATATTTAGCTTTGCCAGAGGGAAGCACTTGGGGGGAAACTGCCATTTAGTCAGAGGGTGAGAGCTGTCAGCTGGAGGGCAGGACTAATTAGATGCACCGGCAGCAGCCGCGGGGCGCCCGGAGCCTCTTGCTGGCACCAAGGTGACTTCCGCGGGGTGACGAGATGCCGAGCAGCAGAGACGGGGACCAGCCCATGCACAGGTGGGTCTTCCGTTCCCCACGCACCCCCTCGGCCACGAGGTCCATGACCAAGGTCAGGGCCCTGCCTCCCCTTGCTGGCTCTTTCCTAGGAAGCAGTTGGATTGTGGCCTCACAAGAAGAGACCAGCACTCTCTCTAGGTCACCTTCTCACTGGAACCTGACCCTGCCAGACCTCGATCTGGACCTCCAGCCACTAGGACTGTGAGAATCTCAACAATTCTCAAATCACAGCAAATCTTCAGCAATTTGTGCTCTGGAGGACGGCCCAGGCTGACGAAGACACCCTCCACCTGCCCTCCCAGGACAGAAAAACCCTCAAAACAATCCCTGCTAAGAGGTCATCTGATTAGACTTGAATACTCCCAGGGATGGGGTACTCGCTCCCACTTCTTTAGCTTTGGGACAGTAGAATGGAGAGAATTAAGGACTTTGGTTCTCAAAGTCTTCCACTCAAAGCCCCTTGGCCCCAAGCCCACCCCTTGTCCCTCTGTACTGTCCCGTCTATCCAGGGGAAGGGACTCAGTGCCCACACAGGCATGCTAGCTGGAACCCGAGGCCCATGTGCACGCCCCCTTGCTTTCAGTGCTCACATCTAGCCTGTTCCCTGGTCCTGGAGATTATGCCTCCTTCATCTGGGGCACCCGTGTCCTCCCCTATGGCCGCTTGCCCCCAGTAACCGTCACTGGCTTCCTCCTGGCATTTTGCGATGGCCTCCTAACTTCCCCTCTCACTGCCACGCCCACATCCACCCTCCACAGTGCTCTCAGGGTGAGCTTCCCAAAACACGCTCATGACCACGCACTTCCCTGCTTAAATTGTCACTGTGTCTCCACAGGCCCTGCAGGATAATGGGCAGACTCCGCGCTGCGTCCTCGGTGCCCCATCCTTGGGCCCAATGCTTGTTCCTGCAAAATCTCCAACCACAGTGTAACTTCCTCTCCCCCAGCCCACCCACCACATGCACGAGCATGCATGCACACACACGCTAGATGGAGGTGCACACGCACTCCCATGCATGTGTGCACGCACACACATGTACACACATGTGCACGCACGTGCACACATATACACTTGCACACGAGCACATACACATACACACGTGTGTGCACACATGCATGTGCACACACATGCACACATGTGCACGCACACACATTCAAACATGCATGCACACGCGCACATCCCCTTCAGCCGTTCCTCCTGCTGCTGCTTGCTCTGACCTCCAACAACTGTGCGTGGGCCCCGGCAGTCCTAACTGCGTGGCCCACAAGAAGTCACTGTACACTCCTCAAGGCTCTGTTTGCCCATCTGTGAAATGGAAACAATCAAATCCTATCTATCTCCCTGGGGAATGAGGAGCTCTCCATGGAAGGATGGGGAGGAATTCCTGGTACAGAGTCTGACATGTGTTAAGATTTTGATGAATGTCGGCTGCCTTTGGTCCAAAAAAAGCCAGGGCTATGTCTTATAGAGCCCTAGATTGGGGCAGGGGAAGTGGGGGAAGGGAAAGAAAGTCAGAGGCACAGGGAGGGAAGGTGCAGCTTTGGAAGGCAGCCTGGAAGACACAGGCGCCTGCCACCACCGGGGACGGAATGGAGCTGTCCCTCCAGAACCCCGCTGACACAAATGGAATTATTCTTCCAATATTGGATTAAAATATTTACACGGCAAGCAGAGCTGAAACAGAAACCGTAATAATTTTTCAGACTAATTTGCTCAACACAAGAGCAAAATCCAAGTTGCCTCCAAATGAAAAGGAAGGAGGATATTTTTTCCCCTTCCACCTGTCAAAGGCTTCTAGGCAGAAGAGCAAGGACTGGGGAGTAGAGGGCCAGAGTCCAGTGCTCCCGGGCTGCTGGCCACTCTCATGTGCGGGGCTGAATCCTGGCGGAGGGGCCTGTAAGGGGAAGAGGTCTCTGCAGAGAGCTCCTGCTGTCCTCCATCTGTGGGAAGGAGAGCTCTGTCTCAGCGAGGGTCCCCTCCCTCGTGGTGGACGGCACCCACCGAGGTCTGCACAGATCCCCGCACCTGGCAGGGAGCATGCGAGGGGTGTGGCTCAGGAGCACAGAAGACACACAGACAGACAGAAAGACATGGGTGAGAGAGACTGAGGGACACCGGGAAACAGACCAAGAGGTTGGGAGAACGAGCTAAGCATTAAAAAGGCACAGACAGACAGGTATAGAGAGGAAAGCGGGAGGGAGGGTCAGAGAGAGGAGGGTCAGAGAAAGGAGAAGGGGGGGGGATGGGAGAAGCCAGGGAGGGGCGTCCTGCCGGTGCCCACCTTTTTCTCCAAGGAAAACTGCCTTCCCCTTTGCCAAGGGAGAAGTCAGCAAGTCGGGCCTCATAGCTAAGAGAAAAGCGCTCTACTTCTCGCCAAGACAACAAAAAGACAAAAGCGCACTGAAGCCCCCGGCCCCGGAACCGGCAGGGTGGGGCAGCAGCCGTGTGGGGAAGAGGATCCACGCGGCCAAGGCTCAGACCAGCTCCTCGGTGAACTGGCTGCTTCACTGGCTCTGTAATGCCCCTTCCCCGAAAGCCACCGTCTCCTGCGAAGTCCACTGGATGTCCCGGAGGCCGAATCCCCCACTGGAGACACCCCTGCTCTGGCCATCCACCCCCGTCCTTCCAGGGCCCTAATTACAACTCAGGACAGCAGTAAGATGAGCAGCTGGGGGCAGAGGGACAAGTCCCAAGAGGCTCCAGGACTGGGCCCTCACGTGCGGTTTTAAAATTCAAACGAGACAGGATAAGAACAAGTCCAGGTCAGTCCCTGTCTGGTTCCCAAGGCTGCCAGGCCTGTTAGACTCAGCCAGAGGAAGGCTTTCCATGTGGAATCCTGGTCCAGATGGAGGGGAATGGGGAGGGCACGCAGGGAGCCGCACGGCCCTATCCTGGGGGCTGAGAGTCGGCATCCGGCAGGGAAGGGCCGGAAAGGGCCACCAGCCAACCCAGGGAGGCAGGCACAGGGTGGCCAGGGGCTGCGGGGATGACGTGCAAAGCCCTTGGAACAGAGCCTGGCACACAGGAGCTCAGCCAACCCCCAGAAGCGAGGGGAGAGCCTCTCCCTGGCTGCCTCGGGAGAAACGGGCCCCGCAGACACCTTGACAGCGGACGTTCGGCCTCCAGGAGCAGGAACGCGCAGATCCCTGCTGGCCGAGCCGTTTGGCTGTGACGCGTTGTCACGGCAGCCGGAGCGAGGAGCTGTGATGACACCTGGGTCACGGCTGAGGAAGTGGGAGGAGCACTAAGAACTCTGCCGAGGTTCCACGGCCGGGGAGGCCCCTGAGGAGAGCCCGGCGGGGCACCAGCCCGTAGGCCGCGGCGGGCTGCCCCTGCACCACCGACCCTGTGAACCTCACGGTGTCATTTTTCTCTTGTGCTCCTTTCTCTAGGCCGCCTCAGGCCAGAGCAGCTTGGAAATGCACTTGACCCCTGGCCACGGTCACCCCCTGAAGAAGGAGCTGAGTCAGGGGCACCCTGCTCTCCACAGGGTGGAAGGGGAGCCGGGGCCAAGGGCAATCAGGAACTAGTTTCCCCCACTACAGAGCCCTGTGAGATTTCTTCAGCTTCTGCCACTTCCCCACTCTTTCCCCTCCTGTGCCCGCCCTCCCGCTCCGCCCGCTGATCAACCCCTGACCGCAGCAGAGGCCGCCTCGGCCTCAGGGATCTGCAGAGGCAGGAGCTGGAAGAGGGCTCTGCCCTCCGAAGGCCAGGCCGGCCCCGAGGGAGGCGCGCCCCGCTGAGGGATCTGGGGTAACGAGGGGCCACCCAGGCCTGGAGCCACCAGGGATAAATGACCTGTCCCCCCACCGTGGGGCCCGCGTGTGCCACCGGGGTCCAGGCAGGAGTAACCTCAGACTGCGATGTCACGCTGTCGGCTGCTCTCGTTCCCGGACCTCCCAGCGACTCCCTGACAAAGACAGGGGGCAAGGGCAGGATAACTGAGGGGCTCCCGGCTGGCCCTCACCTAGGGCCTGGATTCTGGCAAACTGCTTAGCGACTGGGGGGTGGTGTGTGCGGTGCCTTGGGAAGGTGCAGGGGGACGTGGGTGAGCGCGGAAGAGCAGAGCGCTCCCCAAAATATGCAGCGATTGGTCCCAACCCAGAGCACTCGTTGGTGTGCTGGCGTTCATGTAGTATTTCCGAACCAAAAATACAACTTTTTTTACATATGTTATCCCTCCGATCCTCGTGGGGATCTCACGAGGTCGAAACGGTTGTGCTAATACACAGATGGGGAAACTGAGGTTGGGGCTGGCTCATGGTCACTGGGCTGGAATTCAGAGCAGGGGGTTCCCCGGAGGTGTCCTGCTCCCATCCCAGAAATCAGTCTCGGGACGGGTCACCTCCGCAAGGCAGCACCAACCCGCCTCCGCGGGGGGCCTCCCACGGCGGGGCTCCCGGGGCTCACCCGCGCTGGCAAACGCCCCTCCTTACCTCTAACCCAGCCCTTCAGCTGCAGCCCGAGCCGCTTCCTGTGTTCTGTCCAGAGCAGAAGAGAGAACCACCCACTCAACACCCCTTCTGTAAAAACCCTCGTGTTCCTGCACACGTCACAGTCATCCTGCAGGCTCAGCTTCCCCCAAACTTCCCTCCTGCTTCTAATTTTCCAGTCTTTACTAATCTCTGGGGGCAGTGGTCTGGGGGTGGGAGGCAGGTGGGAGGCAGAGAGAGCTCGCTGTAGAAGTTGGCAGGCGTCCTCGGGCTCCCGCGCTCCCCGTTGTGATGCGATGAGACGGTGGAGAGCCCTGCTCGGTGCTGGGCAAGGCACGCTGGGCAAGGCACGCAGCGCACAGGCCGGGGCTCGGCGCTGCCCAGCCCTGTTCTGCCCTGGGCCCCACTCCCTCTGCTCTATTTCCCTCCATGTCACAGTTCCCCATTGCCCATCTGCAACCAGAACCTCCCTGCCCGGCCGACGGCTGGTGCTCTGAGAAGCCTGGCAGGTCTCCAGCAATCCGTCCAAGGATCACGCCCCCCATCCAGCAGGCCTGGGCCCCAGCAAGTCACTCTGAGACCCTGTCTGTGGCGGGTGGGCCCTTGCGGAGTCTCTACCCAGCGTGGGACCTAGAGATCAGGACCAACATCCCTCCTGCTCGCTGGCTGGTTGCTTGTAGCAGAGCAACGGCTTAACTGAACTCCAGATAGGTGACATCTATCACGTCCCTGCAATCGGCAAGCTTGTCACGAGGCCTGCAAAGATTAGATTAGGGAGAACCCCGGTCCTCAGAAAATCCAATGCAAGATACCTAATAACTGGTTCTCCTTTGTCTATGACCACAGTGCCTGTGAGGCCAGGGTCATGGGCAGTTTTTCAAGTAGAAACAAGGCAGGCAGGTCCCTGCTTTGCCAGGTCTCCCCACTCAGCCTCTACACCATTAGCTCCTGGCCAAGGGCCTTCCAGTCTTCCAGCACAGCGGCCCAAGCCCTCGGGGCCCTCCCATGGGCTGGTCCTTGCCGCTGCCTCTGGGTGTTCTGGAAAGGCTCACAGCCCCATGGATCTCTCGCAGGTCTTTGCCTCGACAGCGATACAGGCCCCCACCCTTCACCCCGGTCTGGACCTACCCTTCCCAGAACTGGTCATTCAACAGGGTTTGACCGGTGAATGCTATGTCCTGTTTGCATTTCACACAGTCAGAGAAATGAAGAAAGAAATGGTCTTTCACTGATGGAAGAGAGCAGCGTCTACGGCTTGGGTCCGACAGTCCGCTCTCACCCTGGGGGGAAACACGCCAGCCGGGCTCCCCGGGTGCCTCCCTCCCATTGGCACCCAGTAGCAGTCCTGACTCTAGTGTCGGGGGTGCCGAACCCCAAGGGCTCACACGGCCCCTCGGCCATCCCAGCTGACATCTCCAAAGTCCAAAGTCCCCCGAGGAGTTTCCGTTTCAGTCTTAAAGTCCAGGAGCACCATGTCCCATGGTGAGACCCCGGATGACAGGGCACACAGGTAGGGAGGTGCGGCCCATTCTTCTCATGCCCACGCTGCCCACGCGGTGCCCCGCAGCCCACACCCCTGCCTGCACCTCTCCGCGGCCTGAGCTCACCTGTCCTTCCTCCCCAGTGCCAGCCTGGGGCACAAAGATCTCTTACTTGGGCAGAGACCGGCCTGTCTGAGGGGGTTGTCCGCTGGGGCCCGAGTCCTGGGCCGGATGTGAAGGGGGGGGGGAGGTGTCCACACCGGGTGGGATTCCGGGACTGTCCGGGGAGACGCAGGATGGAACACGTTCCAGAACCATCAGCCAGCAGTCCCGGCCCCTCCTGCAGGTGAGCCCCTCCCCAGGGCCTGGGCTCCCCACAGCCTTGGGTGAGAAGAACCCAGAGTCCTTAAGCAGGGAGCAGACCTCGTCAGCGTGGGCTGGGACAGGCCTCATCTTCGGCAGCTCCCAGCCCCTCATTCTGTGCCTCACTGTGTCAAGTCTCCTCCTGCCCGCAGACTGCATCAGGGGAATGCCTGGGAAGGTTCACATTCTCTGGAGAGTTTCCAGTCTTCACTAACCTCTGGGGGCAGTGGTCTGGGGGTGGGAGGCAGGTGGGAAGCAGAAAGAGCTCTCGCTGTGGAAGTTGGCAGGAGTACCAACTTCTGGAATCACTCGGGCCCCCTTCCTTCTCCCTTCCTTGCTCTGCGGCTCCTTCTCCTTCTCGGTCTCCTCACCCCCCCGCATCCTTCTCCCTCTTTGCCCCCCCCATCTCCCTCTCCCTCCTTCTCCCTCTCTCCCCCACCTCTTTTCTCCGTTTCTTCTTCCGTGCCTGGGGGAGCCCTACTTCCACGGACCCTCTCCCCCAAAGAATGTCTCAACATCTACAAATATTAGCCTCATTAATTTGGGGAGGATTCATCAGTGCAGAGGTTAATTGTCTCTCCCTGACATGTTTTTACTGAATACATCTGGGTGACAAAATTAATTTCCTCATTAGCTATTTTTAAAAGTGGAACAAGCTAAGGGGGAAATTGGTGCACGGAGACTGCCTTGCGAGCTGTTCTGGCCTCCAGGCTGCCATGGGCTCTGCCCCGGGTTCCCCTCCCAGGGGCGCTCCCTCAACCCCGGGAGCAGGAGGCCCTGAGGTCAGGGCTCAGACATGGGTGTGCCTCCTGAGGCAAGGACTGTGGGAACACCTGAGGTCTGCATTCCGGGGCGAAGCCTGGTCTCTGTGGTCCCAGGAAATCCAGGCAGTGGTTTGCATCCAGGAGCCGCCCTGGCTGTTCCAGGCCCCCCCTTTCCCTCCCCACGAGGGTGCCTCCTATTTGGACCCCCAAATAATAGCTGTCTCAAGCTGAGTAAGACCAGCAGGTAGAGACAGAAACCCACCAGAAGAGTCCGTGCTCCACCACCTGTGGGGCTGAGCTCCGAATGCCAGACCAAGCGACTCTGAGGTCCGGGGGCTTTGGCTCCCGCCTTGGGACTGGAGAAGCCAGGCCCTCCATGTGCTTGTGACCGTGGCTTCCGGCCCAGATGCCCTGGCGGAGTGGCTGGGGGCGCCTGCACGAAGGGGAGGCCCCCTGGGCCAGGAGGGAGGGTCAAGGATCATTCACATGCCCCGTCTTGGAATTCAGCATCTGAACATCCCAGACCGCCAAGTGGGGGCCGGTGGTGTCAAGCAGCAGAGAGTCATGGGACCAGGGCCGGTCACTCAACGTCTGTGGTCTCCGTTTCCTCAACTGTGAAGGACGCTAGCTGCCCCACTAGCCCTCTGGGACCTGAGGCTTCATTCTCAGAGATCCCAGGAGCCTCCCAGCCACCAGACCCCATAGCCGTCCCCGACCCCCCTCACGCTCTGGAACCCCCCCCCCCACTTTCCCGAGTCACCCTTCCCCTCACTTGGGGCCCAGGACAGAGGCCACCAGAACTTAGAGACCCAGCAAGAAGGAGGTGAGCGGGCCACCCATCCCAGCTCCTCCCAGGCTGGCGGCCAAGTGCTTTGGGCCTCCTTCCAGCAGAAAAGAAAAGACTGGTCAAAGCCGGGTCAGACCCAGAAGCCCCTTCCTGTAGGAGTCCAGCCCCAGCTCTCAGCCCATCCTTTCTAGGAAATTAGACGGCATGGGACATGGTGCTGATACGAATCCCAAATTTCCTGTTTCTATAAACTGAGATCACACACACACACACACACACACACACACACGTGCACATGCACACACATGCACAGGACACTCCCCAGCAGCCACTTCTGACCTAGCCCAGAGAAATTACCATGCACAGCAATTCCAGGAACAGGAAAAACCCGACCTAGGGAGCTCTCTGAGTCGCAGGCTGTCGGCTTGGGGCAGGAAGACAATGCGCCGGCAGCTCCCCTCCCAGACTTTATCTCCTGTGCACTCGTGTGCCCTGCTCACGGCCAGCTCTTCCTCCCGAGGGCAGCCGCTCAGCTCAGGCAGAAGGATCCTTGGCACTCGGCGCCCTCGGCCCTTCCCCAGGCTTGCTCGGAACCGAAGCACCCATGGGGGTGTGTGCTAAAATGACAGACGGGTCCCTCCTGAGCATGGTCCCCAGGCCGCCCACACACCAGTGGGATGCGATCGCATACAACCCGGGGCCCCAGTCACAGTCCCGGCTGTCCTCCTCACCCATCCGCTTTCCGCGGACCACCTTCTCCCTCCACCTGTCTCCAGCCATCCAGCCCTGCCTCTGGCCTGCCTGGCCCGGAGGGGTGGGGTGTGCTCCTGGAATGGGAATTCCAGACCTCCTGCAGGGGGAGGAGTCTGGAGGAGAAATGGGAGGAGACAGGTCGGCTCCTGCTTCCCATAAGCACCCCAAGCAGCCTGGCCTGGGCATAGGGGCAGGGAGCAGGCCTCAGGGCCTCTCAGGCTCCCTGATGCTGAGCCTGAGGATGGAGGGAATGCAGGGGCCCAGGGAAGACTTCCCAGAGGGGCTGAAAGAAGCTGGGTTCTGAAGGATGAAGAGGAGTTTGTTGACCTGATCAGAAGGAAAGAATGTGCGGAGAGAGAACAGCATTCGCAGAGGCCCTGGGACATGAAAAGAGGCCTATCTTGCTGGGAAACTGGAAACAGCTCTGGGTTGTGAGTAGGTTCCCTTCAGAAGGTGGAGGACTATGGGCCCGCCCTGAGTGTCTTTCCCCATAAGTGCTTAGTGGGAGTGAAGCAGGAGAGAGGCAGAATCTGACTGTGGGTTGGGAAGAGCCCTTGGGAGGTGAAGCTTAACCTCGAAATCCCGGACCACGTCTTCCAATGACCTCGCTTCCTCTAAAAAACACGGTAGAGATTTTGTCCGGGGGAATTCTCAGAAAATCTCGGGGAGCACGCTGGAAGGGCTGGTTCCTGGCACCCTGGGTCCTACCAGCGAAGTGGTTTGTCCCCAGGGTTTTGTGGAACCAGGAAAGTTAGCTCTTGCCCTGCTCGAGAGACAGGGAAACCGAGATAAGGGGAGGCTGCGAGGCAGGAAGTCCGTGCCTGTGCCAGGAATCACGCTCCCATCGTCCTGGACGCCCACACTCGGTCCACATGCTTTTGATGTGGCTACAGCAGCTGCACGCATTTTCCAGCAAATGCACCTGGGTCGCCCGTGTCACCTCCAAATGTGGGCACCTAGGTGCCGCGAGGTGCCGCTCCTGAAAAGCCGCCCCCCACCTCCCCGCCTTCAGAAGCCGGCAGCCAGTAGTGCAAAACCTAGGGCCAGAAAGGAGACCCTCCGACGAGAGCGGATGCTGGCTCTGTGCGGCTGGGGCACTGAGGCCCTTACTCTTCGAGTTCATTCTGAGTCTATCCTCTTCCACGCCTTTGTGCCATGATCTGTAGAATGAGCAACATCCCCCCCACCACCACCACACAAAGCGCACGAGGATGGGCCCACGGAAGGTGAACGGCATTCTTTTGCGCAACAGACAAAGGCCGTCTGGACCGAAGCTGCTTGAAATGGAAAGGGAATGGAGATGGGGCTTTGACCAGATCATTCGGAGGTCGGTGGTGCTTCCCGAGGGCTCACCTCTCTGTGGCTCACAGATCTGTGGAAGAACAAATCCTGGTCAGCTCATTGCCATCCCTCAGCAAGGCCCAGAGCTGCTCCAGCCAGCAGTTAGGGAGGGCAGGCCACCAGAGCGGGGACTCCCAGAGCTGGCCCCTGCCCGTGCACAGTGGGGCTGGTCAGCCACCCCAAGAAGCAGGGGTTTCGAAAGCCAGGGTTTTCTTGTCTTCTGGGCCCTGTGACTCTTTGGAAGGGAAAAGCTAAAGCATTGCTTGGCAATTCTGTTCTCAGTCCAAAGGCACGTTGCTTTGGAAAGTGGTCAGATTCCGCATTAGCTGATGTTAGAGTTCAAAAATATGGCAATGGAGAAAAGGGAGGGATGCATTTTAGGATTTAAGATATTTTCTCAGACACCTTTTAAACATGATTATAGCCCGAAATATTAGTGGCTTGTGGATCTTCTGCTCGACAAAGAGCTTCTACGGCTGGGCCTGCGCGTACCAGACATTTCTGGGCAGCTACAACTTTCTGCTCCCATTACTCACCAGCTGAAAACCCTCCGAAGTGCCCCCACTGCCCTCAGATGCAAAAATTATCGCTGTGTGCATAGTGTTCGGAGAGGGCCACGCTCAGCGCTCGGCACGCATTACCTCACTTAGGTCTCGAAACAGTTGTAAAGGGGCACCTGGGTGGCTCAGTTGGTTAAGCCACTGCCTTCAGCTCAGGTCCTGATTCCAGGGTTCTGGGATCGAGTCCTGCATCGGGCTCTTTGCTCGGCAGGGAGCCTGCTTCTCTTGCTGCCTCTGCTTGTTTGTATGTGCTCTCTCTCTCTCTGACAGACAAATAAATAAAAATCTTTAAAAAAAAAAAGTTGTAAAAGAAAATATCATTAAACCCATGATACAGATGAGAAAACAGAGGCTTAGCACACAGACGTGTCTGAGCTTATCACCCTGTATGTTGTTAGAACCGGGATGAGCCCCAGGTCCCACAAGGCCATTCTCAGCCGTCCCCCACCAGCAACATAATCTCTCATCTTTCTCCCTCCCCTTCATCTAATTCCCATCCTGGATGGGAATTAGCTCCACTGAGCCACTCCCCACTCCTCCCCGGCCTCCCCCGGCCTCCCCCGGCCTGCCAGCCCATGTCAGATCAGGGAGCTTCTCCAGAGAAGGTGGCCTCCTTGCTGTGGAGCATGAGTTTGGGCTCTGGGCACCTGGTGTCCCCTTGCTGTGTCCCACTCGGAGCCTGGTACCCATGAGAGGCGCGGCAAATGTGCATGGTAGAAGCAACTTCATTCTGCACTGGCTTGGGGGGGGGTACAGTTTTCCTTCTTTGCAACCCACATGAGCAACCCACATGAATGAAGAAATTAGTAAAACTTACTGATAATGCCATGCTTGAATGCGAGACAGGACCACCTGCGGAGACAGGTGGAAGCCCAGACTGCCCGGGGTGGGGTTGGAGGTTTTGCATTTCACCCAAGATCCCAGGTGTCCCTGCTGCTGGTCCTGGCCTCACCCTGCCACCCACCAATGCCCACTCCCTGTTCCTGAGCCCACCCCCGAGCAGAAGCCTTCCAGACAATCAGAACACTTAACTAAACGCTAGTGAACCTTTGGGGCCTCTTCAAACCCCTGGCCCACAGCACAAAAACAATGAATGGACCCATTCGAAGTTTTCTATCTGAAGGAGTCATTCGTTATAGTGGGGGGTTTTCCTCTGCATTTTTAGAAATGCCAGGAAATATAGTTTTCAGTGTGACTACCACAGCCGCATGTGGGGCACGGCAAGCTCACCACAGTCAGAGCTCCGGGAGGACCTGGGGCTCCCCGGGAAAGGGGCGACGCTCAGCCTAGGGTAACGCTCTTAACTTCTCAAAACACAAGACCATTTATTTTGGCTTTGGCACATACCAAAAAAAAAAAAAAAAAAAAAAAATTCCCTCCTACCACACACGTGCGTGTACGCAGGCACACACACACACAAATCAGCTTTCGGTTCACAATGAATGCGTGGGTCTTTTCTGTGTCTCTGTTGCTGGGGCCAGGGGAAGGCCCCGGGGGACAGGGGCGGGGCTGTCCCCACGCGCACGAGGGACAAGTCCCCTGCACATCAGACCAGCACCCCGCTGGTCTGGCGGGTGAATCACGAAGCCCGCGTCCTTTCCCAGTGACTGTAGCTCTCGGCACTGACTGAAAAACCAGTTAGCAGCTGCAGGAAATGGGTAAGAGCACTGACCACAGATAAACCGTAGGACTGCACAGAGCAGCAGCAGCTAGACTCTGGGACAGGAAGCGGCGCTGTCAGGCCGCAGCCCCACACCCGCTGGCGGGGCACTCCCGGGGCCACTGGGGGCTGTGCACCCCGATGATGCTTCGGCTGCAGCTGGATGGGGGGTCAGCAAGTGCAGAACACGGTCCGCCAGCCGGGCATGGGCCCCCAGCACCCCACCCTGTGGGGGGAAGCCGTGGTCGGAGGAAGAAAGACACCAAGAAAGCCCCAGGCTTGGGAGTTCCAGAGGCTTCTGTCATCAGCAAGGGCGGGGGTGGTTTCTGATCGTCAGGCCTGGGCTGTGCACTGGGGATCAAGTCAGCTGCTGCCCCCACGCCCTCCGGAACAGGGTCCCTGCAGCCTAAACAGCCAGCTCCCAGGAGGAGAGGCCCAGGCCCCGTGGAGAATACGCGGCAGGAGTCGCTGCCTGTCCAGGCTACGGACCTGCGGTTTTCAGTTACGCCCCCAGCTTTTTAGGCAACTTAAAGGACAGAGCCTGTGACGTTCATAGCGACAGAACATCCTCGCCAGGCACTGTCAGCTCTTTCCATGCATGACCCCATTCAAAGTGCACAGACCTCCTAGGAAGTAGGTCGGACTGTCCCCCACTTTACAGATGAGCAAACTGAGGCTCCGGGAGTTAAGTACCTGGGCCGAGAAGTCTGTAAGGGTCAGCACCCAGACTCACGACCTGATGCAGCGTCTGCAACCCACGCCAGGCTCGATATCCTGTCTCCACAGGGAGCCCCAAGGTGTGGAAGCGAGGCAAAGACGGCAGGGGAACGGAGCTTCGAGCTGAGCGCCTGTGGTCAGCCTTGGGAACATCCCTCCAGCGCCCAGGTGGGACACTGGCCCAAGCATTCCGGTGAGACAGGGCCCAACCCCTTGGCACCCCAAAACAGACCCAGGGGTTCTTCCCAGGACCTCCAGTTCAGGGTGGAGGTCCCTTGCTTCTCTGTGCGGGGCTTCCTGAGAAGCAGCCTCAGGGGGAGCGGCTCAGTGGAGAAGAGCTGCCTTGAGCCCTCCTGAGGCCTTCCTCAGACTCTCCCCCTGTAGGCAGCACCACTGCTGTGGCAGGAAAGGGGGCTCACTTCCAGTCTCTGAGGAGCAGCTAGGCGCACCGGCCCCTCTGGCAGGAGCGGCCCCCTCTGCTGGCACCGGGGCCACCTCTCAGGCTAGCAAGACAGGAGTTCTGCTGGGCGACTGACTCACCCTTGTTCCTGGAACCGTCTGAAGGCGGGAGAGGATGCTGTGGGTAGGTTCTAACTGTATCATCTGGGCTGGGGCCGGTAGCAGATGGTCCTTACAAAAAAAAAAAAAAAAAAAAATACTTCCATGTGGGCTTAAAATAGCCCAGCGCTCACCATCAGCTGAATGGGGAAATGTAGGGCCAGTCCGTCACGTGGGGGTGGGCGCGGCCGCTGCAGGTTGGGACACAGGCTCCGGTTCCTCCAGCCCGGAGGGCAGAAAAGGGAAGCCTCGGCGCCCGCCGTCTGCCTGGCCTCGTGTTAGGCAGGTGGTGGACGCAGCCCCCCTCGAGCCCCGTGACCGTCCTGAGCCCATGTGACCCAGGGCCACAGAGAGGACCTTGAGCCCGAGACCCACGCAGCTGGCAGGATGAGAGCAGAAGGCAGAAGTGAGCCGGGGGCCTCCCGGGTCGGCCCTGGAGTAAATCTCAGACCTGCCACTGTCTCTCCGTGGGCCCGGGGCCCCCTTTCTTCCCCTCGGCTTGCTTCTCCCCACAACGGCGCGAACAGAGCAGCACCCCGCGGGGCGGCGGAGGGTCTCCGTGCCCAGGGCCGCCGTCTCCAGAGGAGCTCGCGGCCAGCGGCTCCCTGAGGCCTGAGGGAGCCCGTGGCCTTTCTCCCCTTTTTCGAAAACTCCTTTGTGTCCTTGTTTAAACCATGCTGCCTTCTGGCCAGTAGAAGGGTCTGGGTCTAACACCCCACCCCGTGGGCTGGCACCACGAGCTCTCGGAGTGGAGGGGACAGGGGACCCCAGGAGAAGGGCCCCAGGCTGCGTGCCACGCGGGGAAGGCGGCCTTGGGACCCGCTCCTGCCATCCCCCTAGAGCAACCAGGTGGCTCCGAGGGAGGAAGACCTTCCACGGGCAGAGCAGGTGGGGACCCTCCAAGGGAGCCGGGAGGCCCTCGGGTCGCTCGTCCGACCCGGGAGTCTCGCCTGAGATGGAGGGTTTCTGCAGAGCTCGCCTCGGGGTCCCTCGGGAGTGAACGGGGGGCTCTGCCGGAGACTGAAAAGTAGCTCTGATTGGTGCCAACTCTGGTGACGCCCGCGCTCCCCCACGGCCCGTGCGGTCCCCGCCGTGGAGCCCCGGAGCTGCTCCGTCCAGCGCACCCCGCGAGGACCAGAGCGGCGCCCCCGCGAGACGCCCGCGGCCCGCAGGTGACGGCGAAGACGCGCCGGCGCGTCAGTGGCCTCGGTGGTTAACCGGCCGGCGGGAGCCCCCCCCCCCCGGCTCCCGGCCGCGCGGCCACGGGCCCCTCACTCAAGCAGCCGGGCCTTCGCGTGGCGCGAGGGCGGCCGCGTGGCAGCCTCGTCAGAAGGGCCGTCGTTCTGCGGGGACGCTCTCGGCGCAGCGAGCTGGTACCAGAGGCGGCGGGACGGAGGTCAAGCCCGTGGCTCTCCTGGCCGGCTCGGGGCTGGAAGGGGCCTGCCGGAACCCGGTGCCCCAAATCGAATCCGCACGCACCGCCCCTGAACCCCACATCCCCCCGACGCCGCTGTCTCTCTTCCCTCCGGCGCTTCATCAAACGGCCGCCGGGCCGCCGCCGCTTCCTGTCCTTCGGCCCACGTGGCCACCGCTGCCCCCTCAAGCCACCGCGTCAGCTCCTGCCAACGTCACCAGTGGCCCCACTTTCCGAGTCCAAGACACATTTCTCAATCATCCTCTTACTCAACTTTCCAGCACCACGAGGACCTGCTGGCCTGACCCCTCAGCTTCAAGGACGTGCATGTCCCTTGGCTCCTGGGACAGCTCCAGCTCCAGCTGCCCCTCCCCCCTCCCGATGCTTTCCTCCGCCTCCTGGCCCGGACTGTCTCTCTCTCCTAACATCGGGGCACCACCGTCTTCGACGGGCCACGTCTCCCCGTCACCCTCTCTCTAGGCAAGCTCGCCCACTCCCACTGCCTCGGCCGCCCTGGGTCCACCCACCTCTCCCAGCCACCTGGGCCCGGAGCTCCCCCTGCACCCACAGCAACACAATGGCAAGTCCACCCCACACGCACCCCCCTCACTGTCGCAGACGGGCCTCGGGTTCAACTCGTCCCAAACGGAGCTCCTGAGCCCTTCCAGACCAGCTCTGCTCCCGAGTCTGCAACTTCCCGAATGCCCTCGGCCGGGGCTCGTCCCCGCCCTCCCTCCTGCCCCAGACGGACCTGCCCTAAGGGGCAAAGCCACCTGCACTGTCTTCCCTCTTCACCCCCGCCCCCCGCGGAGCCAGCCCCACCTCTGGGGCTGAGCAGGGCCACGGCCTCGAGGGGTCCCTCCGCCTCCACCCGGCAGCCTCCAGGACTGCAGAGCCATCCACATCTCAGATGCAAAGCCAGGTCACCCTCACTCCCACAGAACACCCTCGGGTGCACACCAGAACCCCAACACCCCAACATGGCCTCCTAGGGCCTGCAGGCATGACAGCCTCAGCCCTCGTCTCTCGCGCCCTGACCCCATCCCCCCTCCTCTCACTCCCTCTCATTCCCCTCTCTCTCTCCCCTCCCCATCTTCTCCCCACCCTGGGCCCTCCCTTCCAGAGCCCTCTTCCTCTGATCTGCCCCAGCCCTCCCCGATGTCCAACCAATGTCCCATTCACGCGTCCGATTTCATCCTAATCACTGCTGTCTCAGGAAGACCTTCCTTCCTCCTGGTGCCGCCTCTGCCCCTCCCACCTGCCCACAGGCCGTGTCTCCTATGATCCCCCCCCCACCCGACCTCGCTGCACCATTGTCTTCACAGCTGTTAATAAGTTTGGAATTATTCTCTTATTTCTGTGGTTAACATTTCTCTCTCCACTGGGCTGGTCGTCCCGAAGCCCAGGGGCCCAGCATTTGGCCCAGCGGTGGACCAGGGTAACGCTGTCCCCCGGGGCCCTGTCTGTGAGCCGTGGGAGGGCCTGTCCCACCAACCACATGCCTGTGGCACTCCCAGGCCTTGTGGCAGCAGGAAAGGCCCCTCCACACAGCGCGGGCGCCGGCCCCCCGGCCGCCTCTGGCGGGACTCGACAGTGAGCCCGGAGACGGTCGCCTCATGGCCTGCCCAGAGCTCGGGCGCGGCCCACCGTCAGCCCCGCTTGTCTCACCATCCGTGGCGCTCGAGCCACAGGAGGACAAGGTCCGACCTCACTTCACCACGTGCCGGGAGAAGCTGCTGGTACCTTCCCTCTGCTCGTCACCATCTCTGCTTCTCCCTCCCTGCTGCCGAACGTCCACGCAGGCCTGCCCAGCCAGCGGACTGCCGGGAAGAACCGAGCGCCCGAGCACACGCCAGGAAGAGCGGGCACGGCGGGCCGTGGGGGCTGCCTGAGGTCCAGGCGTTGCGCTCGGACTCCCGCTGCCCGGCCCTTCCCCAGCTCTCAGCTGTGCGCTTCCTCTCGTGGGATGAGCCTCTTTGCCCACCATCCAAATTCCACTCACTTCAACCAGATCTGGTGAACTTCCACTGAGCGGGCGGAACTCACCTTGGGCTTCGTGCTCCGTGCATGCAACAGACATCTGCCAGGCACACCCTCTGTGTCATCCCGACCACCCCAGCAAGGACATCCACGGCCCCCCTTGCCAACGTCTCCCACCACCCATGTGTGTGTGTGGCCCAGCTCGGACCTCATTTATGCTCGTTCACTCAGTCAGTATAACCGGATGGCTTCGGGGTACCTGGGTGGTGCAGTCCAGGAAGCAAGACTTTTGACTTCAGCTCAGGTGATGATCTCAGGGTCAGGGGATCAAGTCCTGAGTCAGGCTCTGTGCCCAGCATGGAGTCAGCTTGTCCCTCTATATCTGCCCTCCCCCTGCCCATACTTGTGTGCACACACCCTCTCTCTCTGTCTAAATCAAATAAATAAAATCTTTTTTAAAAGGATGGCTTCACACCTGTTCTGTGCTAGGACAACGCTTGGCCCTGGTCACACAGTAACTATTAATTCCACATGTCCCTGGCCCCAAGGAGGTCATCTCTGAGCCTTTTCCTTCCTCCTCTGCCGGCTCTCTTTAATCTCTCATCCCCCTCTTGTGTCATGCACTCTGTGGAGTCCTGGAGACTCCTATGAGTTGGGAAGAGTTTCTATAGCTGAGACAAGTCACAGGGTTTCAAATGGAAAACAAGGATGCCACAGACACTGGGAGTGGGAGAGGTTAGCATGGGTAGAGCAGCACCCTGTGATCGCAGGAGCGATTAGCCTCGGGTCCATCCTTAAAGGGTGGACAGTAGCCCCAGCAGTAGCTGATACTGACTCAGTCCTAACAGCATTCTGATCACCGCATCGGGACCATTTCCTAACCCTCATGGTCGCCCCACGGCAGCTGTGCATTCGCTCACATCGTGGAGACGAAGAAACTGAGACACACAGAAGTCATTGGCTTAAGGTTGGGCAGCTTGTAAACAGCCGAGCCCAGACGTGAAGCCACACAGCCTGGCCTCCTCCCAAGGTGCTCTTCGACACCACCGAGAGGTTTCGGGTGTACGAGCTATCCACGGCTGTGTAACAAGCGTCCCCACACTCAGCAGCCTGATACATCAGTTTCTCCCCTTGTCACTCCTGCGGGTCAGGAATCTGGGGGTGGCACAGCTAGGTCCCTGGGCCGCCAGCCTCTCTGGAGCTGCAATCAAGATGAGAGGCCATGGTGGGCGCCGGAGTGACTCAGTGGGCTAAGTGTCTGACTCTTGGTTTTGGCTCGGGTCTCGATCTTGGGGTCATGAGATCAAGCCCTCCCCGTGGGGCTCCCCGCTGAACAGGGAGTCTACTTCAGATTCTCTCTCTCCCTCTATACCTACCTACCTCTCTCTCTCTCTCTCTCTCCCAAATAAACAAATAAATCTTAAAAGAAATAAAAATGATGGGAACCTGCGACAGCTCAGGGAGACACTGGGGGAAGACAGAGCTCCCAGATCTCTCTCATGGCTGCTGGCAGACCTCAGGTCTCAGCCAGCTGTTGCTGGAGACCTCACTTCCTTGCCTTGTTGGTGTCCCCACAGGTGGCTCATTCCGCAAAAGCCACTCCTCTCAGAGGAAGGGAACAGAAGAGAGGGACAACCGGACTGAGGTCAGTTGACTTGTAGTCCAGTTACAGAAGTGACATCCCATCACTTCTGCTGAAGTCTGCTATCTGTTCATGAGAGGCAAGTCGTCAGGGTCCAGGCCACACGCCAGGGAAGCATGTGGCATGAAGACATGGACCCCGGAAGCGGGGGCTGCGGGCCTCCTCCCGGGCTGCCCACCGTGTCCGACTAAAAGAGGAGACAGGCACCCTTGAACAAGTGGGGCATAAGCTCGTTATCTGTCGCCCCAGAATCCCTGTGGGTTACTAAGACTAAGAGCCTCGAAGTGAGCTTGATTCCCAGCCTGAGAGAATTCTTCCTCCTGTTCCTCCCAGAAACTAAGTGCCAAAGAAGATGAGCACTTGTTAAAGGTCAGCGGGCGCTTGGCTATGTGAGGAAACACAAGCGTATTCCGCGGGTGCTGGGCTAAAAACCTGGCGGCAGCTTGGGCTCCCGCCCCCCTCGCCGTATGACTTCACTGGTCCCCCTAGAGCTTCTTCCTTCCTCTCCTAAAGGAGAGACACCCCAGCGGCTGCAGGGCTAGGGTTTCTCCTTTAGTCACTTTCAAGCATCACCATCAGCATCACCTTCTTAGACGCATCTAGTCCTCGTCCTCACTCAAAGACCCTCTGTGGCTCCAAACTCGGGTCTGGAGTTCCAGACCTCGGATTCTGCAGCCCCAACCTGCCCCCCACACAACTCCTTTGCTTGGGTTACGCGGGTCCACGTGCCTCGAATCGTCCTGCTTCCATGTCGCCGCTCACCTCACCTCCTAATCCTTGCATGTTTTTCCTGCTCCTCCTCACCCACTCACATCCTAGCCATCCTTCAAGGTCAAGGTCATGCCCCATCTTCTCAATGAACCTCTCCAAGACCTCTCCAGCCGTCCGAAGCTGGACTTGGCAGGAGGCAGCCACATGTGTTCAGCGGGATCAGCTAAATAAAAGTACTTGTCAAAGTAAGCAAACTACTCCAAGAAAGTTGTCTGAGTTTTCCTCCCGAAACCTACAGCCCTCTCCTCAGAATTCCTACCTCTGAGTCAGCCTGGACGCAGCCTTCAGGCTCACCTGAACCCAGAACCCTTCTGCATGAACACTGGCTACTCCCCAACCCCCTGTCAGAGGAAATGGCTTTCTCCCGGCCCCGCACACTTCCCGCTGCCCGAACATTCCCAGTTACACGGAACGCTTCCTTGCGGAGCCGCGTCTCCTTCATCCCTGAATGCAGAGCAGGGCGGAGACTCGGTAAATATTGTCAGGAGCAAGGAAGAAGGTGAAACCCTTCATTGATCGGACTCCCTGTAAAACCCCCACCAAAGACGCTTTACTCTCTTTATATCCTTCGTGCTCCGAAATACAAAGTCCCCTTTCCAGTTACAGGTCTCACAACATAAACTCCGCCCTATCCTGGCAGGGAGGCAGAGGGAGCCAGGGAGGAGAGCCAGAGGTCCCCAGCGGACCACCACTTGACACGGCGCAGCTGCTGAGCCACGGAAGCTAGGTGCCTGAGGCCCCGTTTCCCGACAGTCTGGGGTGACACAGGCAGGTGCAGACAGGACAGGCCAACGCAAAACTGGCCCGAGTCGGCGTGGCCCCCGAGTCCTCTCGGGAGTGCCTCCCACTGCCCGGCAGCGGCACGCGACACCCATTTGCTCACTGCACGTTCTCTCTTGAACTTCACATTCTGCTGTTCTCTTTTTGCACGTTGTTCAGAAATAAACGCTGGTGCCCACATTACATTTTGTTTGAAATAGCCTGCCGCAGGGGGCACTTGCCCAGGGCTCTCCGAGCCACGCCGGACGGGGTCTGGGCCCTTCGCATGGAAGGCAGAAGTTCGAGCTGCTGCGAGTTCACGGGTAAGGCACATGGAAGTCCACCCCGGCTCCCAGCACAGCCTTCGTCAACCGGGGGCCTTGAAAGGAGCCTCTTAACTGTTCTCGACTAAGCTGGCTTTTCCAAAAAGCGCCTTATGTCAGACTTTTTGGTCTCAGGACCACTTCATACTCCCAAAACTTACTGAGCATCCCTAAGGAGCTGGCGTTCGCATGAGCTGTATTTGCGAAGATATTTGCTATACTAGAAATTTAAACTGAGACAATTTTTTGAACACTTTTCAATTTGTATCAAAAACCACAATACAGATTCATTACAGATTGGTGTAAATTTCACATTTTAAGAGAAATAACTATTTTTTCAAAGCAAAAATATCAGTGGGCAGAACGGCAACCCTTTGTATTTTCCGAGGCTCCCTAAAGGTCTGAATTAGGGGAGACCGCTGGATCCTCCCGTCCTGCTTCTGCTTTCAATCTGTGCGTCTTACTGTTTTAGTTGCGGTATGTGAAGAAAATTCAGCCTCAAATATGTAGTTGGAAAAGAGAGAACGGCTTTGTAACAGGCTCTTCCGATCACTGGGGCTGTTCTCTTTTATACTACACCAAAACTCAACAAATTTTTCTCTCTTAAAGGTTGGCTGCAACGTAGAACCTGAAACCATATCAATTAATTCTGCAAACACTGTTGCATTGAAACCCACTATCATGCACTTTGAATATTGTATTTTTACCTCTTCATGAGTGCAACAACACACATGGGTCATTTGGAAAATATTGATTCACTGGGCTGTGCCGATCTAATGATACATTGACACATTTCATGATACAACCTCCGGAAATCGTAGAATTAACATAACCGCTGACCTCACTCAGGAAGCCATCAAGCTCACAGGAGTGGATACCAGTTTTGTAAAATTCTAATTTTCGCTTGGAAGTTTCAATTTTACAACTGGCAACAAATAGTGTCAGTTATTTTTCTTGAAGAAACAGTCTCGCTTCATTTATTTTCAAGAAAATGTCTTGAAAATCAGATTCTGATCCAGATCACCGAGTATGTCAGTCAGTCATCCTTCCAGAAGCAACACGCCACGCGGAAAGCCTGGACGAGAAACCCAGCCCCTTGCCAATGACCGGTGACATCTGGCCATGTGAGCGGAACTTGATTTGTACCTTGGAGGCAATTGTACTTAGTGGGAAAAAAAGGTTTTTTACACTGTTCACAAACATTTCTGTTAATATAGCCAATGGATCAATGGTGATCTTAAAAGAAATGTTACAGTTTTTCATGGAATCAAAAATCAATGAAACCATTTTGATCATTTCATTCTCCTTCATTTAGTGATATTTTTAGAAGTCAATATAATGTTTCCTACACTTTTGGTTTTTTTTCTGTCTGAAGTGTGGGAGAATGGCAAGGGAGGTATGTATGGCCACTGACCCTGGTGCCAGGCTCTCGACATTGGAATGCTCACTCCGTCGCTGCTTAGCCATGTGGGTAGGACAATTTCCAGTGGCTCTATGCCTCAGTCTCCTCATCTGTGTAATGGAGTAATAATAAAACCCCTACTGGGTAGTGACTGTGAGGACCAAGCAAGCTCTTGACGATGACAGGGTCACTGAGGCACGTCAGCTGCAGCCCAGGGCCCCGCACTTGGTGGGAAAGCCGCCACCCCTGGCTGGCTTCCCCACCCACCCCAAGGCAGCATGGCCCGCCTCAGGTGACAGCATGTCCAGGAATCTAGAAGAGTTCAACAACAGAGAGCCGTCCTGTGTCTCTCCTCTTCCCGTCCATGAGGGGTGACAAGAGTGAGGAGAGAAAGGCCCAGCCACAGGCCCCAGTCCCCCAGCCCTTCAGTCTGGAAGCCTCACAGGGCCAGGAGAAGAGGGCGGTACAAGGGTGCCCAGGACCCTGTGATCCAGGTTATCTGCCATCATCCCCCTCCAACGTGGGCACGTGTGACAGAACGGGCGGCCTGGGGACTGTCCACAGGACAGCTCTGGTCCAGCAGAGGGGGTGACGCAGGAGTGACCTGGGGGGAACTGAGAGAAAGCTCCCACCACAGGAGGCAGGCTTCGTGCCCGGAAGGCGGCGCCCCAGCCCACCCAACTCAGGGAGGGCCTCTTCACATAGGAGCAATAAGGGGCTCTCCCCCAGGTGGGGACCCAGAGCAGAGCAGGGGCAGATCTCCTCCCCCGAGGTACAGTGTTTGGCCGAGGGTAGAGGACAGGCTGCTGGCCATCTTCACCTTAGTCGCTCAGCGAGGAGTGGAGTCAGCCCAGGTGACTCAAGTAGGGAGCACCTGAGAAACAGGGAATAATCCCTAGAACTAAAGCACAAGCACGCACGTGAACGTGGGACCCGGGCAGCCCCACAGCCCCTCACTCCCTGTCCAGGAGACCCTTCAGCTGTGCTCTTACCCAAGAAAGTCCTGTCCCACCCAAGGCTTCACTCACGAAGAACGTAGGTGACCCTCACCTTGCAGCGACCTTAGACCCCATCTGAATTTCTTTCACAGAGATCTTTGTCAACATCGCCTAAGGCTATTTTCCTACTGAATGGGAGAAAATACGCGAGTCATATATCTGATAAGGGGCTGATATCTGAAATATATAAAGAACTCATGTAACCCAATAGCAAAAAACAGAAAAACAAAACAAAAGGAAAAGAAAAAAGAAAAAAATCCAGTTAAAAATGGGCAGAAGATCTGCATAGACATTTTTCCAAAGAAAACCTACAGATGGCCAGCAGGGACCCAGAGAGATGCTCAACATCACTCATCATAATGGAAATGCAAATCAAAGCCACAGTAAGGCATCACCGCACATCTGTTTGAGTGGCTATTATCAAAAAGACTAGAAATAACAAGTGTTGGCAAGGGTTTGGTGAAAAGGGCACCTTGAGCACTGTGGGTGGGATTATAAGTAGGTGTGGCCACTGCAGAGAACAATATGGAGTTCCCTCAAATAATTAAAAGTCAAGCTCCCCTATGATCTAGCAATTCCCCTTTCTGAAAATTCATCCAAAGGAAATGAAATCACCAGCTTAAAAAGATGTACCCCTATACTCTGCAACATTTATTTACAATTGCTGAGACACGGAAACCAGCCAGTGTCCACCAATGGATGAATGGGAAAGAAAATGTTGTCTACCTACATAGTGGGATGTTATCCAGCCATGAAGAAGAATGAAATCTTGCCATCTGCCCCATGAATGGAACTCAAGGGCATTATGCTAAGTGAAACAAGTCAGACAGAGAAAGAGAAATGATCTCTCTTACAGGTGGAATCTTGGAAAAAAATTAATTTAAAAAAACCTGCACGTATAGATAACCAAGCTCATAGAGAACAAATGAGCGGTTACTAGAGGTGGGGGTGGGGAGTAGGAGAATTGGGTGACCTGGTTTTGGTATTTCATTTGCTTGTTTAAATAAATTGAGAGGAGGAAAAAACAGGGCCTTCGCCTCAAGAATCTGACACTATAGTTGGGAGAGACAGATAACGAACAATAAACAGAATAGTAAGTAATTATATGATATGTTTGAAAGTGCCATAAAAATCTATAAACACAGCCACAAAGATGAAGAGTTCGCAGTTTTAAATGTGGGAAGGCTTTACTGAGAAAATGACATTTAAACAAAGATGTGAAGGAGGTGAGGAAGTTGTCTGTGTGAGCATCAGGGGGAGGGACGGCCTGTGCCAAAGACCATGGTGGACGTTTATCTGAGCAGAGGGAGAGCAGAGAGGTCAGTGGACCTGGACTGAATTAGCAATGGGGAGAGAATGGGGCTGGGGGAGTGACATGGCGCCCAGGCCATGTGGGGCCTTGCAGGACATTGTCAGGGCTTCACTTCCACTCACAGATGAGTGAGATGGGAGGGCAGGGGCGCTGGGGAGTCTCAAGCCCAGGAGTTGTAAGAGGATGGTCTGGGGGCCATCGCTGAAATAGCCACAGCCAGGGGCATGAAGAACGGTGAGGACGCAGCTTCGGTCACCAAGACCATGGAACAGGGCGGCACCGGCCAGGTGGCAACAGGACAGGTGGTGGGAAGCGACTAGAACCGTACATGGTTTGAACATGGGATCAGTGGGATTTTCTGGCTCTTTCCATTTGGGGAGAATGCATTCACTCTGGGGTTAGTCCAAGTCAAAAAAAAAAAAAAAAGTCATTAACAATCACATATAATCATACTAAAACAGTATCCCAAAAAAAAAAATAATGATGTTATTTTTCACCCATCACGTTGACAAAAATAGACACGGAGGAGCCCATAGAGAAAGAAGTGCCATTATGCCATCGCCAGAGTGGGAATTGGGGTCTTCTTCCTGAAGAAGGACTTACGGGGTCTTCAACGGGTTAGATGGTTCGCCCTCTCACCCGGTGTGCCATTTCCACCTGCCTGCCGCACGGAGACATCCGCAGATGTCCAAACGGGCCAGAAAATGTTCACAAAAGGACATTCACGACCACAGTGTCTGCAAGAGCGACCAACTGACATTAACCCCTGTGCTTATCGGTAAGAGATCGGCCAGGTCGGCTGTGGGCAGACACACGGCCGGCTACGACATGCGCTTTGAAATCCTGAGGGACCTACGTCTGGTAAGAGAAAGGCCTGGGAGACACCCCGAGTGCTCGGTAGGAATTACCTACAGGAGAAGGCGGCTTGAGCAATTAGAATTAGAGGAGAATTATGGCCTTTTTGTCCCAGGTCATACCTCATTGTTCCTTCCCTTACAGAGTAAATCCAGGCATGATATGTGTATTATCGATATACGCTTTTTTTTCTTTTTTAGGATTTTATTTATTTATTTGACCGAGAGAGAGAGAGAGAGAGAGAGAGGTGCAAGCCGGGGGAGCGTCAGGCCGATGCCGTTTGCCACCGCGTGCCGAGAGGCTTGGGAAGTTGTATACCAGACACCATTAGCCTGGAGATCAGAGCAGCCAGGAACACAAACAAAATAGGGAGAAAGTCAAGACCGTCTCTGAAGTGAGTCCCATAACTAAAGAAGACTGTGCTTTAGAGTAGAGAATCTTTGAGCCACAGAAACCCAGAAAAACAGGCGGCCAGAAGAGAAGTAGTTCTGTCTCAGGAATGGGTTTTAACTCTCTGGTCGCCATGGCTGGCACCCCCCCACACACACCCTCCGCAACAAAGATCAGGGAGAAAAATGTACAGAAGCCTAATGTCACTAAGCATTCAAATCTGCTCCCCTGCTCCGGGGCTCTGATCCCACAGTCACCAGGCAACCATCGGATTAAGGAGTTGGTCAGGTAGATTTCCCCACACAAACCGGGGAAGCAGAAGACGCAGCTCTCTGGACCCTTGGACAGATGGGGTTCTCACCGCAAACTAAGAAGCTGACATCCAGCGTAGACATTGGTGCTGGGAGCGTGGCTAATGTGAGTCTGCCCCAGAGAGAGGGATTTGGAATTTGGTGCACAGCCGGTCCAGCACTCCCCCCATGGGGGACTGTGAGAGTTTGCCCACCGCCTGCACACGGACTGCTGGGTGACCCTTCCACACAGCTGTCATCCAAATTAACTCTGTCCAAGCTGAGCTGGGTGCTTGGTGACACGCCGTAGCTGCGGGGGTGAGGGGGTGCCACTGGGTCCGTGTCGGTGGGATTCTGTGCAGTTGACTGGCCGTCACGTAAGCCAGCTGGCAAGTCCGCAACACAGGGTGACGAGGCAGCCCAGATCTGAGGTCACAGCCTCCCAAAGCCTGTTCGTGGTGTGTAGCTATGAGGCTAGGGTCCGTGTCTGGATAGGTACCCACAGATGGCAATCTTCTTTCCCTCCCCATCCCTACTAGAAACGGTCTCAGGAAAGGCACGAGGCAGCCCCAGGCCAGTGTCATGTGTTTCTTGACTCCCAAGAAAGGAGTCCTCAATACTGGGCAGGAAATCACATCCCTGGGGCAGGGCTGGCTTCCAAGAGGATCTCCATCCTCCACCCATGACCTCTGCATCTGTGGTCAGGGACAACAAGAAAGAGAAGGGGACCTGCTCTGGATTCTGGAGAGAGTGGCTGCCTTCAGGGCTGTGCTGAGTAAGGAGAAGAGAGACCACGGGAGGATGAGTGCCGAGGAGGGGCGGCGAGCGGGCGCCTGAGGAGAAGGTTCGAGAGGCAGTGTCAGTGACCGCTCACGGCTGGGTCCTGGTTAAAAACCATGCCGGACAGCTCTCGGGACAACAGTGAAATGCCATTCCCCATTAAGTAATGAGCGCCACTTCCTGAAACTTGGTTCCTCCTGTTCTCATAAGCAGGGGCATTTTTTTTCCTCATTCAAAAGAGACAAAATACAGAAAAATCAAAAAATAGATGCAGAAGCCATGAAATGCCAAGATGGGGATTTGCATCTGCTCAAGGTGACGCATTGGCAGGCCAGGTCCAAGGGGACCAGGAGACCCGGGAATACACGTCTCTAGAGCAGGACATGAGGGTGCTCCCGCGGCGACACCTGTCACCCCACTGATCGCCAGCATTGACCGGGCGGATCTGGCTGACTAGGCGGGTGTCTCTCCCTCCCCTTACCACTCCATAGGCGTCCCTCCCAAAGCTGCTTGGAGGGAGACTATGACCTTCCCCGAGAGAGGAGGACCCTTCTGGGTTCAAGGGTACAAGACTACCTGAGCTCCCCTTCTAGAACCTCCCAACAAGCTCCAGACTTAGGAGAGTGAGGGGTAGTCAAGCTTCCACATGGGGTAGGAGAGCATGGGGTAGTCAAGGTTCCACGACTCTAGACACATTCAAATGAGACATGGCGAACCCCTCGCCCTGCAACTCCAGCTGTCTCCAAGGTGCTAGAAGCCTGGAGCCCAGTCTGCCCTGCGTCCAGCCCTCTGTCCTGACGCCTGAGGGCCTGGGCCCCCGGCTCACTCACATTCACATCTCAGCACCCACCCTCCCCCTTCAAGGGACCCTCGGGGCACAGCAGGCCACCCGGGAGCCCTTGTCATGTTGAAATGACCTCAAGGTCCACTACAGATTCTGCTCATTGTGGGATTTTTTTTTTCCCTAATCACCTTCAATTCTTGAAAAATTCTCGAACTTCCAACCGTGTGCTGTGCATAGATGCTGTCCCTCTAAATTCACGCCATGGTTTCCCCATTTCACCCGTTCCTCTGAGGCACAAAATGAAGTCAGCTTTGGAAACCAGCCCCCGGAAGGAGAAGACCCCTCACGAACATTTCCCAAGGGAGGGGGCCCTGCTTACCTCCCACAACCATAAATCGGCAGCAAGCCGCCAGAACCATTGTGCTGTGTGCTTCCAAACAGAGGGCCTGTCACCATGGCAACACTCACATCTGTCATTACCTCAGAGAGAGAACACCTTTTAAAAGAAATCTACTTAGCAACATGTCATGTTAACTTGCATGCTTCTTACGGATTCGCTCAGGAATCCAGGCCTGAGTGCACTGGGATGAGGCCTGCCTCTGTGAACAATCCAGAAGGCACGGCCACAGCCCCAAGTGGCCTCTTCCTCGACCTGCCCCCACCCATCCTTGGATGATCCAGGGGCCGGTGCCACCCTGAAGCCAGAGCGTACCGCCCTTGCACGCAAGGCAGGAACACAAGCCAGTCGTGAACAAAACCGCTGTCACCTTGGCATTGTACACACCGAGTCTCTTAATCCTCAGGCCAGCCTATGCAGCAGGCGTCCCACCCCCCAGCCTAGCTACGAAGGAGCCAGGCTCGGCGCCCCTCCCCCACCCTGCAGAGCTTCTCAAGCCACACCTGGCTCCCAAAACACATCCACACCCCGCGGATCTGCAAATTCTCCCAACGACTCAGAAAAGAGGACTTTTTTTTTTTTTTTTTTTTTTTATCATCTCCATTTGATAGAAGAGAAAATCATCTTGGAGAAGCAAAGATCTGGTCCAAGCTCCCTCGAGAGGACAGTATAGGTGCAGAGATGCAGGCCTGCGTCCTCGGTGAGAGCCTCGGGTTGCCCCTCTCTGGACCCAAGGAGAGGCCAGCCAGGACCCTCTTCTATTGGGTTTTGAAAGAAAGTCCAGCCTCTTAGACCAGCTGAAAATCTGCCCAAGCAGGCTAGTCCATTGGCTAGGCTCTCCATTCTTCCAGACCTTACATGGAACTTTCTAGAGTCTTTGAGAGAAACAAGGACAAGGGAAGTACCTGTGAGGCTTTCACACACCAAAGTCTCCTGAAGATCCTGTTAAAATGCAGGTGTCACTGGGTAGGCTGACAGTCTGCCATTCTCCCCAGCTGCCAGTCCTGAATCCCACCTTAAGGGAATGGGGACAAGGCCCCTCTGTTTGGAAGAAAAGATGCACTGTGAAAAGATGGGCTGTCGCCCCCAGGAGAACCCAGAACTATTGCAGGCTGCATATAAGACCCCATGCAGCTAAGGAACCTCAGAGGACAGGAAGGGAACCTAGCTTCTGAGGCTGAATTCTAACCTTTAGGAGACTGACTCTACACCAGGGGCCCTTCTCAGGCTCCAAAGTACTATGACAGTAGGATGTCTTCTTTCCTGATCCCCCATTGTCTGGCCTAGTACCTGGAATATGCTGGATACCCAATAAATATGGAAGGAAGGAGAAAGGGAGGAAGGAAGGAAGGAAAGAGGAGGGAGGGAGGGAGGGAGGAAAGGGAAGGGAAGGAAAGGGGGAAGGAAGGGAGGGAGGGGGGAAGGAGGAAGGAAGGGAGGGAGTAAGGGAGGGAGGGAAGGGAGGGTGAGAGGAAGGGAAGAAAGGAAGGGAGGGAGGAAAGGAGGGAGGGAGGGGAAGGGAAGAGAAGGAGGAAGGAAAGGAGGGAGGGAAAGAAGCAGGGAAAGAGGAAGAGAGGGAGGGACGATTTGGTTTAAAAAGAAAAATTGACTTGCAGCAAAGAAGACTCTGAGGTGTGATCTGTTTTATAAATTATGTAAGGCTTGCACTATCCAAGATGGCACATAATGGCTAGTCCATGCCCAATAATTAATTGATAGAAAGAATTCAGCCTTACTCATGAAATTTTATGCATTTCTGTCACTCCATGGGATCTGGAACCTCTCTTGCATATATTAACTACATCAGCCTTCTAAAACCAAAGAAACTTCTGGATATTGGAAAGATGTATTGTAGGATCTGCAGTAGTTATTTGTGCTTCAGTTTGGCTGGGTCCAGATTTTTGGTCAAACGTTATTCTGGAAGTTCCTATGAAGACGTCTATAGATGCAATTAACATTTAAATTGTTGGATTTTGAGTGAGCAGATTGCCCTCCATATTGTAGGTGGGCCCCCTCCAATCAGTTGAAGGGCTGAATAGAATGAGGACTGACTTCCCCCAAATAAGAGGGACATTGGCCAAAGATGGCCTTTGGACTCAAAATGCAACATCAGCTCTTTCCTGGGTCTCTAGTCTGATGGCCCACCTTGCAGATTTTGGCCTTGCAAGTCTCCTTAATCATATGAGCCAATTCCTTAGAATCTCTCACTTGCTTCCCCACTCCTTCATATATAATGTACATTATACACACACACACCCCTTATTGATTCTGTTTCTCCAAAAATCCCTGGCTAATACAGGGACGAAAAAGGACCTGATTTTGTAGCAGATGATAAATATGGCTTATCCCAAAAGATACTTAACTATAACACACAGAGGGAACAGAGGCTGGATATACTCACAGCCAATGAATGAACAAGTCACAGGATGTCTCCAAACCCAGGGGAACGTGGGGCTGTGCCTTCAAAGAGTGACCGTTAAACTCCTGCCCCCCCACCCCACTGGACTCTCAGATTACACTTTGAGAAATACTGTGGATCAGGTTTCCTTGGAGGGATAGCCTCAGTCAGAATGAGGTGACCACCATATTCTAAAATACAATGAGTCCTCTTTATATGCCCTCCAAACCTTAGTCAGACCACACGAAACCCTATGTGGTCCTCTTGGGCCTATGAAATGATAATTTTGTGTGGTTGATCTATATATCTACTTGAGCCTCGTCCTTTAGACCACGTTGAATGAAATCCCATTAATGTTCCTAGTCCTCCCTATTCCCGAGCCCTCTCTCTTCCAGAGTCTCTAGAATGTTCTCTGTCTCACCATCCCTTCTACACTGGCATCAGGTTGGGGCTGGGTAAGGCTGGAGTGCACTGGGTGGGCGGGGAGCGAGTCCCTTCTTCTCCCAAGCCTGGGTCCTGCGCCACACAGAGCTGGTGGTAACTGCCGCCTCCCTGGGGCCAAGGCAGGACCTAGATGAGGGGGTGCCAGGAAGCACCCATGCCTTCCCCTCTCATTTTCACCTCTACCACTGCAAGGCCTCATTCTTTGTTGGAAAGTACTACAGAAACACCCTGAATCCTTGTCTCCTGAGGCACACAGGCTTCTGGAAACTCTGAGGCCTGGCCCGCCCCCGTGTTTATTTACAGACCCTCCTGCCCCAAGAAGTCAGGGACCAGAGCCATCCTGAGGGCAGGGCCACACCACATTCACGGTCTCCCCAGGGCCCGACAGGAGGCCCAAGTGAAGTAGGTGATGAGTACGTGAAGAAAGGAAGGAAGGAAGGGAGCTGTGGCCTGGCCTAGACCACTCCCTCCAGGTCACCCACTGGTCACCCACGGATCTGCCCCCCACCTTCCATCTGAGGCTCTGAGGCCAGCCCCGACCCATGGGGAAGCTATCCCATACCTCCCTTTCCTGCTGCTGACTCCAAGTCAGTCGTGACCGTGGCTTCTGCCACCCGCGTGAGCCCAACCCGGGCCCCACCTCTCCCACCGGCACAGCGGGCGGAGTCCCGGCCCGGAAACCAGCTCCGGTGCTCACCCCCCGAGCACCCTGTTCTCCAGCAGACTCTGTTCGTCCAAAGCCCTGGGCTGGCCAGAGGGTACACCACGGCCACGTGGCCCCTGCACCCTTCCTGAGGCCACACGCAGTGACCCGGGGCCCTCCCGTGGGCACTCGCACCCCAGCCCCAGCCCTGCCTCATCTTCCCCACTGGCCTTCGGGAGCCTCACAGCTCTCACACTCACACACCACCGAGAGGGTGAGCCCTCGGCTATTCCCCCAAACGCACACTCCTCCCTCCAACCAGAGGACCTCACTGGCCAAGGTCCACCACGTGCCAGGGGGGTCTGGACCCTCCAGCAGAACCAACATGAACGGGCCTGGGAAAGCCATGCCGGGAGAGAGGGTAGAGGGAAGGGGCTGACGGCTATGTCTGGGAGAGAAGCCACCCGTGGGGACAAGATGGCGTCAACTAGGTGACCAGGCCCAGCTCTCTAACCACGCGTGCGGGGAGTGATGTAAGGAACTAGGAATACAATACTTTACAACCTCATTAATGATTTCTTAAGTGGCAAATACCCTTACAGAAGACTTCTCTTTAGTTTTGCTGAATAATTACTATTTAAAGAAAGCCGTGCCCTCATACACACACACACACACACACACACACACACACAGCAGACGCTACATCTGACTCGCGTTCCTGGGGAAGTTCAAGTCGGGGAGAAAAGGAAGATCACTGGAGAGAAGAATCAACGGCTTGAGTCCAAAACCCAAAAATGACCCCAACTCTCAGAAATCCTGTTTCAGCGGAGAGCAAGGCAGTGTGGGCCCGCCCTCCGTGGAGAGGAGGGGGTCTGCTGCTGGGGTCAACCTCACTCAGTTTGCTTTCCTCTCAGCCAGGAGGGTCACCCACCCACGAGCAGATTCCTACTGTGGGGACAGACCCGCACCACGGACCCCACGCCAGAGGCAGGCCCTGGCTTTGAACCCTCCACCAGGGGATTCCCTCTCCCTGAAGGACCAGGAAGCAGATGTAATTCCAGTGGCTTCCCCTTCTGCCCAACACCCCAGAGATGGGGGCTCACGGCCCCTTTGGCTCCTAGAAGGCCTCCAAGGGCGCGGTGGCTGCCTCCAGGGACCCGAGGCCTGGCTTCCCGGGGGCCTGGGCCCCCTCTGGGGTCAGACCCCAAAGCCAGCAGCTGCGTGTTCGGGTCTTGCTGAGCCGGCAGCCCCGGGACCCGCATTCATGGGCACCAAAAGTCACCGGCAGCCCTCGGCCGTGCGGGCCCGGCACTCAGTCGATGCTCGCTCGACGCCGCGCCCACTAAGAAGCACGACATTTCATTGAGCAAATCAAGCGTGGATTTGGTCCCTTCAGCATCTGTAGAGATGTGAGGCTTTTCCCAGCGGAAGGAGCAGGGCAGCTTAAACCCCAATCCTTCCGCAGCCCGCAGAGGAGCCATAACCCTGAGAGGAGTTAGAACAGGTCGGAGGGACGGGACAGTCCGGATAACTGAGCACACCCTTCTGCGTTCCGTCCCGTCCCCGCCTTGGTCTTCCTCTCCCTATTTCTCCCACTTGCCACGTCTGCCATAGTCTCGTGTTTGAAAGTGGCGGAGCCGTCCAGAGCTGCTCCTGGGACAGGGAGGAACACGCCAACGTGGGAAAGATGAAATGAGTGACGAGCCGTCGGATCGTCACCTGACCGAGGAGGGAACTCGGCCCCGATGGGACGCCCCTGCCCACGTACCCCCCCCCAGCATGTCCCCCAGGGCCCGCGAGACCAGGCGGTTGGTCGTGAGCCTCCTGGGCTCCCGCCGAAGCAGCAAGGACTTGAGCGGGGTTTCCGGCTTCCAAGGCTCCTGGCCCTGAGCGAGGCATGTCTGCCATGTGGGAGGGCCGGCCGCCGCAGGATTTCCTGGGGTGACAAAATCACAGCCACAGAATGAACATGTCCCAGGCCCCGCTGAGCCAACAGCTCTGTGTTCTCCATCAGCGATGAAGCCAAGGGTCTGCACTTTCACCAGGGACTCCTAGTTCATGCAACACGGGCACCGCTGCCCCAAAAACGTCCTACACCCTCCGGTCTCCACGCGCCCTGACCGGGCGCCACGCCGAGGCTCCCGCACCCCCAGCTGAGAGCGGGAATGGCTTCCTTGCTCGCCTGCCCTTCACTCTCTGATGTCCACTCCCCTGTGAAGCCACAGTCCCAGGACGCCCTGTGTTCTGACCCTGTCCCAATGCCCTCCTCCTAACGCTTGCCTCCCTGCCTGAGTACCCCCCAGGGCCCAGGACATCATGGGGTCCTCGCCGGCTCCCCGACCAGCCCACCAGCACTGCCCACAGCCTTGTGTTAGCCTTCACTGAGCCTCATACAGGGTGAGATGGCAAGTAAATGTTTATTGAACAGACAGATCGGTCTTTACTACTTTCCTCCAGGAACTCACTTGCCCCAAACACACAGCTTGTGACAAAACAAAACCCAACCAGATCTCTTGCTTGATTCCAGTTTGCAAGCTGTGTGCATTTCCATGTCCCCGAGCCTGGTGCCTGCCATTCCCCTCCTTCTCTCCCTCAGCTTGACGGCCACCTCCTCCAGGAACCCTTCTTTGATTTCCTCTTATTCATTCCACAAACATACCCTGAGGGTCCACCCTGGCTCGGCAATTTGCTAGGTTGAGAACAAGCCAAGAACAGACAGGAGGGGTGCCTGCCAAGACCCTCAAGGAGTAGCCAAGTGTCACAGTGATGAGTGCCCCCGGCCTTTCCCAGTGGCTCCACCAGAGTCCTTCTTCAGAGCGTTTCACTCCCACGTCCCGGAATTACATGGCACACACGGAGCACACGTGCGCACGAGGCACGGCGCGGCTTCTAACAGGCAACGAGCACGTGGTAAACCCACGCACTTACAAGGACGAGTTCCTCCAGAAACTTTCGTTGAATAAACAAAGCATAGAAAGAAACGTCAGGGGGATCTGGGTGAGGCTAAGAAGGAAAGCTAACACCCATCAAAACCACAAGGAGATACCACGACACCCCAGTCGGCATGGCCAAAACGCAGAACCCTGCCAACACCAAGTGCTGGCGAGGACGGGGAGCTGCAGGAACTGTCCCACGTCACTGGCGGCAACGCAGAATGGGGCAGCCCCTTTGGAAGACGGTTTGGTGATTTCTTATAAAACTAAACGTCCTGTTGCCATACGAGCCCACTGTCGTGCTCCTCGGTGCTTCCCCCAAGGAGCTGAAAACTTACATCCCCATGAAAACCTGCACACGGATGTGTACGGCAGCTTTATTCCTAGTTGGGAGCCAAAACGGATGCTCCCAACATGCCCTTCAGCGGGCAAGTGGATAAACGGCAAAACACCCAGACAACAGAATATTACTCAGCGCTGAAAAGAAATGAGCTACAAGCCAGGAAAAGACATGGAGGAAACCTACATGGGTATTTCTAGGTAAATTAATCCAATCTGGAATGACCATATACCACATGATTCCAACTCTCTGACGTTCAAGAAAAGGCAAAACTCTAGAGAGGGGCTTTAACCAACCCCAGCACGGGGGCCTGGGCCGGTCATGCCAGCAGGCTACACCCCACTGGGGACCTCGAGAGACAGGAGCTGCTGAGGGCGCTGGGCCACGGCATGCACAGCCTGGGGAGGGATGCTGGCCAGCAGCCTCCGAGGGTGGGGACATCCTGGATGGGACGAGGACTGGGGACAGCGCAGGCCCCGGTGTCCGGCTGCCTGGGTACAGATGTGGCCTTCTGCCTCTTACCAGTTCGGTGACCTTGGGCACCTTATTTCATGCCTCCCTGCCTCAGTTTCCCCATAAGGAAAATGGGGAATCACACTTTCTAAGCTATGAGACTGCTGTGCCATCCACGGGGGTGACACTTGCAGGCACCCCACGGAGCTGGGACGTACGAAGCCACCGATGGGAGGCTGGTGTCCTCACTATCAGCTGTCACTTCTCAAGCCCTGTGTCGGGTGCGCCGTGTGCCTCGGCACCCCTCGTCATCCCCCCTCCAAGGAAGCATGATGGTCTCCACGCTCAGAGGCTTTCCCAAGGCCACCGACGTAACGAGAGGGATCTGGACCAAGGACCCAAGGACCCTTGCCTCCAAAACCGCCGTGTGGCCCTGCGTTTGGAGGTGAACAGTTTCGCGTTTGGGGGTGAACAGTTTCTGCGGCGGCAGCATCCGCCCATGGGGAGCGCCCGGCCTTGCAGACCGGCGCGTTTCTCTGGTGCCTGTGACCTGGGAACAGTGAAGTCTCGGCTGCAGGGGGCAGGTGGGGGAGGCTGGGCAGAAAAGCCCCAGGTAAAGCCAGTGGAAACTCTGACCGACAGGCTTGCACCTGGTGTTTTTGCATTTCCCAAAACAGCTGAAGGGATTGTGTCTGAAGCTTCACACCCCAGAGGAAACCAGGGTGTAGCCATCGGGGTGGCTGGACTGGGTTCCGATGCCACCTCACACCCCAGCCTGGACATTCAGAGCAGGAGCTGATTTATACGCAGCCCCTCGGGTCACTGGGAACCGGTCTTGGTTGGGTGAGGGGGGGACCTGACCCAAATTCCAGCTGGGGAGGACGGGGGTGTTCTTGGTTCCAGAGAGGAAGCAGCAATGCTCTGTTCCCCCACAGGTTCCTGCAGCATTAAAGGGAGACCCCAAGGCCGCTTGTCCAGGCTGCACGTGAGCTGTGCTGGGGAGGCTACCCCCAGGGAACCCCAAGGGTCTGGCTCCTTCAGGTGCCAACTGCGCACACAGCCTACAGCAAAGACGGGCGTCATGCGGGAAGCGGAGCTCAAACAGAGGACGGAAGCAGCCCCAGGTCACGCCTAACTGGAAGAACCAGGACTCCGAGCTGGGCCCCACTCCGAGGCCCTGGCACCCTCCCTGGGCCGATGGGAACAGGAACCTTGAGAAACTGGCCCGAATGTGTCCCCAGGCAGCGGCCACCCTCTAGCACAGAGCACAAGCCGCGGCCCTCCGGGGAAACCCCGGAAGACACCAGAAGACAAGGTCTGTGGCCTTGAACTACAGTAAGTTATGGGACTGCGCGAGTGACCAGGGACAAATTCCTGCATCAGCAAGGCTGGCCCAGCTGTGTCGGACAGACAGACAGACAGGCACGTGCATAGCGGTCAGGGGCCTGGTGAGGCTGAAGGAGGCCTCTGCAGCTGGGTGGCTGGGGGATGTGGTCGGCCAGAGGGCACCCGTCTATAAGGGCTGCTGCCCGCCCCAGGTGGCCACAGAGGACGAGGAAGTCCAGTGGCAGGCCAAGCCAAGACCAGCCCCCTCCCCCCATACACAGGAAGAAGGTGGCCCGGAGGCCTTCCAACCCTGGTCAGAAATTTTCATTTGAAACCAGAGACAGGCAGAGAAAGCCCTGCAGGGACACAGACCGCGACAGTGCTGGACAGACGGCCAGGATCTCACGGAGCCCTGTGTGTCCCTGCGGGCAGCAGGCACACAGGGAGCTCTGAGGAAGCCCCCACCACTGCCCCATTCTGGTAAGCTGGGCTGCAGGGCCCTGATCTGGGTCCAGCTCCCCACAGCCTGAGTCCCCCCCAGTATATACACTCACCAGGCCCCAGAAAAGGTAGAGAAATATTCGTTCAACTTACCTATTTACCACTTCCTCAGAACAGACTCATGCCCGTCGGGCGTTCCAATTCCGGAGGCAGCTCTGACCTGAGTTGCAAACCTTGTCCTGCCTCCTGGAACCCTTTCTGAGAGGTGCCTCTCTGAACAGGAGCGGCCATGACAGCTAGTGCCCCAGGAACAAAAGGTTCGAGAGCTTTTTTAAAAAGGTGAATCAAGGCCAGATGTTGACTAAGGAGCTTCAAGGCTAAGAACCATCTCCAGGTCAACTCACAGCTGAGCTCAGGCAGAGAGGACCCCTGGCTGTCTCTTCCAACCTGTCCCCCTAAACTGTGTACCCCTTGGCCTCCCAACCCTCCTAGCCTATGCCTGTCCTCTCACCAAGCACGCTGCCCCTGCACTCAGGGTCCCTGGTCACCTGGTGCATTCGGAGGGCACAGCTTCCAAGGTGGGGGGACCCGGCTCAGCAAGGCGCCTGGAACTTTCGCTCTGACGCCAGCCCTACAGCATCAGGCAAAATGCCAGGCACAGCACCCACAGGGGAAACAGGCCAGGCGACATGAAAGCAAGAACAAAACCAGAATCGGGCGTGTTATTTTTATCATGGTACAGACTCGCAGCAGAGATCTAACAGCTAAAGGGGCACCCCAGGCAGCAGGCAGGTTTCTCGCCCCCTCGGCCTCTTCCCTGCTTCCGTGCCCTGAGCCCCCTCCCTCGGGAAACCGAGAAAGTGGATCGGGTCAGAGCAAAACGTTCCTCATTCTGCCTTTGCCACAGGAAAAACTAATTAGTCGCCAAATATTCGGAATGGGTAATTGCTACCTGAATTAATAAGGGCAAACAGCCGGCGAGAAAACGGTGGTTTACTATTTCCGAGAGCTTGCCTCTCTTAACCCGGAGTCCCAGGCTCGGCGGGGAGGGACGGGCTCTGGGGACACACGTCTCCCGCTGGCAGCCTGTGGATTGGGGACACAGCAGCCTAGGGCTGTCCCTGCGTCTGGGGCAGTTCAAACACTCCTGTGACTGGGGGTCACCCTTGTCTCCTCCAGCACACAGCGTGCATGGGCTCACACACACGTGCACACTCACGCACCATCACCGCACACATGCACACAGCACACATGGGGACGTCCAAGGGGTCCAAGGGGAACGCATCAAAGCAGATCCTCACCCGGGGGGCTCACCAAGTTGCCCCAAGTTCCTCTGCTCTGACGGGGGGTATGTAAACCAAACTGAGGGGGTTGCGGGCAGAAGGAGGAGGAAGAGAGAGGAAAAGGACAGTGGAGATGACCCTAAGGAGAAGAAAACAGGCACGCGGGAAGGCGGGTGCAGCCCCGGTCCACTCCCACCCAGCACAGGCTCCGGAGTCCCGCCCAGAGGGTCCTGGGGAGCCTGCTGAGCCCCACCATGACCTTGCTGTGTGACCTCGGACACATCGCTTTCCCTCTCTGGGCCTGGGTTTCTCCCCCTGTAGAAATGAAGGGACTCCGTGCAATTATTTGAACAGTTCTGAGGTGCTGCCCCCCCAGGAAGTCTTCAGTTCAAATTTGGGGTCATCCCAGTCTCCCCTGCCCGCAGCCCCTCCCCCCACCGTGCCGGAGCACTTACTATAGGACTTCCCCTGCACAGGGCAGCACGCAACTTCCTCCGGGGCGGCCGTGGCTCTCTGGAGGTGTCCCAAGATCACAGGGAGCTTGGGCCCGAGATATCAGCCACCAACGCTGCTGTCGAAGTTGCACAGGGAATTCGGGGCTGCGCCTCCAGGGGCTGCGCGAGCCCGGCGTGCATCCGTGTGAAGCCGCCACGGAAATCAAGTGTGTCCACACAGTGCACAATGTGTCCGTCACTCTTCGTTATTTAATGTCATGTAAGCACCTGTCATGGCTGTACGTGGACGGCTCTTTTTCTAACAAACGCCCGATAATGCTACTGAAGGCTGTATCATAGATCCAACTGAGCCCTACTCGGGGACTTCAGTGCCAGTGCTTCCCGGCTTTGGCTTTTATAAACGTTGCTCTAAGAAGTCTGCTCATATGTCCTTGTTCTGTAGGAATAGAAAGTTCTCTGTTGTCGCTATCCACCGGTATCTTTTTTTTTTTTTTTTTTTTTTTTTTGCATTTCAATGACTTTATTGAGAGGTATATCCCTTAGTACCAAAACATAATGGTAGTTGGTTAGGCTACCTCTGCCAACTCAAAATTAACAGTGATGTAGTCAATTATTGAAATATATCAGCCTTTTGGGGAAACTGAAGTTATCCACAAAGCACAGTTCACAAAAGTATAAGATATATTGTGGTTCTTTGGTTTATTTTCTAGTGCACATTTACCCACAACATGATATCCGAACTGGGTACAGCCATTATGGATGGACTCAGGCTACTTGCTGCACTGAGTAACCGTCTACAACACTTCTAATGCCGTAGATCTCCTTACAGTCACTGACTTAATAGAAAACCTTGAATATTATCCACCGGTATCTTTAAAGGTTCCTACTCGCCTAGAAACAACGTCTGGTGCTCCGCACACCATGTCATCAGCTGCGGTCACTGCTGGGGCAGGGGATCGGGGAAGAAAACTCAAGCTTTGTGTAAGCAATACTTTATACTGTTCTGGAAATGCCATCAATAAAGGGGAAAATAAACGAAATGCAGTCCATGTTGAAGCCCCTTCAGAAGTGGTTTTCTTAGTGGGCGTGGATCCGGCAGGAGCAGAGGCACAGAACCAGAGAACAAACAGAGGAAGACAGTAGAAGGAGATGCCGGGAGCCGCCACCCCGTAGAACAAGGTGCCGGCGAGGACCTGGGTTCAAACCCTGCTCTGTGCACTCACCCGGCCCCTGGGTGTTGTTTTTGTCCCTGAGGACTTCCATTTCCCCACGTGCAGAATGGGACCCCCAGCCAGCCGGTCCCACGAGACCACCAGAGAGCACCAGGCACAGAGGGGCCCACCATCAGCCTCTGGCCTGCCATCTTCTTCCTCCCTGCTCCACGTTGTGAGAAAAAGAAACACCGAATCTCTCTTGAGGCTGCTCCTCAAGTCCCCGTGCCTCTCCAGCCTCCCCCATGGCCCCCAGACCAGTCTCCGGGCTTACCTACCCTGTGGCCTTTCTCCCGAAGACAGAACCTCTGCCAAGACGCACCCCTTGGGCACAAATGGGAGCACATCTAGAAATCTCCAGATGATTAATAACTAAGACAACCAACCCCCTTTGTCACTAATACTATGTGGCAATAAATCTACTAGCCAATGTTTTTTATTTATTTTTCCCAGAAAACACAATAAGCCCAAGAATCAGAAACACAGCAACTCCGGGGTTGAGCAGGGATATTCTCAAAACTCCCAGTGATGGTTATACAGTTTGGCGAGCATCCCCTTCCCGTGGACGCGCCCTGGGTTCGGAGTCGGGACCCCTGCAGACACAAACAAGAAGGGAGGCCTGGCGGGCAAGAGCCGGGTCACCCAACGCTGAGCAGCCCACACCCCTGCCAGGATCCAGTCGCCTCCACCCGGCCAGGCCACTGACCAATCCCAGCTCACCTAAGACCAGGGGAACTCGGGAATCAATAACTTGAGCCAAAAGGCCCGGCTACAGAGGCTCCCATGAGATAATAGTCAACCGGCCAGTGGGGTAACTGCTGACGTCACCCCCTTCCCACAGATCTCAGGGGGCTGTTCCTGTGGCCAGATGGGCTCATGTCTGTAATCATGTGAGGACATGTGAAGTGGGGACTGTAGTCACCCCCACTCCCAGGAGCCAGCCCTGGGTTCCCAACTAGCCAGACCCCCCAGGCCTGGGAAGGATTGCTGTTAGTCACCAAAGATCCTGCCCCACACCTCCCCAGAGGCTGCCCTCCTGCCCCAAAAGCAGTCCGGGTTCCCAGCCCAGGAATCAGCCTTTGGCCCGCTCCCTAGAGACACTCTGAACACTGCAAGTGCCTTCGCTCCAAAGAACACCAAAGCCCACAGCATTTCTCACTGTGTCCTTCAACCCAGTGAGCTGTGAATGTCTGCCCCCGTGGCCCGGGAGCTTGGCTTTGACCAGGGAGCCAGACCCCATGCCCAAATCCATTGCAGAGGCAGGTGACGCGGCTCCCCCAGTGGAAAGGCTGAGGTGGGTGCCTGGGATTTGCACCTTTAAGCCACTCCGTAAAGAGCTTGTCTCCATAAGCCTCTCCTCCACTTTCTTATGGGCTAATGGGTTAAACATCTTTAATTTTAGAAATAATTGCAAACAACTGTAAAGCACACACTGGCCCGGTGTCCTCCACCTCGAAATCTCTCCATGCATAGGGGACAACAACATTTTTATCCTACCCCAGTTACCCACCTTGGCTGCAGATGAAATGTTAATGAAAGGTTATGCTCGCAGCCTTCCAAAAATGATTACTCGACACAGCAATTATATTTTCCCCCTTTCTGTGCAATAAAACTGTACCTCATGCGCAATGAGAATTAATAATTCCAAACCCTGTTGTTACAGAGGCGGCATCAAAGCGGAAGGGAAGGCATGCCCATGAGGGAAAACATACACACGTTGAGACCCACAAAGAAAAGTGGGTGACTTCAAAAGAGTAGCATTCTATATTCAGGGCTGGGATCCTTTCTCAAGGTCATTAACGACTAGCTAACTGAAAGAGTGGCCCAATTACAAAGCTCACAGAGAAACAGAAATTAGAACAGGACATAGTGACAGCTCTAGCCCTGGGTCACTCTGCACAGCCTGGCAAAGACCTGGAACCCACTGGCCAATTCCCCCAGAATCTTTCATGACTCAAAAACTCAGGACAGCCGGCTGAGTCCAGAGCCAAAGTTCAGGAGCTTCCTGGGTAATTTCCACGTGAGAAGAAAGAGGACACCCCGTAGTCCGGAAGAGGAACAGCGGCCATTTATTGAGCATGTACTATACTGCAGGCAAGAGCAGCGAGGCAGGAATGCCCAGCCTCCCTGGATGGCTAACAGAACGGAAGCTCAGAAAGATTCAGTGATCTGCCCGAGCTTGCACAGTAAATGAAAGAACTGGGATTTGAACTGACGTCAAAGAGGGTGAGGGCAGTCTGGGTCTGCCCCGTTCACTTGGGTCCCCTCAGACCTACCTAGCAGGGGGCACAGCACAAAGCAGGTGCTCAATGAATTGTACTTATTTAATGAGGGCGATTACTCTGGCTCGAGCCTCTGTGCTCGGAAGGCAAAACTCTGCCCCTTCTCCACAGACTCCAAGAGAAAAACCAGTTGCACCTTTCAATGAGTCTCAGCATTGAGGGAACTGGGGTGGGTGGGGGAAAGGGCAGGCACGGGATTTGGCACACCCCGTGACAGCAGGCCCCCGGCATGCCCCCCCGCCAATGCATGCTCGAACTTCACTCCTGGAGGTCAAATATTTTTCCTAAGATACATTATAATCATCCGCTAGATTAGTGGGCTATGGTGTGAGGCAATTGGGGTTCCTTTTGTTCTGTGACCATGCAAAAATCAGAAATTTTTCATGACTCTCCCTTGAGGAACCTTGGGTGACCAGATAGTGCCCTGGTCCTTGGGGTGGGGGGCCCGCCCACTGCCCTTCAGCCCTTTAGGTAACTCTGGGGCAAATGAGAAAACCTTAAGGTCTTAGAGAACAAGGTCACAGGTTGCAGGCGAACCAAGAGTTGGGGAGCTGTGACGGAGCTTGGGATCATGTGGCCCGGCCCAAAAGGCAAAGGAGAAAATCTGCTGACCCTACCGGAGGTGGGGAGAGCTGCTGAGGCAGGGGGAACAGAGCTGTCCAGGGGTCACCGAGGTGGGGGTGAGTGAAGCCTTCCCCTTGGACAGGGAAGAGCAGGGGTTCCCGAGAGCAGTGCATGCGGAGAGAAGGGCCCAGGAAGGCCAGAAAGTGGCCAGCGGGGGGGGGGGGGGCAGACTGCCTGCCGGGTAGGTTCCTCGAGCCCCAGGATTCTTCTGGAAACTGCAGCAGTTCTGGGTACATGTGAGGAGCGGGGGCGGCCCTTTGTGATGGGAAAGGCAGGAGGGGGCAGGAGAGGAGGTGAGAGGAGAGGGTGAGAGACACTCGGAGACTCAGCTCCTCAAGCAGAGGCAGCGAGCTGGGCCGACTGAGGATGCCTTAAAGCAGACGGGCGGACTAACGGGAGCCCGGTCACCGCCCAGAGCCCAGGCTGGTGACAGGGCCGGCGAGCAGCAGCCGGAGGAAGGGACACCCATGCTGAGTGTCCCGTGCGTGTGGCATGGCACTCGGTGCGAGATTCAAGGTCAGAAAACGTGAACGCAGCCCGTGAGGGTCATGCAGCCGTGTGACAAGGCCAGCTCAGCCCGAGTGCAGCCGTCTGCAGAAGCGAGGGCCCGAGGCTTGCTGAGGAATCGTGACGGAGCCCGGGTACCGCGGCAGCTCCTCGGGGGGCACGGCCTGCCAGGGGCAGTGTTTGCACAAAGGGCTCAGATGAAGAGTATGACAGTCCCCGAGACACCTGCCGACCCGGGGTTCCGTGAGACCCCCAGACGGCCCTCTAGAATGGGGACCCCCTGGTGGGAAGCCTGAAGAACACGACGGCCAGGGGCACTGCTGGAGGGAAAGACGGAAAGAGGGTCCCACCACCTCCGGAAAAGGGCCAGAGCGCCTGCATTTTCTGACCGGGAATGAATCCACTGGCACTCATCCCCCTTAGTCACACGTGGTCCCAGAGCCTGGAGAGCCACTGCCCAGAGGTAGCAAGGCCCCAGCTTCCTCCTGCCCTTGATCTATGGGTCCTTCCCTGCTCAGCAGGGCTTGGCCAGAGAGGCCACCCAGAGAAAAGGCACAGTGGGAGAAAAAAGAGAGGTGGCAAAGGGAGCTGGGTCCTGGGACGGAGCAGCCCCGGGATGTCGGATACCATTTACAGCCTCAGAGAGCTCCTCAGGGAGCCCGGGGCCTTACAGGCCTTCCTGACCTGCCTATGAGTGGGGGCAGGGGTCAAGGAGGCAGAGGACAGGCATGAGAGAGTAGCCAGGGCCACCCAAAACCGCTGCCAGGAGCTGAGCCAGGGCTGGGATGCCTGTCGGGGGGCCACTCAACCCCGGGGCCTCGGCCAGTGTGGGTCACAGATGCTCCAGCCTTCGTGTGCAACTGAGCGAGGGGCACCTGCGAGAAGAAGAAGCGGGAATGTTCGGAGAACCAGATCCTCCTTCCCTCTTCCAGAAAATTGGGGCCATTTTCCAAGAAAGTCAAAGAAGAAGAAGTCAAAGAAGCTGCTTTCCACAGCCTGAGAGACAAGGCACTGTCCCAGTCACAGTTTCCAGCAATGCCTACCTACTCCCATCCAGAGGGCAGGAAGCAGATCGCGCCAGGAACACAGAGAAGCTAGGGGCAGGGCCTCCTGGGGGCTCAGAGCAAGCCCCCAACTCCCCCACCCCACCCCCAGCCTCGCTCAGATCTGTAGGAAGAGCCTCCCCTCAGCAGTGTTCCAGTCTTCCTCCACCTCAAGTCTCACCCAGCATGGGGACAGGAATGCCTGAGGATCCCTGGGAGGCACACCTGAGAGGTGGCCACCTTGCAGCCCAGGGTCTACGGGCAGAGAAGCAGCAGGGGCCCCCAGCGGGACTGAGGTGGTGGGGCCACCTGGTCTTAGTCATGGCGAGAGGGGGCGTTGAGAGGAGGGGGCGCTCTGCCTGGCTCGGGGAGGCACGGGGGCATCACAGGCTCACGCATTCATTCCGTTACACTTACTGGACGCCTCGCGATGCGCAATCTAAAAACAGAAGGGGTCTCAGAGGGGAGGGAGGCTTGTGATTCTCCGACCCAGCGCAGGGAGGCGGCCAGCCCGGGTCGGGACAGGGACATGCGCGGGCACAGAGCGCGGGCTGGGGCGCAGAGAGGGAAAGGGAGAGAGGGTGCGCGGCCCCCGGGACCCGAGACTCGGCTGCGGGCGCCTCTCTAGCGCCTGGGTGGAGGAAGTTGGGGTCAGAGCTCCAGACGGGAGTCCCGGCTGCTGAATTCCCCTCCCAGACATCAGAGGCGAAGAGGAACACGCATTCGAGACCACCTGCGCCAGCACTTCCCGCTGGGTCAGAACGTCGGGTCGTCTCGTCTCCAGCGCGGGCGCAGGGACGGCTTCGGTGGCGGCCCCGAAAACCACCGCTCCAGGGCGAAGGCGGCTGCCCCCGGGGGCGGGCCCGGGGCGGAGCTCCTGGAGGCCCCGCCCACCGCGCACACCCGGCGCAGCCCCGCCCTGGTCCTCCTCGCCGTTACCTTCCCAGCGGGGTGCAGGAGTCCCCCGCGCGCGGTCCCCCGGCTCCGTGCCGCTTCCTGCTCCTGCCTCCCGGCATCTCTGCGAACTGTCAAAATCACCTCTTTTTAAGTCCGTTTCATTGTTCAAGACTTTTTTTGGATGATATTCCTGGGCCCAGATACAACCTTTCTTTCTTTTCACCACCCCACCTCCGGACCCCCCAAAACCCCATCCCCACCCTCCGTAATGTGGGCAAACCTCTAGCCCCGCTGATCGTACCCTAGGGCCTCCTTGCCCCGGGCACCGGGAGGTCCTTCAGGACTCGGTGCATGGGAGGAGAGAGGACTTGCTTCCCTCACCCTGCGAGCAATCCCAGCTTCACCCCCACGCCTGCGCCTGTGGACTGTCCTGGCTCCGAAGTGGAACCCGGGCCTTGCCTTTATGATGAAGTTTCCTCTGCCCTGACACGAGTTGTCCATCTGCAGGACTCGCCGTGTGCCCCCTGGAAACCACCAGGCTCCCCTCCCCACTGCAGCTGACGGCTCAGCGGGCTCTCGGTGCCCCTAATGTGCCTTGCGCGCCAGGCTTAGCGGCGGGACAGCAGCAAGACGCTGTGCAGGGGTGTGCAGCAAGGTGAGAAGAGTGTGAACCTCGAGGTCAGGGGGACCCACTTTCCTACTCCGCCTGCCTTACACTGTGGCTGTGCTTAGGCAAACTCCCCGTGGCTCCGTTTCTTCAGCTGCAAAATAGGGGCAGTGACCACTGTCTGGCAGACCTCCTGTAAGCTCAGCAGAAAAGCAGGAGCACCTGTGGGCTCTCAGTACACATTAGTCGCTATTGGGCACCCAGGGGATGCTGGAGATGAAGAACACGCGCTCTGGACCCAAATCACCTGGGTCAAACCCTGGCTCTGCCACGGGTTTGTTGTGTAACCTCGGACGAGTTTCCTCGTTTTTCTGTGCCTCAATTTTCCCATCTATGAAATGGGGATAATATGCTTAACAGTGACTCCGTCTCTGGGAGGGGGAAGAAAAGTTTGGGAAAGTGGTGGCCGCAGCACAACACTGTAAAGGTAATGAACGTCGTTGAACTGTATGTGTAAAATGGGTGAAAGGGACACTTTTATATTATGTATGTTTTATCACAGTTTTACAAAGTTAATAATAATGGCACATACTAAGAAGCCGTGGATTATTGCCTGTGAATCATCCCTCAATAAAACTGCTAGTAAAATATAAAAATAAATGAGGATAATAGTTTAACCTGCCCGATAGGGTTGTTGGAGGGGATTAAGTGAGTCTATAGGGTCCTGAGAACATTGTCCAGGGCTGCTGGTGAGCCGTCAGCCGGTTCTGGCTAGCATATTAAATACACAGCATCCGTATCATTTAATTTAATCTTTACAAGCACCCTACAAATTAAAAGGTATTTTTACTCATTTGATGGGTAAGAAAATTGATGATATATTCATGCAAGCACATCCTATTGGCTATTGGTTCTGTTTCTCTAGGGGACCCTGAGCGATACAAGCTGCAAATTCCCAGGTGCATTTGGAACCAGAATGACCCGCTCACTGCGGCCGCGAGCTCCCGCCACAGCCGGAGTACCTGAAACGTGCCGACGGCCATGGCCACACCTCAGTAGCAAGAACTAGAAATTCCAGCACTTTCCCAAGGAAGGAGAAGCACAACTCTGTTTGGGGATCTGTGAAAGTTTGGGTTTTCTGGGGCCTTTTGTATTTTGTTTTAGGATCCTTTTTTATTAGTATTATACAAACCACACAGAAATGTCTGAAATTTCCACTTCTAAGCTGGCTGTACGTCACCTGACAGGCACAGTGCTAGGTGACAATGGAAGACGCTGACACTTGAGAAGACATCCTGCTCAGAAACGGAAGGAAAGGTCACTGTGTTGAAGGTGCCTGGTAAGTGGTTACATTCCTGGCTACTAAGTGTAGAATTTGGTCCCCCAGAGATAGCACTGGACACTTCTAGAAGCTTCTCCTCACGATGGCTGCTCCCTCCGCCCCTTCTCGTCTTTCCCTCTCTTTTTTTTTTTTCTTTTTTTGTGGGAGGAATTAGATTTCATTTTCTTGTAAGCGTAACTTCTTTATTTTTCTACAGTGTTCTGTTAGTTTCAGGTGTACAGTGTCGTGACTCGACACTGCCGTACGTCACCCAGAGCTCATCACCCTCCTTCATCCCCATCCCCTGAGTAACCCAAACCTCCACCCACCTCCCCTCTGGTAACCATCAGACTGTTCTCTGTAATTAAGAGTCTGTTCCCTGGTTTGTCTCTCTCCCTTTTTCCCTTTGCTTGTTTGTTTTGCTTCTTAAACTCCACATCTGAGTGCGATCATATGGTGTCCCCACACCCCTTCTTCCACGCAGCTCTGGGCTCACAGCAGGAGCCTAGCCTTCCACTGCTGCCAGAGCAGGAGAGATGCTGGGCTCCGGGGAAAGGGCCGGCAGCGCTCACAGGCCAGTGACCAGAGGCAAAGCTGGGAGAAATGGCTCATCTCGAAAATGGATGTCAGCTCAGTCAGCTTTGCCTACCTCTTCCTAAAGTTGAACTCACATTTGCGCCCGGATAGAGAAGGGCTTGCCGCAACGGGGTGGAGGTGGCGGGGTGGTGCCCAGAGGGCAGAGACAGACCTGGGCATGGACCCCACAAAGTCCGTGTGGGTGGTCCTGGGTCAGGTCACCTCTCTGGAGCGTGAGCAGCTCATTTCGAACCCAGACAGGGCATAGAAGAGCTCAAGCCAGCAGGCCACAAGCCTTAGACTCACCCCAGATCTGGGCTAGGTTTGCAATTAAACCCAAAGACTGGAACTTGGAAGATCAAAACACTTGTCAAGTTTACCCCAATTTGCTTTAAAGTGAGAACAATGATATTTGAGAGCAGATGGTGGGCTTAGGAGGTTGCTGTGTGGATCGCGGGATTCTAAAGAGGGATGCACTTGAGTTCCAGGTTCCCTCCTCTCCCTGGCCACCCCCAGGCTCCCGAAGCACTGTCTCCTCCCAGGGCTGGGGGCCCAGGCGTGAACCCCAGACAAGCCCAGACATCTGCCCAGCCCAGCTGGAAGGGCACATTCACCCTCTAGGTCTGTGGGCTTTCCTCTGGGCTGACCCCAAGCAAGACCAGAGGAGTGTGGCGTGCTGAGTGAGCACCAGGCAGGGGAGGAAGTGAGCTGTCCACTTCTGCTTCCCCTCCCCCATGGGCCTTCCTGGGGGGTGGGCCTTCCTCCTTGTGGGGGCTGGGGAACCTGGCTTTCCCCTAAAACCTCTGCCCTTGAGAAGGATGCCAGGCGGGGTGTAACCAGTGGCAGCCCCAGGGCCCAAGCCACCTGTACCCCCAGCCAGCACGTCCCCTGGCTCCCGGCTCCTTCTCTCCCTCCGAGTGGGCTGCAGTGACAACTGGCAGGAAAGTGGCCGGCACTCCCTCACAGACCCCACTCAGGAGGCCACGGAACTGTGGCAGGGCTTTGCAGCAAGCCTGAGAGCTGCAGGGCCCTGGTGCAATCGCGGAAGCCCTCTGGCCCCTGATTCCCCCCGCAAGCCAGGCTTTAGCCCTGAGCTCTGCCCTCTTTCCCGGTTCCAGTAGTGCGACCAGCAGCTCCCCGATAAATTCTAGTCGGGCACAGGGCACTAAGTGCCTAATCCCTCTGATCCCTGAGCCCACTCGGTGTAAGTGCAGCCGCACTTTACAGATGTGGGAACCAGAGCCCAGAAGGCAGCAAGTCAACGGCAGAGCCTGTCAGAAGCCAGGTGCCCTTGCCTACGGCCTTATGCCCTCTCCCCTCGGGGTCTCTGGCCTTGACCCAGCCACCCCACCCTCCTCTGCTCGGGCCCACACTGACCCCACTGGTTTTCCCAGAGCCTCCACGAAGTCCCACAGGCCCTCAGGTTAAAACTCTCCAAAACAGCTCAGCCAGAACGACCTTGCAACCCAAAACAGGACTCTAGAAGGAGAGAGGCAGAAAGACGTGCAGGCCTCCCGCTACCTCCAGGCTCCCTTTACCCTCTCTCCCATCTAACAACCGCACCATGGGTGCGGGGTGCAGGGGTGAGCCCTGTCTGCCTAGCCACTAGGAGATTATTCCCCTTTCGCAGATGGAAAACTAAGGCACAGAGAGGTCCCATGGACCACCCAGGGTATTAGCACTAATAACTCAAATCCCAAGTGCTGGGACTTGAGCCCAGACCACTCACCTCTAGGCCTGTCTCCCTACAGGGAGCACTGGCTGGTGACACGGATCTCAGTAGAGATCCGGGCCGCACACACGGCTTCTCACAGGGAAGGGGAGGACCGTGGTGCAAAATCCGGAAAGGCCGTGTAGTGCCTTTTGGATGCTAAGAAGTCTCCTCCTGTCCTACCTTCTCGGAACAGCCACGGGCGAGCTGGCTCGTTGGTCTGTTGACTCACTGCCCTGGGAGAGGAGGCTGGAGTAAGCACGGGTCACAACCTCACAGGATCAGTTGGACACATGCTGCAGCCCATTTCCTACAACCCAAGAAGAAGCTCTCACATGAAGCCGTCAGAGCAGACAAATCCAAACTAAGGAGGCTTGCCTAGTAGCATCGGTACACGGGGAGAGCTCGGGGAGATGTAAGACATCGCTGCCCTGGGAGTGCGGTCGCAGGTGGCCAGTGCCCAGAGAGACGTTACCTAAGCACACTTACAACATCTTTTTTTTTTTTTTTAAAGATTTTATTTATTTATTTGACAGAGAGAGATTACAAGTAGGCAGAGAGGCAGGCAGAGAGAGAGAGGAGGAAGCAGGCTCCCTGCTGAGCAGAGAGCCCGATGCGGGACTCGATCCCAGGACCCTGAGATCATGACCTGAGCCGAAGGCAGCGGCTTAACCCACTGAGCCACCCAGGCGCCCCGACTTACAACATCTTTAAACATCTGCATGCCAAGAGGTCACAGCAAGGATGCGTCAAGGACTGAAAGTGGTAGGATGGCTCCCTGAGAAAGTGCTCTTCAGATGGTGGCCTCACAGCCTTCTCTCTCCCTCGCCTGCCTCCCATCACAAGCCTGTGACAAGCACCATCTCTCCCAGGTCCTAAAGTTTCTTGCCACCGCTCTCTGGCGCTCTGGAAGGATTTGGAGGGGGTTGTTACGGGTGTACTTTTGAACGTTGCAATTCTGTATTGTTAAAGTCCAGCACTTAATAAAATAACCATGACTGCTTATTTGCAATGAGTCTTGATGTTCTGCAAGGTTCCTTCTTATAAATGGAAGCTGGTTCTTATAAATATTTGGTTAATTAGCCATGCTATCTGAAATAAATCATTTGCTCTCAGTTTTTACGGTGGTTAACAGTTTGTGAAGTAATTTTTACATACATTAGCCAGTGGCTAGAACGTTATCAGTGCATATAAAAGTTTATGGAATTGAGAATTGAGTTATCCCATCTGATTTTCTCAAGGGCCTATGAGGGGGTAGATTTTTGTTGTCAGAAGGGGCTGCCTTTTTTTTTTAAGTATTTATTATTTGAGAGAGAGAGCATGAAAGAAAGAAAGCAGGAGGGACAGAGGGAGAGGGAGAAGCAGACTCCCCACAGAGCAGGGACTCGATCCCAGGACCCCGAGATCATGACCTGAGCTGAAATCAGACATTTAACTGACTGAGTCACCCAGGCTCCTGGGGCTCCCTTTTTAAAAGGAAAATCTCACTGTGCCCATAGTGAACAAATTTGGTCTCTATGAAAGATTATCCAATCTCTGGGGATCCCCCCCACCTTACACAGAGCCCCACACTCTCAGGATGTAACCACTGTCTACAGTTTTCTGTACATCCTTCCAGAAATTTTCCAACTACACAAACACATACTAATACCTCTTTGCAAAGAATAGATGTGTATCATCATCATGATGTTTTACCTTTCTGTTTAAATCAAATAACATACCACAGTCACATTTTCCATACAAAATGTGCCTACTCGTTTCAAGGGCAGTATAATATTCTGTTATAGGATGTATCATAATTTACCTAAACCAGCTTCTACTTTATCACGGAACGAATCTTGCTGTAAGTGAACAACCTTGCTCACCCATCTTTGCTCACATTGCCAGAGTCTATCTGCAGGATAAATCCCCAGAATTAGAAATGGAAACTTCAAAATACATGTACTTGTGATGTTGATATTTATTCAAATAAAATGAAATCTGGACCAATTTACACAAGTCTGGGCACCACCCCTCTGACTGTTCAAGAACCCTATTTCTCCACAACCTTGTCAATCCTGCAGATGGCTGGCCAAACTGGCTCACCCTGGCCGGTATAATTGGTAAAGAAAGGGCATCTCGATCTGATTGACATTTATGAATCGGTGAAGAGGAGCATCTTTTCACGTGTTCCCAAGTTACTGGTTTTTCATTTTGTAAAGTACACAGATTCAGAGAAGTTGAGAAGTGCAATTTTCCAATGTTTCTCTCCATAGCTGAGGACCAGACACCTATGCCTGATGTCAGGTCCAAGGTTACAACTCATGGAACTCGAATGGAGGGACCCACAAACATCCCCAACTTCATCTTCGTGATGAAACACTTTCTACTAAATCCCTGTGCACGTGGGACAGCTGAAAGGAGAAGAAACGGCGTGGACTTGCCTGAGTACTGGACTTGCCTGAGGACTGGACTTGCCTGAGGACTGGACTTGGAACACCACCTTTCTGGGCTTCTGTTCTTCCCCAAAAGAGAGAAGGGGCCAGTCACCCAAGTGTCGGCTAATCTTCATCAAAAGGCACCCACTTTTGGCAAGCAAAAGAAATTGGGTGGGAGATGGCCTTTAGAATCCTTGTGTCTTCTCAACCTGACAGTGCAGGATTTGTTTTGTTTGTCCTGCTTCTCCTCTTAACATTTAGTCTTCACTCCACCTAGACGATAACATTCACGTGGTTTGAAACCACGTGTTCTTGTGAAGAACATAAGCTATAAAGTTTGAGAAATCTGTTTCCACCTCGTGCCTGATCACCACCTCCTCCCCGTCACCTCGTTCCTTCCCTCATAATTTCTCATGCCTTTATGGTTCATAGTTTATATCATTAAAATAAGAGGGTTTTCTCTCATTTTCCAAATTTCAAAATATATACTGGTGCATTGGGTTTTTCAAATGATTTTGACTGCTCCACCCCACTGCCCCACCTGGAAGGCACTTTCTTTCTTTCTTCTGGAAAACCCTAGATGACACCCCACCAAAGTCCTGCCTAGAACAATGAGTATGGGATAAAAGAGAAGGATCCAGAGTCCAGCAGCTATAAAACATTGTTTTAAGGGACGCCTGGGTGGTGGCACAGCTGGTTAACCATCCGACTCTTTGTTTCGGCTCGGGTCATGGTCCGGGGTCATGGGATCGAGCCCCGCAGCTGCTCCAGCTCAGCTCAGAGTCTGCTTAAGATTCTCTTCTCTCTCTGCCCCTCTCCCTTGCTCTTTCTCTCTCTCTCTCTCTCTCTCTCTCTCTCTCTCTCAATGGGTAAATAAGTATTTTAAAAAATTTGTTTAAGTGCCTGTCTTTCCCAGTAGGGAAATTCTTCCTTGGTGAGTGGGAGCCTCATCTCTGACAGTCTTCAGAGAGATGCAGTCAAGGACATTGTAGAGATGTCCGTGCTTGCCTTCCACGTCCACAATTTCACGCTGAAATTTGTTCATCCATGTATTCAACAAGCATATAGAAAGCTTCCTCTGTGCCTAGCCACACGCTAGGAATCAATGCACAGAAAACGGAACCCCAGCTCCTTTCCCACATTCGGGGGGTTACAGTCCAGTAGATAATACTTACGGAGTCCGGGGCTGTCCTTTTAGCTGGGCAGGTGTTGCGATGCGCAAATTTCCCAGCCACACGGAGACCCTGCGGCAGACAGATAGCCAGTGAGAAGACCCCTGGTCCCTCTTCACCTTGTGCAGGTGTCCAAAATAGGCACAGGGCTCTAAAGGCCCAGAAAAAATCCAACCTCGGCTGATGGCTCATCACCCAGGCCCTGCTGAAGGAGAAAAAAAAAAAGCAATAATTCTATAGGAATCATTGGAAAGTCAGAGGGGAGAAATCCCAAATCACTACAGGGCCTGCAGTCTGTCAGGACTTGCCCCACACTGAGAATTTATCCCAGGAGTCAGGAGAAGGCCCAGAGTGGACAGCCATGGAAGCAGCACCGGAACCATGCTGGACGTTCTAGGCCCACGATTCTAAGGTAGAGGTTGAAAATAACAGTTCTGGGCTGTACTGTGTCAAATTCCTAACCCCCACCACCTCAGAATGGGACCATATTTAGAGAGGGAAGCTTTGAGGAGGTAATTCAGGTAAAATGAGGTCATCAGAGTAGACCCTCATCCGATATGACTGATGACCTTACAGTAAGAGGAGGTCAGGACGCAGACTCGCACAAGGCCACGTGAGGACACAGAGAGAAGGTGGCTGTCCACACAACAAGGAAAGAGGCCACAGGAGAGACCAACCCCAGTGGCACCTTGATCGTGGGGCTCCAGCCTTCCAGAAGGGTGAGACAGTCCACGCTTAAGGCCAGCATCTGTGGCACCCAGTTCCAGCAGTCTCACAGAGTAGTAAACCATCATGTATCACCTCTGTGTTTTGAATCACCTTATTGAGCCATCGGTGGCTGTCCCCGTTGTAAGAGGAGATCAAAAGTCCTTAGAGGAGGAAGCCACAGGCTATGTGTCTCACATGCGTGTGCAAGCACCAACACACACACGCGTCCATCCGTCAGTCAAGTTCGCCCCTACCCGTTGAAGCACCGGTTCCAGCCCACAGGGAATCCCGATTGAGGCACCACCTTGAGAAGGGAGAGCAATCTCCGTGCCTTCCTCCTTTCCTCCTCAGTGTCCGCTTCCACCTGCCCTGCCACCCCACCCCCGGGAAAGCTGGGCCCCAGGTCATGGCACACTTGACCGAAAACGGCCATGGCTGCGCATTTGGAGGAGATAATAAATTTCCGTTTCCTTCTCAATAAATAACAAAGTGGATACGACTTTAGGAGCAGGATCCTGCCATGCACAGAATGTGTCCACGCTTCTGTTTCCCGTCAGCTCCGAGGACACGCGTCTGGGAGGCTGTGCTCACCGGGCAGCCCCCACGAGGGCTGAGGCCCTGACAGGGAGCTTGGACGAGGCCCGATGGAGTGGGGCGCCAAGCTGGGCCAGCACCTCCTTTGTAGCAGGGCGGAGAGCCCCGTGGTTCTTCCCAAAACGCCCTTCACTTCCTTTTCCTCACAGAAGAATACCTCAGCTGAGCCAGGAGGTCAGAAGGGTCATGAGGCCTCGGGCGTCATGGTAGTTCACAGAAAGAGGCCACTGCCCTGCAAACAAGCGTCGAGATGAGGTAAAAGTGGGTCTACCTGCCAAAAACATTGAGACTTCTCATGTTGGCTTTTCTCCCTTTTTTAAGGTTTCAAAAGGTGTCATTTAGTCCCAGCGCTAACGTGGGCTGCTTCCTTTCTGCACAGCTGTACCTGATGAGGACTGTTTCTCCATCCAGTGAAGACCCTTGAAAAATCCCTCCATAAACATAAATCTTTATTTTTCATGATGTTATCTTATCATAAAAACAACACCACAATAAAAAAATAAAATGAGAATCCAATCCAATAACGTTGCCCCGCAGCCCATACCTTAATAAAAATTAATGTTTCTCTTCATTCCAATGATTCATGTCCATATGCACCCTGAGGTTTTGCATATAAAAGATAAAACATTAAATAGTAAATAACAAGTCGTTTGTTTTTTTCTCTTCGTAACAAATGTGTTTGCCGGGAAGGGCATGCGGGGACGGATGTGAGAACGAGCAGAAAGCAGGAAGGGTGAGGGTCATGGAGTCGGCAGCTGTCATCAGACGGCCGGGACTGAAAAGGGGTCCCTGCTCTGCCCACCGGTCACGCTTGAAGGACCCCCACCGGCAGCTACAGGACCGGTCACCAGAGTCCCTTGCAATGTGGCCAGCAGCCGGCCGTCTGAGACCCCGTGGCCTCCGTGCTCCCGCTACATTACAGACTTGGGTGGGTGAAGCGCGGTCCTAGCTGAGAAAAGTTCACCGCCCACAGCTGAAACGTCCCCCTGCATGCACCCCTTCTCTCCTCACCCGTACCTGCTCCGGACCGGTCATTCGGCCAGCGGGCCATTCGAGAGGACTAGAGGCTAATTCTCATCCTTTCCAGGAAAAGCGGTTTCCAAGTCCCCTTTTCTCCAGCCCGCGGTAGCCGGCAGCAGCTCAGAGCCCAGGATGGCGGGGCCCCGCTGATCCCGCAGCCTCTCCCTGCGCTGCTTCTGGGCTGGAGCTTCCCTGGGAGAGGCTCCCTCTGGCCCTGTGCTGTGGTGTAGACAGCAGCCTGGCAGTGCGGATGCCGCCCGACACCCACTTACCCACTCACCGCTCCTCTCCGCTTCACCCCAGAGTCCAGCCTGGCTCCGTGGACAGTCCCCCATGCAGGGGGCGGTGGCCCGATGCCTGGCTCCACGCCCCACTCACAGACCTGCTCCGGCCTCCTCCCCGGGACTGGCCCTTCGTCTCCTCTCCAGGCCAAGTCTTCAGCATGACTCACCCCCTAGCTCGACAGGGGGTCCCACTGGAGCCCCCAGACTCCTCGGAGATGCGGGGAGAGGCAGGAGGGGGTACAAAACAGGGAAGGGGTATAACAGTGGCCCTCAACCATCTCCGAGGCCCCGTGGCCAATTCCAGATCATCACAGACCAAGTCAGAACAGTGAAGCATTAGCCTCAAGAAAGGGGTAAACTTTCCACACGGCTCCAGAACTCAGAAATATCCCAGAGTGTTCTACAAGGACCTTTTCATTAGGCTCCCGGCACTCTAGAATCTCCCAAATAATGCTGACACAAGACACATGCACACAGGCAGACGCTCAGAGACACACAGAGACACACACACTAACACTTCCGTCAGATTCCATGCAGTTATATGTCTAGAAATTGCAATATTCCATAAGGAATAAGAAATTAAATGCTTCTGACTGAATGGAGGAGGCATGAAGGGGTGGGGGGCATTCGCTCAAATACAAGACTAAGTGTTAATTTTGCTCAAGGGAACCTCAGGCCCTGCCGTCCGCATCGCCCCGGGCGGCCCGCCGTCCTGCTTTCTGTCCCCTGCTCTCCTCCTTCCTTCTCTCCTTCTCTCCCTCACCTAGAAGACAAGGGTGTCTCGGGCACGTGGCCATCAGTCTCCTCGGAAAACCACCTGACTGTCTTGAGACACAGCTGGCACTTGGGAACATGGGCCACGGAGGAGAGGACGGCGGGGCTGACCTGGACCTGGGCGGCAGAGGCTGTCCGTGGGGCAGGCTGGGGGACCCCTCATGTCCAGGGCCAGTTTGTCACCAAAGGGTAAATGAGTATGTGTGACAGAGTGGCCTGTGTGTCCGGGAGCCCCGGGGCATCCCCTGGTGTGTGGCCACGTGTGCACGTGTTTGTCGTGAGTGGCTCTCGCGTGTGAGCATGTGTGCAGCGAGTGTGTGAACACACGTGTGGAGACCGTGAGCAATCACACGCATGGAGAGTGTGTGATGTGCGCTTGAGGGTGACTGAGGCCGCAGCCGTGTGCGTGCGATGCGTGGGGGGGAGGCTGCAGGTGGAGGGGTCCGGGTGTCCATCTCCAAGCCGGGGAACCACCGCACCGCGGGACGGGGGATCAGAGAAACCTCCCCTTCTTGAGCCCTGTGCCCTAGCACGTTGGCAGGTCATCAAGGCCTGGTCATGAGGGATCCCCCAGCCTGAGAACAGCAGAGCTAAAGCTAAAATCCATCGAGAGAAACCACATGGAGAAGCAAGGGCAGAGGAAAGTCCCCAGCGGCCGACCACAGGCCCTGAAGACCAAGTACAGTTAGCAGATCACTTAGGGGTGAAGGGACAAATCAGATTCCTTCATCAGGGGCATGGACGCACCTACCAGTGACTCCCGGGGGCACGGAGTCCCCTGGCTCTGGCATCGAAAGAAGGGATCAGACCGCAGCCTGCCTCACCGGAGCTATGGGACCTGTTCTAATCGGCCCACGCAGCCGGGCCACCTCGGAAACTAACCAGACTTCCCTCAGACAGTGCTCAAGGGAATGGGCTCAGGTCCACCAAGGCACTCTGACCATCACGTGCTGGGTAATCGCTAGTCCCCGTTTCCAGAAAGGACCTGCTACTGCTCCTGACAGAGCGAGACAACCGACCCGTCTAGAAGCCTAAGAACCTAGAGGAGTGACCGAGAGGCAAGGCAGCGCGGCGCGCGGCACCGCAGGACATACGACATCCATGAGTCCGCAGCACGTGGTGCTTGTACCATATACGGCGAACGCACAATACACAAAACGTGGCAGGGATACCGCTTTGCCGTGCCGTCCAAAAACAGAGCGTTCCTAGGAAAACATTCGTAAGCCAAAATGGCATAAAGCAAAGAAGAGAGTGCCATTAATTTCTATGGGAAAAGGGCTGAGCATTCCCAGACCCCCAAATCACCTCTCTTACTTAGGCTTTTCTGACACCTTAGAACACCTCTTGCGAACAGATGCACAAAATAAATGAAATAAATCACAGGTGCTCACAGACACAGTTCAAAGCTCTGGGGAGCTGGATGCGGGGACAAGGAGTGTGGGTCCCCAGGAAGGTGCTCGGCTGGACCCCTGGCCCTGTTTTTCTGATTTCTTTCAGTTAACGAGAAAAAGTACTAATGTCCCTCCTTCATTAAGCAGGGAACCTCTGCACACTCTCCGACGAAAGTCTGCACCTGGCGGGCAGGAGCAAAATGCGAGGGGTGGGCAGAGGTGTCCGGAGAGACACGGCCAGGACAGGGCCACCAGCAGGACATGGAGCTTCAACGGTCTCGGATCGGGGAGGCAGCCAGGGCCACGGCGCCATCTGCAAGAATCGAGGGTGTGACTCTAGGAACAAGTCAACTCTCCCGGCAATGTTGAGTCGGCCTCCTCCCCGCAGCCCTCCCAGGAGCCCAGCTCGGTCTTCAGGCCACTGCTCCCACCGCTGCCGGTAAGGAAAATCCACGGAGGCCTCACCTGCACACAGGTGAGCCGGCTGGTAGGAAAACACACCCTGCTCTTTTCCACTCCGGAGGAAGAACCAGAAAGGACCCCAATCCCTGCCACCGCAGTGGGGGAGGGCCAGGTTCAGAGAGGCCAGCACTGGGCCACAAGGGCTCCCCAAGGCAGACCACGTTGGGGAAGCCAGAGTTCAAGGCCATCTGGGGCGGCAGGGAGGGCGTGGGCTCTGACAGACACAGGTGCCCAGGTGGAAGGCGGGATGAGAGACAGGAGGAACACACGTAGCACCTCAACCCCGAAACTTGCTGTCTCCCAGACAGATGCCATTCTCACGGGGCCCAATCACGGGGCCAGGCCAGCTTCTGTATTTCCGGATGAAAAACTTTCTTCTTCGATCAGGTCTGCACGACCTGATCAGAATCCAGACTCCTGGGGCTGGGACCATGGAGGCCAAGGATCAGGGCCGCCTCAACAACAAGAGGAGGCAACATCAGGAACCAACCCAACACGTGCTGGTTATTCTCACCGACTTCCATGGACCAGAGGCTGCCCCTCACTGTTACCAACTTTCCAAAAACACTGAGTCCTTTCTCGAAAAGTTCCCCCAGGGTCAGGATTCTCCTTCAAACCCACCTAACCTCCTCATGGCCAAACTACCCTGACTTGGCGGGAGGGTCCCACAGTGACCAAGGGAGAGCAGGTTTCCTGCTTCTGAGGTTCAGAGCACAAACACCCTCCTGGGCCAAGCCTGCCCCAAGGCCAGCTTAATTGGAAATGACTGACAGAACATTCTAGACACCCAGAGCTCTCAGGACAGCACTTGATTCTCATCAGGGTCTTGGGTGTTGAGTTCCCCCATCACGGTTGAGGTGGGCACATCATGAACTAGGTAAATCCATTTTCCTCAGGGATGGGAATCCAGGCAGCTAAAGGAATTTACCACAATAATGGAGAAACTGGACACAATCGTCACACTCAGAAATCCCCAGAGACCCACGTTCGCAGTGATGGTTTGCCATCAACAGCCATCGGGGTTGGGAGGATGTGGGCTGGTGGCAAGTTTATGGTTACAGAACCATAAAATGGGTAGAATCTTCATGTCTGGAAGAACACTGCATGGAGAAAAAAAAATTGAATGAGGTTTTTTTTTTTTTTTTTGAACTTGGAAACTATGTCATATCTCTCTGTGCTCTTTAAACATTTCACAATTCAGAGACCACGAGCAACAATCCCTTCAATATAGTATGCCTCGTTATTGTTTTATTAAAGATAATTTTTGAAACTTCATTTTCTGAGAAGAAAGGGATGATGAGAAATATGCAGTCCACGTTGAGAACAAGGAGTCATTCTTCAATTTAATTCTAAAAATCAAACATAGCAATAAAAGAAGGTAACTTTACCCTCCCCTGACTCAGGAACCATTTACCTAGACCCTTTGCTAAAACATTTCAAAACATCTGTGGGAGTGGAAGCGTGCTTTCCTGGTGACTGGATCTCCACACACTCCTGAAGGCAGTGCCAATTGTCACAAACTTTTCCAGAAGCAATGGAACCATGTGTATACCACACAATGTTCTAACCGTTTGACCCAGAAATGAATCTACTGGGACCCCGCCCTAAGGAAACAGTTTGGAAGAACTGAAATGCAATACGTTCACTATAGAGGCACCTGGGTGGCTCAGTGGGTTAAGCATCTGCCTTTGGCTCAGGTCATGATCTCAGGGTCCTGGGATCGAGCCTAGTGCTGGGTTCTGTGCTCAGTGGGGAGTCTGCTTCAGATTCTCTCTCTCCCTCTCCTTCTGCCCCTCCCCCTGCTCATACGCATGTGTTCGCTCTCTCGCGCTCTCTCAAAATAAAAAACTGTGTGTACCCAAACCATGGAATATTGTGCCTCTAATCACAACCGTGATGAAGATAAACATTTCGGATATATTAGATGACTGAATCAAGTTACAAAATGGATCTTAGTCTGACTCCCGTTTTGTAAAATTATATATTTTGTCTTTAATTTTAATGTCTTAATTTTTTTCTTTTATATAACAAAAAATATTTGAAAATGGAAGGTGAGCCTAATAATTGAGGCATACAAATATCTAAGAGTTAAGAGCTAGAACTATAAAGCTCTTAGAAGAAAACATAGCTAAACATCTTCGTGACCTTGGATGGGGCAATGGTGTCTCACATGTGACAGCGAGAGCATAAACAAGCAAAAAAAAAGGTAAATTGGACTTCATCAAAATTAAAAACATGTGTGACAAAAGACACCAACAAGAAAATGGAGAACCCACGGAACGGGAGAAGATATTTGCAGATGGTGCATCTGTCAAGGGGAGAATACCAGACTATATGGAAGAACTCTTACAACTCGAAAGTGGGCAGAGGGTCTGAGCAGACATGTCTCCAAAGAAGACATACAAATAGTCGCTAAGCGCATGAAATCGTGCTCATTAACATTCGTCAGGGAAATGCAAATCAGAGTCACAATGATGGGGGGGCAGGTAACTGAGGGGTGGGAATGAGTATAACAGAATGAATCATTCCTCGCAGGTCATTTTGACCCCAGATAGCAGATGCAAAGACTCTATACCCTCGTACTTTTGAGTTTCTCACTGACAGCCACAGGAAGGCCCGGAGCTGACCTCAGCAGGGAGTGAACAGAATGCCCTCTCCCTGGGTTAACACAAGGCAATGTTCGCACAGAGATTTCAGATCTCTTGACCTGGCGGGGGGGATCACATTGGTGTAGAGAAAATGGGGACAAACACTAGGTTTAAATACTCTAAACGAATTCAAGACTGAGATCGTCAAGTGGGACTTTCCAAATCTGATTTTTTTTTTTTCATCATAAACCCACACTCTTGACTGGAGTGATTCTTGGGAGGACAGTACAGCTGCTGCGCGTGCGGGTCCTGACCCCCCAGC